>NC_134401.1:12565727-12902764 GCF_050003625.1 Haematobia irritans | reverse complement strand
TCTTTGACTAGTTGCCTAGGCAAAAGGCAAAAGTTTTTTTTTTTTTTATTATCAAATGTTCCATTTTTAGTTGTACTCGTAGTAGTTTTGTAGCGCTTTTGTTAGTTCAAGTTTGAATGAGGGTTGGCTACGATACGATACGATTCGTTGCTTGCTTGGTTATGGTTGGTTTGGGATTTTTGCGACTCCTCCTATTAAAGTAAATAATAAGAAAATTTTTATGCCACAACTATTTTGCAGCATATCAAAACTATGTACAATCTCATAATGCACAATGTGCAAAAAGTATTATTGCAACAGCTTTAGGCTGTCAAAAATTCTGTAACATGATGTCTTAGTAGTATATGAAATTGAAATACAGTGGATCGAAAGGGATATAGGGAAACCAAGTGGACTTATTGTGGGACACATTATGGAGACTCTAGGAAGAATATTCCCTTAATATAGATAAGAAAGGAACTCCATTTTATCCCTCGTTATATTTCACTCAGTTGTCTCTACGTCCTGGTTTTATAGTCTTGACCAGAGGATCCGGATTAAGTTAGGCTAAAATTGTGTTTCGGAAATTTCTCGTCCCAATTGGCCGATGATCGCTAATTCGATAGCGAATTCGTTAATGTTTAGATCATCTGGAAGTAGTGATGTCGGAGATTTTTAGATTTTTTATTTTTTAGATTTTTAGTGTCATTAAATTTAAAATCGGAATGAAATGCCGGCGAATTTCCCATGTACGCTGAAGTCTAAGTGATTGACTCGAGTGTTTCCATAATTGAACCGCAGGTTTTACCCCAACGTTCAATCTGCTGGATGAAACCCACGTCGTCTGACTTGCGGATTCAAATCTTTACTTTTGAACTGCAAGCTCTAGGGTGAAGTAACTGCAAAGAGATTCAAGTACAGATCAAAACCCTATAAATTGAACTGCGAATGCGGGAGTCTGCGAATCGAATCTTTAACTTTGGACAGAAACCAAAGTGACAAAGTTGCGGAATTGAGGGGTCTCAGTGATTGAAGAACAGGTCTAGTGGGTGAACTATAGATCAAACTGAACTTTAGACCGGAATCTCAGAAATCCGTCGAAACATCATTAAATTTAAAATAGGAATGAAATGAGGTCCTAATTGACTATAAATTAGATGGATGCTAAAGGCTAAGTGATTGATTTTGCAAACTCGAGTTTCTCCACAATTGAACTGCAGGTTAAATCTGCCGGGCGAAACACTTTTGTCTGACTTGCAGATCGAATCCTCTACATTTAAAGTGCAGGTCCCAGGGTGAAATAATTGCAGAGTCAGTGGTTGAACTGTAGAGCCATAGTGAAATTCAATCCGAAATCCAAGTAGTTGAACTGTGGATCTAAATGTACTTTACACCGGAATCTCAGTAATTCGTCGAAGCCTCATTCAAATCCAAATGAAATTCTGGCCAAATTCCCGATTAATTGATCCCTGAACCCCAAGTGATTTATTTTGCAGACTCGAGTGTCTCCACAATTTAAGTACAGGTTTTCAAACCACTTTTACTCTACTGGATGAAACCCCTGTGTCCGCCTGGCAGATCTCATCCTCTACGTTTGAACTCTAGGTCCCAGGATGAAGTAACTGCAAAGCCAGAAGGTCAACTGCAAGGTCTTAGTGAAATTCGGTCCGAAATCCTAGTGATCTGCGAATCGAAACTTTATCCTTAGACAGTGGTAAAGTTACAGAATTGAGGGTCTCATTGATTGAAGAGTAGGTCTAGTGGTTAACCTATAGATCCGAGGATCTAAGTGAGCTTTAATTCGTCGAAACCTCATTAAAGTTAAAATCCAAATGAAATGGTGGCCGAATTACCGATGCATTAACAGTATGCAGAGGACAAGATGATTGATTTTGAAGAATCGAGTGTCTCCACAATGAAACTGAAGATTTTCACCTTAATATTTAAACTGCTGGATAAAACCCCACCACCTGTCTTGCAGATCCAACCCTCCACGTTTGAACTGTTTACGCCAGAACGAAGTAACTACAGAGCCAGTTATTGAACTGCGCGGCCTCAGTGAAACTCAGGCCGAAAACCTAGTGAATGAAGTACAACTGAATACCTTATTGAACTGCGGATCCATGGGACTGCAAATGGAAATCCCTATAATTTAATTTTACACAGATTAAGTTACGGAGTATCAGTGATTAAAAGCAAGTCCCGTGATTGAACGGCCGACTCGATGGTGTCAGTGGTTGAACTAAAGATCCGGGAATCTCAGTGAACTTCAGACCGCAAGGCCAGTAATTAAAGTACATGTGGAAACCTCATCAACCTTAAGCTTCGACAGAAGTGCGGATCAAAACGCTGACAACTAAATTGTGCCCTAAAGTCAATGTGATTGAATTGCAGACCTGTCAGTCTCAGACTTTGAATGGCAGATCTGAGAATTCCTGAGATTTAACCGCGGCCCGACATCGTCCCCGAACGGACGTTGGAGTCCTGAGTGAGTTAACTGCTGCATACCCGAGGGTCTCAGTGATAGAAATGAATACCCTACTGTTTCCAAGGTTAAACTGCCGCGGATCTCAATCTATTGGAACACTAGACCGAATTCCAAAGATTAAACTGGATACCGAAACCCTAGTGAGTGAACGAAAGAAACAATCCTCAGTGATTTAACTGCTGACTCGAGACTCTCAGCGGGTGAACTGAATACTCAAAGGACTCAGATATTGAACTGCAGGATCGAGCGTCTCAGACTGACTGGACAGCAGAGCGTATTCCAGAGATTTAACTTCGGACCGAAACCCAACAGCCAAACCGAGGGTATCTGGTCTCACAGTTAAATTGCAGATTCGAAGTCTCATTCTGATTGAACACCAAACCTCAGTGTTTGATCAACAGACTTGAACGGTCGACCCGATTGTCTCAGTGGTTGAAGTATAGATCCGGGGGTCTCAATGAACTTCAGACCGGAAGACCAGTAATTAAAGTTCAAATCGAAACCTCATCAAACTTAAGGTTTGACTGAAGTGCGGACCAAAACGCTGACAACTAAATTGTGCCCTAAAGTCAATGTGATTGAAGTGCAGACCTGTCAGTCTCAGATTTTGAATGACAGATCTGAGAATTCCTGAGATTTAACCGCGGACCGACATCAAAGTGAATGAACGGAAGGAAGGTGGAGTCCTCGGTGAGTTAACTGCTGCATATTCGAAAGTCTCAGTGATAGAAATGAATACCAAACTGTTTCCAAGATTAAACTGCCAATCCGCGGATCTCAGTCTAATTGGACAATAGACCGAATTCCAGATATTAAACTGCAGACCGAAACCTTAGTGAGTGAACGGGAGAAACAGTCCTAAGTGATTTAACTGCTGACTGCAAATTCGTAGGTCCAAGGATGACACTGAATACTCAAAGGACTCAGATATTGAACTACAGGATCGAGCGTCTCAGTCTGACTGGAGAGCAGAGCGTATTCCAGAGATTTAACTTCGGACCAAAACCCAACTGCCAAACCGAGGGTCTCGGGTCTCACAGTTAAATTGCAGATTCGAAGTCTCATTCTGATTGAACACCAAACCTCAGTGTTTGATCAACAGACTTGAACGGTCGACCCGATTGTCTCAGTGGTTGAAGTATAGATCCGGGGGTCTCAATGAACTTCAGACCGGAAGACCAGTAATTTAAGTTCAAATCGAAACCTCATCAAACTTAAGGTTTGACTGAAGTGCGGACCAAAACGCTGACAACTAAATTGTGCCCTAAAGTCAATGTGATTGAATTGCAGACCTGTCAGTCTCAGATTTTGAATGGCAGATCTGAGAATTCCTGAGATTTAACCGCGGGCCGACATCAAAGTGAATGAACGGAAGGAAAGTGGAGTCCTCGGTGAGTTAACTGCTGCATATCCGAAGGTCTCAGTGATAGAAATGAATACCAAACTGTTTCCAAGGTTAAACTGCCAATCCGCGGATCTCAGTCTAATTGGACAATAGACCGAATTCCAGATATTAAACTGCAGACCGAAACCCTAGTGAGTGAACGGAAGAAACAGTCCTCAGTGATTTAACTGCTGACTCGAGACTCTCAGCTGGTGAACTGCAAATTGGTAGGTCTCAAGGATGACACTGAATACTCAAAGGACTCAGATATTGAACTGCAGGATCGAGCGTCTCAGACTGACTGGACAGCAGAGCGTATTCCAGAGATTTAACTTCGGACCGAAACCCAACTGCCAAACCGAGGGTCTCAGCGGTTGAATTACATATCAGAGGATCTCAGTGATGGAACTAAATACCCAACAGTCTTAGAGTTCAAATTGATGATTCGGGAGTCTCAGTCTACTTGAACAACAGACCGAAACCTCAGTGTTTGTCAACAGACTTAAGGGGTTAAATTATTATGCAGGCCGAAGCCTCACTAATTAAACTGTAGAACTGAAAGTCTCAGTTATTGAATTGCTGACCGAAACCTCAGTGACTTAACTGTAACCCAAGGATTTCAGCGCCTAATAACCGTGTCGGAAGCTTTGTGAATGAAGTGTAATCCAAAACCCCAGTTTTCAATGCATTATTTTCCTCAAAGAAAAACAATTTTATCCGAAAATAGAATCCTCCCTCAAGGTAGGCAGGCCTAAGCCTCACTGGCTAAACTGCAGAAATGAAAGTCTCAGTTATTGTATTGTTGGTCGAAGCCCCAGTGACTTAATCGTAATGCTACTCAATCCTCGACTTCCTCTTATATTTCTCATTGACACCATTTTTTCGCTCTCTCTCTCCTTTCTCAAAAACCACTGTACTATCTATCTACCATAGCTCTAAGGAATATCATGAACAACTTACAAGGATATTGAATGATGATAATGACGATGTTGATACTCTAGATAACATAAAATTATTATTTACTTAAACGAGAACCTAAAATGAAGAGAAAAACTTTCAAATCAAGAACTTTTTAAATAAATTCAACAAAATAAAACTAAAAAGAATAGACTACAAGAATTCATTAGTTCATTTCAAATACTTACATAAGTGTAAATTACATACAAACAAACTATATGGAATAATTAAAAGGATTGAAAGGCATAGTAGTATGAACTTTATGAGAGAATCTAACTTATCGGCAGGGTAGATTGGTATAATAGAGAGCCAACATCTAAAAATATGCAATGAAATTTTTCTGTATAAAAATCTATACTGTTTAAGGATTCATAGGGCGTGGGCCAGAGGTGAAGGTGGATGGGCCACAATACAGGGAATATACAATTTTATATTAAACAAAGTTGCCTTGTACATATCCTTTTCAACAACTTGTAGTTCATCAGTTTTAATTTCTGTTAGCATTTTCACCTTTCTAGCTGTGATTTTTTAATTCAACACCTTAAAAGTATGCTCTAGATTTTAGTCATTTATAATTTGCATTTGCTCATTTTTCGAATTTGCATGCAATTTTCCTTGTGTCAAGCAAACAGTTATGCAAGCATGCATGACATAACTTCAACATCAACGGCATCAGCATCGACATCGGCATTCACCTCTTCCTCATCATCATCATAAGCAATTCAAAGACAACAATTTGTTTGTTTAGTTTTAATTGCTTTTAATTAAAATTTTATATCATCTTAACTTTTAATGACACCGTTTCATATCATAGCTTCTTGTTTTTTTTTTGCGTAAATGTGACACAGTCACTTGCTCCATGTATTCAGGAATCATGCTACCGTGTACCCTTAAACCTGATTGTCAGCTAACTTCAGACATTAGTTGGCACCACTAGTAATACGAAAATACTGGCATAGTTTCAGCCAATATGACATGAGTATTCCAGTCTTTCTCTCTCTCTCTCTCTGTCTCTCTTGAGAATATTAAGCTAACAAACGCATATGCATACTTAGGCGATGAAGTGTAGTACAAAGTTTTTCTTATTACACTCAAATGGCTGGGGAATATGGTAGTGATATGATAATGATAGGAGAAAATTTACTTTTATAAGTCTCTAAGAAAATGTGAAGAATTGTTTGAGGCAAAAACTGCTTACTAAGATCATTTATATCATAACTCCAGCAATATGTTTGGCAAAAGGTAAAACTAGAAAATTTTGTCAAAATTTTATTTCTATAGAAAATTTTGTCAAAATTGTATTTCTATAGAAAATTTTGTCAAAATATTATTTCTATAGAAAATTTTGTCAAAATTTTATTTCTATACAAAATTTTATCAAAATCTTATATATGTAAAAAATTTTGCCAAAATTTTATTTCTATAAAAATTTTGCCAAAATTTTATTTCTATAGAAAATTTTGTCAAAATTTTATTTCTATAGAAAATTTTGTCAAAATTTTATTTCTATAGAAAAATTTTTCATAATTTTATTTCTAAAGAAAATTTTGTCAAAATCTTATTTATATATATTTTGTCAAAATATTATTTCTATAGAAAATTTTGTCAAAATTTTATTTCTATAGAAAATTTTGTCAAAATATTACTTCTATACAGAATTTTGTCAAAATTTTACTTCTATACAGAATTTTGTCAAAATCTTAAAAAAGGAAAAAAATTTTGCCAAAATGTTATTTCTATAGAAAATTTTGCCAAAATTTTATTTCTATAGAAACTTTTGTCAAAATTTTATTTCTATAGAAAATTTTGTCAAAATCTTATTCCTGTAGAAAATTTTGCAAAATTTTATTTCTATAGAAAAATTTTTCATAATTTTATTTCCAAAGAAAATTTTGTCAAAATATTATTTCTACAGAAAATTTTGTCAATTTTTTATTTCCATAGAAAATGTTGTAAAATCTTATTTCTGTAGAATTTTTTTTTTCAAAATTTTGTTTCTATGGAATATTTTGTCGAAATTTTATTTATATAGAAATTTTATTTCTATAGAAAATTTTTTCAAAATTTTATTTCTTAAGAAAATTTTGTGAAAGTTTAACTTCTAAAGAATATGCTGCCAAAATTGTATAACAAATTAGCTCAACGTAAATCCAACAATCATTTTATCTAAATTTCACCGAAAATTATTACCGGAAATTAACAGTTCATGGTAGAATCAGATTTATCTATTACAGAAAATTTTCTTTGCATATTTTCGGGCGTCACAATTTCCAGCTATGTTTTGAGAAGGAACAATTTCTCAGTATTATAATATTGGAAGGATTAGTTTTGTCCAATACTAAAATTGCGTTCGTAATTGTAAAAAGGCCCGGAAACCAAATTTCACCCTTTCACTACCGAAAAAAACCTAATGTTTTTAGTTGTGTTTTCTTTTCTTACTTGTACTAACAGCATGTAGAAAAAATTTTCATTTTGAAGACCTACCTCAATTATTTCAAGAGCTATCACAAATCAATAGAAAAAAAATAACCAAATTTTTTATAAATAACAGAAATTAAATTTTGTCAAAATTTTCTATAGAAGTAAAATTTTGACAAAATTTTCTATAGAAATAAAATTTTCTCAATTTTGACAAAATTTTCTATAGAAATAAAATTTTGTCAAAATGTTCTATAGAAATATAATTTTGACAAAATTTTCTAAAGAAATATAATTTTGACAAATTTTTCTATAGAAATATAATTTTGACAAAATTTTCCATAGAAATAAAATTTTGACAAAATTTTCTATAGAAATAAAATTTTGACAAAATTTTCCATAGAAATAAAATTTTGACAAAATTTTCCATAGAAATAAAATTTTGACAAAATTTTCTATAGAAATAAAATTTTGACAAAATTTTCTACAGAAATAAAATTTTGACAAAATTTTGTATAGAAATTAAATTTTGTCGAAATTTTCTAAAGAAATAAAATTTTGACAAAATTTTCTATAGAAATAAAATTTTGACAAAATTTTCTATAGAAATAAAATTTTGACAAAACTTTCTATAGAAATAAAATTTTGACAAAATTTTCTACAGAAATAAAATTTTGACAAAATATTGTATAGAAATTAAATTTTGTCGAAATTTTCTAAAGAAATAAAATTTTGAGAAAACTTTCTATAGAAATAAAATTTTGACAAAATTTTTTATGGAAATAAAATGTTGACAAAATTTTCTATAGAAATTAAATTTTTATTTGTAGAGTTGAGGCAGCGTTGCCAATTTAGCTTTTTTCCCGCTAGATTTGGCTTTTTTTGAAGACGTTTAGCGGGAAAAAATGCATTTAGCTTTTAGCTTTTTTTCTGGCTTTTTTTCATGACCCTTTTAGCTATTTTTGGCTTTTTTTATTTTCGACATGTTTCTATTGAAATATGGATAAATCGGCGTTTTTATCTAAGCCTTGCTGCAAGTATAAGGGTTTCCACATATTTCAAGCTCAGTTGAAACATTAATAATGAGTCCAGCCATTATGCGGGCATTTTTGTAGCAAATACACCTTGTTGTACAGTTTTTTCATTATATACATAAAAGTTATCGTAAACTTTAAATCCACTATTACCATACAAATTTGTTAGATAAACTGTCAGTAAATTATTGGGAATATTATCATTTGACTCGTTTATCCTTTTTATGTTATTATAATATTCTAAAGTTATTACGATATTACTAAATTAAAATAGTAGATGTGAATAGCTTTGTGCACTGAAAAAATATTGTCGTCTCCTTAAAATTTGCGAATTTTGGTTATAATAGCATTTGTGAAATTCTTTTATGTAAACTGTTTTCCTTGTCCAAAAGACGATAAAGTCGTTTTGTCCTTATAATTAAGTGATTCAACTTAAAAATGGGTATGTTTTCATGAAAGAAGGAAGAATTAATGAAATAGTCTTTAAATGTGAGGAGTTTTTACATCTTAACCACAAACCAAAATCGCGTTCAAAAATAGAAGAGGTTTTTCAACACTTTATTTTAAAAACGTATATATACAATAATTTCTACTTGAAGTCGAGTCTGAATTTGGAAATTTAAGTTGGCGTTAGCACGTTTTTAAAGCACTTTGATAGCTCATGAAGAAAAGGAAAATGTTTTTACTGGGAAATGTAAACTATTGGTATTTTCTACAATTTAAATAAATGTAATGTATTTCGAATTTTTCACAATTTCAAATCCAAACTAAAATTTTATTTAAAAAAATGACAAATCATTTTTTTACCAAATCCAAAGCATGCTTAGATCATTTAATATTTTAAAATAACAAGTAAATAAAATAGAGGTGTTGGGAAGGTAGCTCCCACAAAACCAAGGACTTCCAGTAAAAAATTTGTGATAGTGATCAAAATGTATCGAATACGCAAACAGAGCTAATATGCCTTAGATATTGTTACAGTCTCACAGAAGTGGAATTAAAATGAAAATAATATGCATTGTAAGTGAAATAAAGCCTTTAAGTTTGTTAAATTTCAATCAAAAATGTGACTTTTGATACAAAAAAATTTAGCTTTTTTTCTAGCTATTTTTTAACATTTTTAGCATTTTTTAGCTATTTTTTTGGGCAAATCTAGCGGTTTTTGGTGAAACAATTCTGGCAACGCTGAGTTGAGGTCATGTTGTAATAAAACAAAATAAAATCTTAGTTTTTTTTATAGTGTTTTATTTTAAATTTTAAATTAAAAAAAAAAATAATAAGATTTTATTTTGTTTTATTACAACATGACCTCAAGTCTTACAAACTCTACAAATAATTGTACTAAAAGGTCAACCATACAACAACTACAAGAAATTAAATTTTGTCAAAAATTTCTAAAGAAATTAACTTTTGTCAAAATTTTCTGTAGAAATAATATTTTGATAAAATTTTCTATAGAAATAAAATTTTGACAAAATTTTCTATAGAAATAAAATTTTTACAAAATTTTCTATTGAAATAAAATTTTTACAAAATTTTCTATAGAAATTAGATTTTGACAAAATTTTCTATAGAAATAAAATTTTCACCAAATTTTCTATAGAAATTAAATTTTATCAAAAATTTCAAAAAAATAAAATTTTGACAAAATGTTTGTCAAAATATTCAAAAGAAATAAAGTTTTGACAACATTTTCTATTAAAATATAATTTTGACAAAATTTTCTACAGAAATATTATTTTGACAAAATTTTCTATAGAAATAATATTTTGACAAAATTTTCTATAGAAAAAAAATTTTGACAAAATTTTTTATAGAAATAATATTTTGACAAAATTTTCTATAGAAATAAAATTTTGACAAAGTTTTCTATACAATTAAGATTTTGACAAAATTTTCCTTTGAAAAAAAATTATGAAAAATTTTTCTATAGAAATAAAATTTTGACAAAATTTTCTACAGAAATAAGATTTTGACAAAATTTTCTATAGAAATAAAATTTTGACAAAATTTTCTATAGAAATAAAATTTTGACAAAATTTTCTATAGAAATAAAATTTTGGCAAAAATTTTTACATATATAAGATTTTGACAAAAGTTTATATAGAAATAAAATTTTGACAAAATTTTCTATAGAAATAATATTTTGATAAAATTTTCTATAGAAATAAAATTTTGACAAAATTTTCTATAGAAATAAAATTTTGACAAAATTTTCTATAGAAATAAAATTTTGACAAAATTTTCTATAGAAATAAAATTTTGACAAAATTTTCAAAAGAAATTTTGACAAAATTTTCAAAAAAAGAAATAAAATTTTGACAAAATAACTCTGTCCCCAACTATAACTTTTTCTTTCCAGCTTTTTATATACAGAAGTATTCTCTGGAGTCGACCTTATTCTCTTTTTCAAATCTTTTGCTTACACTTGTCATATGTTCAAGCCTGGTTGAACAAATATGCAAATTACATCAGAATATTGGCATAAGTTTTTGCATTACCTTAACTTTTAACAGAGGTAAGTTGGTGTTTTAAGTGAAATCATATTTATCCCAGAACTTAAAGTGTCGGTGAAATGTAAACGCATACACTCAATGTAAACCCTCAGAATGTAGAAACACCCAGACACACACATCTACCTGTATGTGTATATATTAGTTAGAGAGTAAACCTTATGAAATCCTTGCATCCTGATGCATGTATAAGGACATTTAACTTTTCTACCATAAATGGCTTTCTTCAACTAAATACGCTCATTTGCTAAGCCAAGAAAAAAAGCAAAAAAACACCAACGACAAGTAAAACCTCGAAAGAAATTTTCTCAATAGGCAAAAGCTTTTAATTACAGCAATTAAGCGTGATTCCGTTGCATTCAGCAGTTTGTTTGAAAAAGGAAATTGAAATGTGCATATGTATATGTGAGCACGCGTGTGTATGTGTGCTTGTAGAGATATTGCCTATGAGTGGATAATTTGCAGTTGTAAGTGATGTGTGTTTGTATGTGTTTTTGTGTAGTGAGACACAGTCAAACGGACATGATTTGACACGGTATGGGAAATGTCTAGAATAAAGGTTTCCATAGCATGGCTCTGGAAGTGAGTACGATGTAAGGATCATTTAGAGTATTATTGGCGATAAAAATTAATTACGAGAATATGAGAATGGTGTGATAATCACTTTAGTTACAAATAGGATTATTACATAAAAATGCATGGAGATTTTTTATGATTTCACAGATAAAAGGCAGATATGACAGTAGGTATGGACAGACAAAGATTTATTCTTATAATTGGTTGATAGTTTTGCTGCAAGTAGAGGATGCTGATAAGGAATATGGTAATTCCGAAACGTGCGTCCATCCAACCATCTTGCAGTCTATAGGGTTTTGCCCAAATAAATTTGACAAACATTATTTTCCTCTGTTGATTAAGCTACACTTGTAGTTTAGTCAATGCACGATTTTAAGCTGAAATCAAAAACAACAAAAATTTTATTTCTATAAAATTTTTTTCATTTTTTTTTTTTTTTTCTATAGAAAATTTTCTCAAAATTTTATTTCTATAGAAAATTTTCTCAAAATTTTATTTCTATAAAAATATATGAAATGTATATTTTGCCACCGTGGTGCAATGGTTAGCATTCCTGCCTTGCATACACAAGGTCGTGGGATCGATTCCTGCTTCGACCGAACATCAAAAATCCACCCCACCTCAGTAATGCTGGTGACATTTCTGAGGGTTTCAAAGCTTCTCTAAGTGGTTGCACTGGAATGTGGAACGCCGTTCGGACTCGGCTATAAAAAGGAGGTCCCTTGTCATTGAGCTTAACATGGAATCGGGCAGCACTCAGTTATAAGAGAGAAGTTCACCAATGTGGTATCACAATGGACTGAATAGTCTAAGTGAGCCTGATACATCGGGCTGCCACCTAACCTAAACTACCTAACCTATATTTTGCCTTGCTCTGTTTAAATTTTCTGCTCCTTGGCTCTTTCCAGTCTAACATTTGCTGTATCAATTAGCTCTTGCACTTTTTGGAAATTCACGTTAGATTAAGCTGATCTGCTCACGAGCAAGTTTTTGAAAAAATAATCTAGAAAAATAAAATTTGGACAAAATTTTCTAAAGAAATAAAATGTTGACAGCATTTTCTATAGAAATAAAATGTTGACAACATTTTCTACAGAAACAAAATGTTGACAAATTGTATGTACAAAACAAAATTCAGAAAACTTTCAATAGAAATAAAATTTTGACAAAATTGCTAGAAATAAAATTTTGACCAAATTTTCAATAGAAATAAAATTTTGATCAAATTTTCTATAGAAATAAACTTTTGAAAAACATTTTCTATAGAAATCAAATTTTGACAAACTTTTCTATAGAAATAAAATTTTGCCAAAATTTTCTATAGAAATAACATTTTGACAAAATTTTATATAGAAATAACATTTTGACAAAATTTTCTATACAAATAAAATTTTTTAACAATTTTCTATGAAAATAAAATTTTGACAAAATTTTCTATAGGAATAAAATTTGGAAAAAAAATCTATAAAATTAAAATTTTGACAAAAATATCTGTATAAAAAAATGTTGACAGAAATTTCTATAAATAATATTTTGACAAAATTTTCTATAGACATAAAATTTTGACCAAATTTTCTAAAGAAATAAAATGTTGACAAAACTTTCTATACAAATAAAATTTTGACAAAATTTTCTATACAAATAAAATCTTAACAAAATTTTCTAAAAAAAAATTTTCAAAATTATCTGTAGAAATAAAATTTTAACAAAATTTTCTATAGAAATAAAATTTTGACACCATTATCTATAGAAATAAAATTTTAACAAAATTTTCTATACAAAATATAATTTTGACAAAGATTTGTATAGAAATAAAGTTTTGATAAAATTTTTTATAGAAATAAAATTTGACAAAATTTTCTATAGACACAATTTTCTATAGAAATAAAATTTTTAGAAATACAATTTTGATAAAATACTTTATAGAAATAAAATTTTGACAAAATTTGCTATAGAAATAAAATTTTGACAAAATTTTCTATAGAAATAAAATTTTGACAAAATTTGCTATAGAAATAAAATTTTGACAAAATTATCTGTAGAAATAAAATGTTGACAAAATTTTCTATAGAAATAAAATTTTGACAAAATTTCCTAGAGAAATAAAATTTTCTATAGAAATAAAATTTTAACAAAATTTTCTATAGAAATAAAATTTTAACAAAATTTTCTAAAGAAATGAAATTTTGACAAAATTTTCTATAGAAATAAATTTTTGCAAAAATTCTTATAGAAATAAATTTTGACAAATTTTCTTATAGGAATAAAATTTTGACAAAATTTTCTTTAGAAATAAAATTGTGACAAATAAAATTTTGACCGTGGTCTTGTGTCCAAGAGCTATAGTTGACCAATTTCGAGAATATTACACTTTTCATTCGAATCGAAATCGCTATAAGACTATTCAGTCCATTGTGATACCACAATATTTTGAAGAAATTCATAATTTTTCCAGAATTTCCTAAATAAATTATCACTCACATATATTTTCCAAATGCAAAAGAAACTCGAAACCTCGTCATGCCCATCAGTTTGTTTTTTATATAAAAAAAATTGTTTTTTTTTTCAAAATCAACACATATTTCTATTCACCTCCTTTTTCCCACCAATGTATTTTCAACAAACTTCCACTAGCATTTATTCAAATATAAATTGCCCATTTGTTAAGAGCTTCTACAAATTTTTTTGTTGTATTTTCTATTCGATTTATTTGTAGTGAGATCTAAAATTGGATTGTATGCATGGTTCAACTTTTATTTCTTGCACTTTTCATTGTAATAAAGGCATGCCCAAATCCTTTCAAGTTACGAGCTAATTCCTCGACTTTTTGAATAATATTTTTGCAGTTTTCTAGAAAGTGGAATTTTAAATAGTTTCGCAACGAAAGTTTCCTCAAGAGAGAATCGATGTAGAAATATTCATAGGGCATATGTATACAGCACATTGAAGAACTTCAAAACACAAACAAAATCATCTCATCTCTCTATGGTTACACGCATACAAAACTCTATCAAACACTCTATCGCACACTCAACCACATGCACACTTATATATGCGTATACTACGAAATGTATGTAAACAAATTTTACACTTCAAACATGGCTGAAGTGGGTAATAAGTGTAATAAATTTTACCAAGTGAATGTATGTAAATGTATGTATGCGTGTGTGTGTGTGTGTGAGTGGATGTGAGTGCATTGGTATATGCATAAATGTTAGCTGCTTGTTTGAGTTCCGATGCGGTTACGGATATAGTTGAGAATATGAATGTGGCATTTCACATTTCAGTTACACTCTCCCTCGCTCTCTCACTCACCCACATCCTCCATAACTTATCCATTACGTATCCCAACGAATTCGAGTATCTTAGTATGGTATGGTGTGCTAGAATTTCTAATGCCTTAGTGTTTGAATTGATCTGCTTACTTGTGTATAGTTAAAGTGATTGGGTTTTTTTAGATCAACTTTGTTGGATTTTTTTTTATTGAACTGGCCTTAATGGAATTCATGTAATGGATTTTCAATATAACTTTCACAGTAGATAGGTCAAAAATTTTTGCAATTTTCTTAAAATCAAGAACAATAGATGCATAAGTTTTTTTCGCAGAAGTATATTTGCTATTTTTAGTGATTTCTTCACTAATTTTCAATTTGCAAATGATTATGCAAATAGAAAAAATTAAGGGTTTTTATAAGATTGTACAAAAAATAGAGTAAGTAATTTCTTCAATTATTTCAAAATTATACATGTAAAGAGAATGATGCGATTTATATGTTTGTACTTAACATTTCGACCAAAAATATTGGAAAACATAATATTGGCATAATCATCGCAGGTAATAAATGTCTTTTTAGAGTTTTATAAGATTTCCTGATATAAGAGTCGTAGAGAAAAAAGGAGGTTAACTCTTGACCACCCCCAAAAACACGAAAATTCCACCAAAAAATTCCATCAAAAATTTTAATAAACAAAACTCATTTTGCTATATCTCCTAAACTAAGCGTCCTAGAGCGAAACGGAGGTTAATTCTTGACCACCCCCAAAAAATCGGAAAATTCTTCCAAATCCTGAAATAATCGAAAATCTTTATATGAAAAACGTATTTTGCCTACATCTCCTAAACTAAGAGTCGTAGGGTGAAATGGATGTTAATTCTTGACCATACCCAAAAATATATAAAATTCCATCCAATTTCTAAAACAAAATCGAAATTTTGATACGAAAATTTGTTTTGCTTATATTTCCTAACCTTGCGACCTAGATCAAAAAAAGATATTAATTCGTGATCACCTCAAAAAAATTAACAAAATCCATCCAAATCCAAAAAATTCAAATTTTAATTTGAAAAACTTTTTCAGATATTCCCTAAACTAAGCGTCCTTGAGGGGAAATTTTCGTGATCACTCAAACAAAAAATTAATTTTCCATACAAATCAAAAAAAAAAAACAAGTATATACGGCCGTAAGTTCGGCCAGGCCGAATCTTATGTACCCTCCACCATGGATTGCGTAGGAACTTCTACTAAAGGCTGTCATCCACAATCGAATTACTTGGGTTGCGATAACACTTGCCGATGGCAAGGTATCGTAAAACTTTTTAACACTGTCTTCTAAATTGTAAGTTAGCCCATACGGGGTATATATTAAACAAAAAAAGGCCGATTAAATACGTATATAATCTAGTTTGACAAAATTTTCTATAGAAATAAAATTTTGACAAAATTTTCTATGGAAGTAAAATGTTGACAAAATTTTCTATAGCAATACAATTTTTACAAAAATTTCTATAGAAATAAAATGTTGACAAAATATTGTATAGAAATAAAATTTTGACAAAATTTTGTATAGAAATAAAATGTTGACAATAGAAATAAAATTTTGACAAACATTTCTATAGAAATAAACTTTTGACAAAACTTTCTATAGAAATGAAATTTTAACAAAACTTTCTATAGTAATAAAATTTGACAAAATTTTCTATGGAAATAAAGTTTAGGTAGATTACAAAATTTTCTATAGAAATAAAATTTTGACAAAATTTTCTATGGAAATAAAATTTTGACAAACATTTGTATAGAAATAAACTTTTGACAAAACTTTCTATAGAAATGAAAATTTGACAAAATTTTCTATGGAAATAAAGTTTTGGTAGATTATTTTTGGCGATATGGACCAATTTTTGTGTAATAAGTCATCGGCTATATATAACTAAAGACCGATATGGACCAATTTTTACATGGCTGTTAGAGGCCATATATTGACAAAATGTACCAAATTTCAACCGTATCGGATGACTTTTGCTCCTCCAAGAGGTTCCGGACGTCAAATCTGGGGACGGTTTATATGGGAACTATATATAATTATGGCCCGATATGGACCAAGTTTTGCATGGTTGTTAGAGACCATATACTAACACCATGTACCAAATTTCAACTGGATCGGATGAATTTTGCTCTTCCAAGAAGCTCCGGAGTTCAAATCTGGGGATCGGTTTATATGGGGGCTACACCCTCAAAAAAAATCGCTTCTTTAACATATGTTCCAAACATATTTTGCAGGAAGCACATATATTATTGGATACTGCCGAAACATTAATATGTTTGTTTTATGTGAACATATTATATGTTTGGAAGCATTTTGAGCCCAAAAATATTATATGCTTGGAAGAATTTTTCCCAAAGACAATTGTGCTCATTCCCTAACATACTCGTTATTTTCACTTCCACGAAATATTTTAATTCTTGGCACCTTTTTCTGTAATACGAATAATGTTGAAGAAATTATTCACTTTTATAAATTTTTTAAATTTTACCTTTTGCCTGCACGGAGAATCGAACCGAGGGCCATACAGTTTGTAAGCCAACACACTATCCACTGGGCTACGTAGCTGTTATGGTCACCAGCAGATAATTATCGTTATAAGTTACATTTATATAGCATAGTTTGCAGCGCCCACGAGCCCATGCAAACATAACACTATTTAACAGAAACATACATTTGTTTGCCACGTGGAGCAGTGGTTAGCATGTCTGCCTTGCATGCAAAGGGTCGTGGGTTCAAACCCTGCTCCGACAGAAAACTTGTTTTTTTTTTAAATTTGCACATTTATATTTATACTATATTAAATTTTTATAATGAAACTTCGATTTCATTCAAATTTTTGGCCTTATCATAAAACAGTTTTCCGAAACAACATACAAGCGGTTTCACAGAAATTGTTCTCTTTTGATTCTTTCGCTGTGTTATGTTGATATCTTTCGTCAACTCTCCCGGTTTCCATCTCTATTTCTCTCTCTATACTCTCTCTCTCTCTGTCGCTTTGGATAAAATATCACAACATATGTATGTTTAGTCGAAATTTGTAAATTTATATATGTTTGCATTCACACATATGATTTTTATGAAACATTTATGCCCCAAACATAATATATTCTAACATATTAACATAGATGTCCCAAACATTTAGTGTTAGTTTAGGAACATTACATGTTTGCACTTAAATATATTGTGTTTTAAAATTGTGCCCGAAACACACTTTGTTTATATCGGAACATATGAAAAACATATTTTTCTAAGAGTGTATATATAATTATGGACCGATATGGACCAATTTTTGCATGGTTATGAGAGGCCGTAAACTAACATCAGGTACCAAATTTCAACCGGATCGGATGAATTTTGCCCCTCCAAGAGGCTCCGGAGGTCAAATCTGGGGATCGGTTTATATGGGGGCTATATATAATTATGGACCGATATGGACCAATTTTTGCATGGTTGTTAAAAACCGTATACTAAGACCACGTACTAAATTTCAACCGGATCGGATGAATTTTGCTCCTCCAAGAGGCTCCGGTGGTCAAATCTGGGGATCGGTTTATATGGGAGCTATATATAATTATGGACCGATATGGACCAATTTTTGCATGGTTGTTAGAGGCCGTATACTAACATCAGGTACCAAATTTCAACCGGATCGGATGAATTTTGCCCCTCCAAAAGTCTCCGGAGGTCAAATCTGGGGATCGGTTTATATGGGGGCTATATATAATTATGGACCGATATGGACCAATTTTTGCATGGTTGTTAGAGACCGTATACTAAGACCACGTACCAAATTTCAACCGGATCGGATGAATTTTGCTGCTCCGGGAGGCTCCCCAAGCTAAATTTGGGGATCGGTTTATATGGGGGCTATACGTAAACGTGGTCCGATATGGCCCATTTTCAATACCATCCGACCTACATCAATAACAACTACTTGTGCCAAGTTTCAAGTCGATAGCTTGTTTCGTTCGGAAGTTAGCGTGATTTCCACAGACGGACGGACGGACGGACATGCTTAGATCGACTCAGAATTTCACCACGACCCAGAATATATATACTTTATGGGGTCTTAGAGCAATATTTCGATGTGTTACAAACGGAATGACAAAGTTAATATACCCCCATCCTATGGTGGAGGGTATAAAAATATATGTATATATATGAAAAAGGCTCATATCTCCTAAACTTAGTAGAGTGAAAAGGAGGTTAACCCCAAAACAATCAAAATTTTTATATGAAAAATTTATTTTTGTGATATCTCCTAAACTAAGAGTCTTAGAGGTTACGTCTTGACCTCATCAAAAAAAACCTCCCAAAAAATCGAAAATTCCATGCAAATCCTTAAAAAGAAATTAAATGGTTATATGAAAAATTTATTTTGCTCATATCTCTTAAACTTAGTAGAGTGAAAAGGAGGTTAGCTCCAAAACAATCAAAATTTTTATATGAAAAATTTAATTTTGTGATATCTCCTAAACTAAGAGTCTTAGAGGTTCCGCCTTGACCTCATCAAAAAAAAAAAAAAAAAAAAAAAAAAAAAACAAAATTCCTTCCAAATCTTGAAAACGTGGAAAGTTTTATATAAAAACTTATATTGTACATATCACCTAAACTGAGAGCCCTAGTACGAAATGAAGGTTAATACGATATCACTCCAAAAAAAAATCCATCCAAAACCTAAAAATATCTCAATTTTTATATGAAAAACTTATTTTGCTCATGTGTCCGAAACTAAGCGGCATAGAGCGAAACGGAGATTAATTCATGAGCAACCCGAAAAAAATGGAAAATCCCATCCAAATCCCCAAAAAATCAATATTTGTATATAAAAAAAAAACTTTTTTCTTCTCATATATCCTAAACTAAGAGTCGTAGAGTGAAAACGAGGTTAATTCGTCATCACCCCCAAACACCATCGTGATCACTCCCCAAAAAATCAAAAATTCGATGCAAATTATTTTTGTGGTATCTCCTAAACTAGAAGTCGTAGAGCGAAAAGGAGGTTAATTCTTGACCACCCCCTTAACTTATTTTGTTCATATCTCCTTAACTAAGTATCGCATAGCGAATAATGGTTCATTCGTAATCATCCCCAAAATAATGAAAATTCCTTCGCAATTTTAAATATTTTAAATTTTATATGAAAAAATTATTTTACATACAAAAGTACCAAAGCGATATGGCTGTTTACGATAATGTACACAAGCTAAAAAATATTTTTGTTAGCCAAAAATGCAGATCAATAGGTCAAAGACCAACTGGACACTGGTTACAAAAACAATTTGATATATAAATATAAAAATTTAGGAATTGATTGCTACTCTCAATTTTTGTCAAAACAAAAAAATTTGAGAAATCGAAGTTAACACTCCGTAATCCTCGCTATGTGATATTTCTAAAAATGGACACTACTCGTCGATTTATGTTGGTCCATTTATGATATATACGATAATTAAGAATATGTGAAATATATGGCTTAACCACAGCTCTAAAATTTTAAAAAGTATATTTTTATACATTAAAAAAAAAATCATAAAATCGAAAAGTCGATTTTTCGAAATTTTAAAAAATCAAAAGGATTTTCCATTATTAAAGAAATCGAAAACTCGAAAAGCCGATTTGATCCATTTTTGAAAATTTAAAAAAAAAAACTCGAAATATCAACTTTCCCAAATTTTAACAAGTCAAGAAATCAACTTCCCCATTTTTGAAAATGTCGAAAAATTCATACATGAAAAATTAAACAAAAAAATCGAAAAGTCGACTTTCCTATTTTTTAAAAAGTTGAGAAGACTTCCCTATTTTTTTAAATATTCCAGAAACTGGAATAGTCTATTTTATGAAAATTTATAAGCGCAAGTGAAGTTTTACAACAAACGAAGTGTCAGTCAGACATTATGGTTTAGAATCTACAACAATTAATTCATGTTGAGTAAAGCTTTAGGGTTATCGCATAAAGGTTGAATTCAAGTATCTCAAATTTTCAAAAGGCGAGATGTCGAATTCTCCATTTATGAAGAAGTCGAAAACTTGGAAAGTCGACTTTTCTGTATTCTAAATCAGCATCCTTATTTTGAAAATGTCGAAAACTCCACGATTGAAAACAATTCAAAAGTCGATTTTCATATTTTTTAAAAAGTCAAGAAGACTTTCCCATTTTTTAAATATTCCAAAAACTGGAATAGTCTATTTTGGAAATTTTAGAAAAGTCTAAAAGTTGACTTTCTTATTTTTTAAAAAGGCGAAACGTTGAATTCCCCATTTATGAAGAAGTCGAAAACTCGGAAAACTCCAAATTCTAAATCAAGCGGAAGGCAGAAAACTCTTTTTTTTTCATTTTCTTTTTGATTGTGGTAAAATATATAAATTTTTAAAATATGACTTTTCCCATTTTTAAAAAAGTCAACTTGTATCGTTTTCGGAAAAATTAAAATGTTTAAATGTTGAATTTTGACTTTTCCCAGTTAAAAAAAAAATAGAAAAATCGAAAATCGACTTTTCCCCTGTTTGAAAAATGTAACAAAAATCAATAAGTCGTCTTCCCCACTTTTGACAAAAAATCGAAAACTCGAAATGTTGACTCTTCGAAATTTTACAACAGTCAAAAGGCCAAAAGTTCGACTTTTCTCATTTTTGAAAAAAAATTGACTTTTCCCATTTTTGAAAAAGTCTAGAAGTTGACTCTCCCATGTTTGAAAAATTCGAAAACTCGAAAAGTCGTATTGTCCCATGTTTGAAAATTTTTATAAAAGTCGAAAAGTCGACTTTTCCAAATTTTAATACAGCCGAAAAGTTGGAAAATGCGACATTTCCCATTTTGGATTCCCATTGTTGAAAAATGGACATTCCAAAAAAAAAATATCTAAAAAATCGAAATTTAGAAAAAGACGACTTTATGATTTTTTCCCGCTTTTGACAAAGTCTACAGCATTCGAAAGGTCGAAAATTCTTCTCTTTCCAATTTTGCAAAAAATCGAAAATTCGATAAGTGGAGTTTTCCGAATTTCCCAGGTTTGCAAATTTTTATACAATTCGAAAAGTCGAATTTTCCAAATTTTAATACAGCCGAAAAGGTGGAAAATGCGACCTTTTCCATTTTGGATTCTCATTGTTGAAAAAGTGGTCATTCAAAAAAAATCCAAAAAATCGAAATTTTGAAAAAGTCGACTTTATGATTTTTTCCCGCTTTTGACAAAGTCTACAACATTCGAAAGGTCGAAAATTCGAAAGGTGGAAAATGCGATCTTTTCCATTTTGGATTCCCATTGTTGAAAAAGTGGACATTCCAAAAAAAATCCGAAAAATCGAAATTTTGAAAAAGTCGACTTTATGATTTTTTCCCACTTTTTACAAAGTCTACAGCATTCGAAAGGTCGAAAATTCTTCTCTTTCCAATTTTGCAAAAAATTGAAAATTCGATAAGTGGAGTTTTCCGAATTTCCCATGTTTGCAAATTTTTATACAATTCGAAAAGTCGAATTTTCAAATTTTTAATGCAGCCGAAAAGGTGGAAAATTCGGGTTTTCCCATTTTTGATTCCCATTGTTGAAAAACTGGACATTCCAAAAAAAATACGAAAAAATCAAAATTTTAAAAAAGTCGACTTTATGACTTTTTTCGCGTTTGACAAAGTCTAAAACTAAAAAATTCGAATTTTCCAAATTTTAAAACAATCGAAAGTTCGCAAAATTTTTTTTCATTCCATTTTTGCAAAAAAAATTCGAAAATTCGAAAAGTTTAATTTTCCCAATTTTGACAAATTTTATAAAAAAAAAAAATTGAATGAGACATTAATGGGCAACCGGATTGACAGACGGACAGAAAGTCGTCGAAAGGTAAAAAATTCTACTCTTCATATTTTTGATAAAATAGAAAAATAGTTAAGAAAGATTTTTAAACATTTTGATAAAAAAATTCAAATAAAAGAATAATGGGCAACTATACTGACAGACGGACAGAAAGCCGCCAGGCCTGAATGGCCCAACATTTCTAATATACACATTTTAACGTAGCTTACATTACAGGAGGCTTCAGACTATTTAGTCATTCCACAGTTGTATTCAAGGGGTTAACAATTACATTTAATATCACCATCACTGCACAGGTGAAATTGCTATGACCGTAGTACATAGCTCTTAATGCTGCTTGTTGTTTCTATTGTAGACGTGACATTAGAAATTATGGAAATTATATGAGTTGTAGCTAAAATGAACAAGGACGCGAGCAGCAGCAGCAACAACAACAACAACAGCCATGAAAAAACCTAAGACCAACAACGCAAACTGCTGTGGAAGCATTTGACTTGAAATATGATTGTGAATTCAAATGGGTTACTACTGTATGAGTTGTATTTTTTTCAGAGAGTATAGAGAGAGAGAATTCTCCCCTCTTCGCTTACCTTCAATGCACTGCATTTAGGTCCATGTGAGATAAGAGAATGGAGCATAATAAAAAAAATTGCAGCACTCTGCTACAGATAACACAAAGTGCAATTAAAACATTGCCATACTATGCACAAAAGATTGTAGATCTCTATTAGAGAGCACATACGCAAAAAGGCTATAGCATTTCCATTTCTAAAAGGGCAAACCAACAACAAACGAAGGATTTCACATTGTGAGGCCAACGAAAAATGGACTCTCATGTTATGGCAATGAGGTGAAATTTTAATGAATATTCTTGCAAATTTAATGCCATACTTGAAAACAAAAAACAACAAGAACAAGAAAATAACTGTTTACAATCGGTGATGCCAACTGCCAAAGGGCGAAAAGCACCAAAAATATTTTATAAATTCTAACATAGCAGTTCCCACCACAAAAATTACTCCAGCCAGCTAAAATTAAAAGTTCAAGCTTAGAAAGATGTATTATAGATTTGATTTAAAGCATTTTTATACCCTCCACCATAGGATGGGGGTGTATTAACTTTGTCATACCGTTTGTAACACATCGAAATATTGTTCTAAGACCCCATAAAGTATATATATTCTGGGTCATGGTGAAATTCTGACTCGATCTAAGCATGTCCGTCCTTCCGTCTGTTGAACTCACGCTAACTTCCGAACGAAACAAGCTATCGACTTAAAACATAGCATAAGTAGTTGTTATTGATGTAGGTCGGATGGTATTGCAAATGGGCCATATGGAACCACTTTTACGTATAGGCCCCATATAAACCGACCCCCAGATTTGGCTTGCGGAACCTCTTCGAAAAGCAAATTTAATCTGATCCAGTTGAAATTTTGTACGTGGTGTTAGTATATGGTCTCTAAACACCATGCAAAAATTGGTCCATATCGATCCATAATTATATATAGCCCCCATATAAACCGATCCCCAGATTTAACCTCCGGAGCATCTTGGAGGAACAAAATCCATTCGATTCGGTTGAAATTATGTACGTGGTGTTAGTATATGGTCTCTAACAACCATGCAAAAATTGGTCCATATCGGTCAATAATTATATATAACCCCCATTTTAACCGATCCCCAGATTTGATTTTCGGAGTCTCTGGGAGGAGCAAAATTCATCCGATCCGGTTGAAATTTGGTACGTAGTGTTAGTATATGGTCTGTAACAACCATGCAAAAATTGGTCTATATCAGTCCATAATTATATATGGCTCCCATATAAACCGATCCCCAGATTTGACCTCCGGAGCATCTTGGAGGAGCACAATTTATCCAATCCGGTTGAAATTTGGTACGTAGTGTTAGTATATGGTCTGTAACAACCATGCAAAAATTGGTCTATATCAGTCCATAATTATATATAGCCCCCATATAAACCGATCCCCAGATTTGACCTCCGGAGCATCTTGGAGGAGCACAATTTATCCAATCCGGTTGAAATTTGGCACGTGGCGTTAGTATATGGTCACTAACAATCCTACAAAAATTGGTCCATATCAGTCCATAATTATATATAGCCCCCATTTAAACCGATCCCCAGATTTGACCTCCGGAGCATCTTGGAGGAGCAAAATTCATCCAATCCGGTTGAAATTTGGCACGTGGCGTTAGTATATGGTCTCTAACAACCATGCACAAATTGGTCCATATCGGTCCATAATTATATATAGCCCCCATATAAACCGATCCCCAGATTTGACCTCCGAGCATCTTGGAGGAGCACAATTTATCCAATCCGGTTGAAATTTGGCACGTGGCGTTAGTATATGGTCACTAACAATCCTACAAAAATTGGTCCATATCAGTCCATAATTATATAAAGCCCCCATTTAAACCGATCCCCAGATTTGACCTCCGGAGCATCTTGGAGGAGCAAAATTCATCCAATCCGGTTGAAATTTGGCACGTGGCGTTAGTATATGGTCTCTAACAATCCTACAAAAATTGGTCCATATCAGTCCATAATTATATATAGCCCCCATATAAACCGATCCCCAGATTTGACCTCCGGACCATCTTGGAGGGACAAAATTCATCCGATTCGGTTGAAATTTGGAAAATTGCGCTAGTATATGGCCGCTAACAAACATGCCAACATATCGGTCTATAGTTAGGTTAGGTTAGGTTAAAGTGGCAGCCCGATTAAATTTCAGGCTCACTTAGACTATTCAGTCCATTGTGATACCACATTTAACTAAAAGTACCTATTACATATGGGCACTTCTAGTCTTAACCACTGAACCTTCTCTATTATTTATTTTTGTGGAACCAACCAGATTGCTCCAAAAACATTAACAAACTGCTTAAGTTAACGTTTTCCAGGTCAGCCAGTAATCTAAAGCTATATGCTCCTAAAATTCGCTTACGCCTTACACAAAAAGCAGGACACTCACACAAGAGGTGTTTAATTGATTCCTTTTCCTCCACGTCATGACAGCTTATACAATAGTCATTATACTTCGCACCTATAGTTTTTGCAAATTTGCCTATCAGGCAGCGACCCGTTATAGCAGATATTAGGAGTGCTATCTGACGCCTTGAGAACACTAGCATATCTAGTGTACGGTTTAAGTTTAAATGGGGCCATATTTGCTTGATGTCGTTACAACCCTTTCAATTTTCCCATCGAATATTGGCCATCATAACAGCCTTCTCACGCAGTAAGAGCTTGCTGGTGGCCAGAGGCATACCAACAGATTCTAGTTCCCCTGGAATATGTAAGGTAGTTCCTAGCCTTGCTAACACATCTGCTTCACAGTTCCCCGGTATGTTCCTACACTGAAAAAACAGTGAACCCACCAGGAAGAAAAATTTCGGTTAATTTTAGAAAATTTTGAATATTTTTAGAAAATTTTAACTAAACAGTATAACAAACGCTGGCATCACGCCGATGTCATAAAAATAAGTAAATATTTTTCGACAAATTCTAGAAAATTTATTAGACATAATTAAATTTTTTCACTTGTTAAAGAAAATTTTGTAGTTTGAAGGAAAAAATTTGAGTTCAAAATTGCAAGAATGTCTTTAGTGACATACGAAGTTCATGATGAACGCATTTGTAGTAAACTTTACAAATTTTAAGAAATATTGAACTATTTTGTGGAAGACACGATTTTAGTTAATCTTTATCCTTCATTTGTGTATATTTTTTCCCTCGGTTTTAGTTAATTTAACTAACGTACACATAAAATAATTAGCGTAGAGGAAACTTTCTTCAAACATAATAATTCCATGAACTAAAATAAAGTTAAATTGGCTTTAGTGAAATAGAGAGTTCACTTTTTTTTGAGTGTATGACCAGGCACCCATATTAGGTGAATATTGTACTGCTCAGCCATCTCGTTGAGAGATTTTCGGCAGTCTATGGCCGTTTTTGAGTTAAGGAACACAGAGTCCAAGGATTTTATTGCAGGTTGACTGTCTGAGTATATATTAATGCCAATATTTGTTGGAACATTACTTCTCAGCCAATTCACCACCTCTCTTATTGCCAATATTTCAGCCTGAAAAACACTACAGTGATTAGGTAATCTTTTCGCTATTCGAATTTCCAGATCTTTAGAATATACTCCGAACCCCACTTGTCCATTCAATTTGGAGCCATCAGTATAGAAATCTATATATATTTTATTCCCCGGGGTCTGTGTACACCACGCCTCACTGTTGGGAATTAGAGTTTCAAACTTTTTGTCGAAAAGTGGTTTTGCCAGGGTGTAATCCACTACGTTAGGCACATCTGGCATTACATTGAGGACCGAACTATGACCGTACATTTTTTCCGACCACAGCGATAGCTCGCGCAACCGCACAGCCGTTGTTGCAGCTGACTGTTTTGCCAAAATGTCTAAAGGCAATAGATGTAGCATGACATTAAGGGAGTCTGTTCCTGTCTTACTAAATGCGCCTGAGATACATAAGCTCGCCATACGCTGAACTTTATCTAAACAAGTCGGTTTCTGAAGTGCCGGCCACCAGACTACAACACCATATAGCATTATAGGTCTAACCACTGCCGTGTCTAGTCAATGCACAATTTTTGGTCTTAGTCCCCACTTTTCCCCTATTGCCAAAATTTTATTTCTATAGAAAATTTGTTACTATAGAAAATTTCGCCAAAATTTTATTTCTATAGAAAATTTTGCCAAAATTTTATTTCTATAGAAAATTTTGTCAAATTTTTATTTCTATAGAAAATGTTGTCAAATTTTTATTTCTATAGAAAATTTTGTCAAAATTTTATTTCTGTAGAAAATTTTGTCAAAATTTTATTTCTATAGTAAATTTTGTCAAAATTTTATTTCTATAGAAATTTTTGTCAAAATTTTATTTCTATAGAAAAGTTTGTCAAAATTTTATTTCTATAGAAAATTTTGTCAAAATTTTATTTCTATAGAAAATTTTGAAAAAAATGTATTTCTATAGAAAATTTTGTCAAACTTAATTATATACGTATTTAATCGGCCTTTTTGTTTAATATATACCCTGTATGGACTAACTTACAATTTAGAAGAAGTTGTAAGATACCTTGCCATCGGCAAGTGTTACCGCAACCCAAGTAATTCGATTGTGGATGACAGTCTTAAGTAGAAGTTTCTATGCAATCCATGGTGGAGGGTACATAAGATTCGGCCTGGTCGAACTTACTGCCGTATATACTTGTTAATTTTATGAAATTATGAACGTCAATCCAAGTGTACAGCTTTATAATGTTGTAATGCTTATTTTACTTTCAATCAATTCATCTTGATCCGTAATGAATTTCAAATTTCAAAAAATGTGTTTTCTCAGAGCAGAAAATACATTTTTCAACATTGAAATTGGAAATATTCTCTTGTATTTTAATATTTGAAGGGAGTCTATTTCTTATTTCGATTTTATGTCAATTTAATACAAACGTTTTTAATAACATCTTTATCAAGTTCAGAAATTCTGTACTCGTCGCAAGACACTTTTGTACTTTTTTCTGATGAGTCCAAATGTTTTCTAATGAGTCCAAATTTAATTTATGTAAGTCTGATGGTCAGTACTACGTGGAGAAACATGAGAAAATACGAAATATTACACATACACTGAAAATAATATTTAAGTGATATTAAAGATTACGCAACCTCAATTTTAGGATGATCAATTTACACAATATTAAGGACAAATGTCTTTAAAATAGTGAAATTTTAATTAAAAGAAAGTTTATAATCTTTGCTTCAAAATTTTTTTTCATTAAATTTAAGACATAAATTTTGAAAATTTGGCTCCATTCGTTAAAGCTGCATGTCTTTAAACTAAGGCAAATTTTCCTTAAAGTGATTTAAAGATATCGTTCTTAAAGTTCACCACTGTGGTATCACAAGGGACTAAATAGTCTAAATGAGCCTGATACATCGGACTGCCACCTAACCTAACCTAACCTTACCTTCGCGCTTAAATTAACTGAAATATTGAATCTTTAGATTTAGTATAAAAACGCTTCAAATATAGGCTACGACTTATTTTGAGGATTTATCATCTTTGGTTTACAGTTTTTTTTTTTGGGGGAAAATATTTTTTACTTCGAAGTATCCGTCATAATTTGGATTTTTAAACTGGCATTTGTTTGTACGTGCACTGGTAGAAAAAGTTTCGTTATATTAACGAAATGTGTCATTAAAATTGAGCCAATGAAACAAATTCGCTAATATAACGAATGTTTTTGTTACCATAATGCTAGTCAACGAAAAGTTTCGTACTATTAACGAATATTTTCATTGTAATAATGAAAAGATTTCGTTATCTCAATAATTCGATAAATGCTATATGTATCCTAATTTTAATTTCATAAATCATAGATTTAAAGCAAGATAGGTCGCAAAATCTTAAAACCCCGCATCTTTGGCTCGGAATCAATACCAAAATCCTTAAAGGAAGGGCAAAATCTTTGGATCCAAGTAAACGTTTTTTTTGAGTGTAGTGTTAACGTAGTTGGAAATGTGATGGCATGCAAATGGCTTTGGAAACCTCATAACGGAAATATACTCAAAATAGATAATTTAAATATTCTGAAGAATTATTTTGCCGAATCTGCCCAAAAAATGGTTCTGGAAGATAGATTTGTATTTGTCCAAGATAATGACCCCAAGCATTCATTCCATATTCTTAAAGAATATTTGCTATACAACACCAAATTAGTATTACCTCACCCTCCGCAGAGCCCGGACGTGAATCTACTTGAACACCTCTGGACATATATGAAAACAAAGCTGCAAACTTTAAAAATTTTAACAAAGAAACTCCAAAAAACATCGTTATGAATATATGAAGCTCAAATCCCCTAGATTTGACGAAAACCCTAACCCACTCAATGCAAAAAAGACCCCAGGCAGTGGAAAACACTAAGTGCTATCATACAAAATATTAAAAAAATTTTAATATGTATTTAGTATTTAAACCAATAACTTTTATTTCTTTTTAGTGTACAACTTTTTTTTATTTTGGCTAAGCAAAATTAACCGTTCTTAAATTTTGTTATTTATTTCCCACAAACAGAAATAAATTACTTCATATTTTTCATTTCGTTTCACAATTTATTTCAAATTGATTGGTGTACAACTTTTTCTTTTGTGTGACTGTATGTAGATCAACTCATAACTTCACAAAAAAAAAATATGTATTCAATTTTTTTTTTTTAATTCCGAACAAGCTTAAGGCCCTAGCAGTCAAAGCTTACAATTATATTTATAATTGCATTGTCAATACAATTAATCGATAAATAAATAAAAATATGTATATTCATTCTATGCATTTCAGTTAGTTTTTGGATGAATACACTTTTCGAACGTGTAATTTGTCTCCATCTTATTTATCTGGTACTGGCCTTTCGGCAGTCACTAATTTCTTCGCGAACAACAGCCACAACAACAACATTGGATCAATTGAGTAAAAAAAGAGATTGAGAGAAGAGAGTCAAATAGAGAAAATATAATGATTCTGCCTTTTGCCCATGTGAGTAACTTGAATGTACTCCAGGGATGGAAAATACAATTTTTAAGAAAGTACAAAAAAGGTATTTTTTTGAGCGAAAAAGTACTTTTCACAAAAATTCCATTGGAAGATTATTGTCAAGGGCACCTTTAGAGTGAATTTTTAAGAAAATAAAATTTTATTTGTCGAATCCACATTTTTAATTTTTTTAGTTATATATCTGCTTACAAAGACTACAGTATTGTAATCACGGTTTGGTAGATTTGTAGAATTCATGGTATTTCATAAATTTTCTGTACACTAGTAGAAAAAGTTTCGTTAATACGATGAATTTCTACGTTGTATTAACGAAATTCTTCATTAAAAGTCAGCCAACGTAGCATTTCGTTATAACAACGTAATTTTACGTTATATTTACGAAACCCTTTATGGAGTACATTTCGTAGTATTAACGAATAATTACGTTGCTATTACGTAGCCTTTTCGTTGTATTAACGAATATTATTCGTTGTATGAATGAAATGTATACATTGTATGGATGCAGCTTATACGTTGTATGAACGAAAATCATTCATTGTATGAAGCCAGTTTTTTCATTGTATGAATGAAAGGCGAACGTTGTATAAATGAACACAAACGTTATATTAATGAAACCCAACCAATTATTGCATTTGAATGTAGTGTATTATTTTTTGTTAAGATCTTTGAAATAGGATTTATACACTCGTACAGTAGGAAATAATATTTATTGATAAATTAAGTAATTTAATAATCATGAAATAATATTTATTGATAAATTAAGTAATTTAATAATCATGACTTTCACTTAAGAAAAATTTCTAAGACCAAAAAATTATAATCGTATCGCCGTATCCATTTATCCAATTTATTTTTGCAACCAAGGTTCGTTGCGGTAATTGTTCCGCCTTCTTCATCTGAAAGTTCACTTCCCCGTGGCATTTTCACTAAAGATTAAAAATTTACACTAAATTTCTTGCGAATATACAAAAAACACCAGTTTAACTCACTCACCATCTATGTTTATTATTCACAACGAAACTGTAATGAGCCTGTGCACTCTTCAGCGAAAAGTACGTAAATGTTGTTAAGGTTTGCCCATGCTTAGATGTGTATGTACAAATTACATAGACGCTACAGACGTATTAGAGAGAGAGAGTATGGAGAGGCGTTTTAGAGCGAGAGTACGGAGAGGCAGAAATACTCAAACTCCCATTCGTATTATTAATGAACATATTTCATTAATATGACGAAATATCACAATTTAACCCTTTCCCTACCGATGTCCACTGAGAAGGGCATTCGAAAAAGACACCTAATTATATTTTCCCACTTAGTTTCGATTTATTTTTCGATGTTATTTTGAAGTAGAGGCTTTAATCTAAATAAGCTATAAATATTATCCACATTGGTGAGGTCTAAAATACATTTTTATAAACTTCTTTAACAATAAACGAAAAATAAGAAAATTTGAGACAATTTTTGAACTGTATGTTTCTAGTAAATGGACATTTATACAAAAACTATAGCTGATACTTTTACGGGTTCTTTCTTGTATTTTTGCTCATACTTTGAAATGTATTATAGGCCAAATAGAGTTTATATATACGATTGATTTCTTTGTATTAACGATCACTTTCGTTCTTATAACGAAAAATTTCGTAATATTAACGAAAAATAATCAACGAAGCCCGTTCGTTAATAGTACGAACCATTTTTCTACCAGTGTAGATAAATTGAAATAAATTTTTAACAAAATTTTCTATACTCGTCGAAATAAAATTTTGAAAATATTTTCTACCGAAATATAATTTTTCCAAAACTTTCTATAGATATACAATTTTTCTATAGAAAAAAATTCTATAGAAATATTTTTTTTACAAAATTTTCTATAGAAATCAAAATTTTGACAAAATTTTCTATAGAAATAAAATTTTTACAAAATTTTCTATAGAAATCAAAATTTTGACAATATTTTCTATATAAATCAAAATTATTTATTTATTTATTGTTTATTTTAATCATACAGTAAATGTATGATAAAAAAAAGAAAAGAAAGAAAAGTAGCATTGGCTGCTAAGGCCATCAGCTATACAGATGTATAAATTTAACAATAATGTAAAAAGAAATCAAAATTTTAACAACATTTTCTATAGAAATAAAATTTTGACAAAAATTTCTATAAAAAAATGTTGACAAAAATTTTTATAAAAATAAAAGTTTGACAAAATTTTCTATAGAAATATAATTTTGACAAAATTTTCAATAGAAAGAAAATTTTGACAAAATTTTCTATAGAAAAAAAATTTTCTATAGACATCAAAATTGTGACAAAATTTTCTATAGAAATCAAAATTTTGACAAAATTTTCTACAGAAATAAAATTTTGACAAAATTTTCTATAGAAATCAAAATTTTGACAAAAAAATAAAATAAAATTTTCCAAAAGAAAAAAAATTTACAAAATTTTCTGTAGAAATAAAATTTTGACAAACGTTTTTGCAAAGTAATATTCGTTTGGTAGTTCCTGGTAATATTTTCTCCAAATGTCCGTAGATTATTTTTGTGTCAAGTTTCGACCTTGAATGGTTCGCATTTTTTTAGTACGCGATCAATAACTTCTTATCTGTAGTATTCGTGTGGAAGCGTAATATAGAATCACATGCTGCTTTCGACTAAAACATTATTGAAATTCAATAAAATCGTGTTTTTGACTATGGCTTTTACAAAATCGAGATTTTCTTCCCGCATGAACTTGTCTGTTTTGCCAAAATTGTAAAAGACTACTAGCAAATAAGTTTCTTAAAAACGTTCTCAAAATATTAACATATTTTTTCAAAACTAGTGTACCATAAATCTGATATCGGCTCAAAAATGTCTACACAAAAGGTACTAAATCATTCGCGGGGGTACTACGGTACTGCCCAGGTTGAAAAAGTATTGAAAAAAGTACTATAGTACTGCATTTTCCATCCCTGATGTACTCTCATACAACGTCTACGCTCTCACATAACCACACAGTACATATGCCAAATTAAATGGGGACGCTATTTAAGCAAATTGAACAACATAAACATTTTGCACACTGCCAATATAAAGCTATAACTGTACCTGAGTTTAACATGAATCTCAAATAACACATAACAAACAGTCTACATTTATTGCTCGATAATTTGGTAAAGGAAAATAATTGTAAACACTGGGTATAAAATCAAATTGCAAACTCAAGCGACAACAAAGCAATTTCATTGCTTAGAAACGCTCTATTCAATAATGTAAATACCATACATACCTAAATGTTTCGGCTTGTGTATTTAAGCTTACAAAAATTTTAACCTTGAATTTAGCAGTCACTATCTTTTGCGATTATCTGTCTGTCATTATTTATTAATAAAATGCAAAATAAAGAAAATGAACCACATATACATAACACACATTTCACACAAATAAATATATAAAGTGATCAAGGTCACAGTATTGAAACAAAAAATCAACCCCACAGCAACAGATCAAAACCGGTACTAAATATGTCGATGTGTATCCATTGAATTAAAAAGTTTCCAAATGGAGACGGAAACTCACTCTCCCAAATTTCGAGAAACTCTCCCTCTCCCAAATTGCAGAAGCTCTCTCAATAGAGAACGCAAAATAGGTAACTCTCCAAACTCTACAAAGATTTTGCAAATTCACTGAGAGCACAAAATCTTACACTCTCGTAGATTTTTTATACTTCTAACGCTCCTGGCTTATTATGTGGTGTAGTGTGGTATACGCATGGATAACATGTGTTTTGCAAACGCAAAACAGTGAACATCAAATATAAGAAATGCCCACAAGAATCCTAAAAAACCATAACTCATCGAATGGATTTGCCAGCAAATGCACTCTGACTAAAACAAAAACAACAATCGACAAGTGTTTGTTTTTAGTGGTTTATTGAACTTAAGCGCATTTATATGTGTAAACACAACCATAGTGAATAGCGGTAGACGGTTACTTGTTAACATAGATGTATTTATATATGTAATAAAATTTTAAAAGGCGATATTGTAAGTGCACACAGAAAAAATGGGATATTTATTATACCCTCCACCATAGGATGGGGGGTATATTAACTTTGTCATTCCGTTTGTAACACATCGAAATATTGCTCTAAGACCCCATAAAGTATATATATTCTGGGTCGTGGTGAAATTCTGAGTCGATCTGAGCATGTCCGTCCGTCCGTCCGTCCGTCTGTTGAAATCACGCTAACTTCCGAACGAAACAAGCTATCGACTTGAAACTTGGTACAAGTAGTTGTTATTGATGTAGGTCGGATGGTATTGCAAATGGGCCATATCGGTCCACTTTTACGTATAACCCCCATATAATCGGACCCCCAGATTTGGCTAGCGGAGCCTGTAAGAGTGGCATATTTCATCCGATCTGGCTGAAATTTGATACATGGTGTTAGTATATAGTCTCTAACAACCATGCAAAAATTGGTCCATATCGGTCCATAATTATATATAGCCCCCATATAAACCGATCCCCAGATTTGAACTCCGGAGCCTCTTAGATGAGCAAAATTCATCCGATCCGGTTGAAATTTGGTACTTGGTGTTAGTATATGGTCTCTAACAACCTTGCAAAAATTGGTCCATATCGTCCCATAATTATATATAGCCCCCATATAAACCCATCCCCAGATTTGGTTTGCGAATCCTCTAAGAGAAGCAAATTTCATCCGATCCGGTTGAAATTTGGTACATGGTATTAGTATATGGTCTCTAACAACCATGCAAAAATTGGTCCATATCGGTCCATAATTATATATAGCCCCCATATAAACCGATTCCCAAATTTGAACTCCGGAGCCTCTTGGACGAGCAAAATTCATCCGATGCGGTTGGAATTTGCAACGTGATGTTAGTATATGGCCTTCTTTTGTGTTCATCGATCTCTCAATCCTCTGATGAACACAAAATAACACAAGGACAATACAAAAGCACAATATTCCATTGCAATAACTTAGATAGTACAGTTCTGTGATAATGGTTTTTAAGTTTGATTTTACACGTTTTACATTAGATTATTGATTTATTTATATTTTAATTGTCGTGAAGTCCAGTTTTGTATAAAATAAGTGAAATAATTGGGATGTAAAGAACAAAAAATTGTAAGTCAAACTTAAAAAAAAAAAAACAAGTATATACGGCCGTAAGTTCGGCCAGGCCGAATCTTATGTACCCTCCACCATGGATGGCGGAGAAACTTCTACGAAAGACTGTCATACACAAATTTCAACTCACTCGGATGAAATTTGCTCCTCCAAGAGGCTCCAAAACCAAATCTCGGGATCGGTTTATATGGGGGCTATAAATGATTATGGACTGATATGGACCAATTTTTGGCATGGTTGTTAAATATCATATACTACCACCACGTACCAAATTTAAACCAGATCGGATGAATTTTGCTTCTCCAAAAGGCACCGGAGGTCAAATCTGGCGATCGGTTTATATGGGAGCTATATATAATTATGGTCTGATAGGAACCAACTCCTGCATGGTTGTTGGATACCATATACTAACATCACGTACCAAATTTCAACCGAATGGTTGAAATTTGGCTCCGGAGGCTCCGGAGGTCAAATCTGGTGATCGGTTTATATGGGGGCTATATATAATTATGGACCGATATGGACCAATTTTTGCATGGTTGTTAGAGACCATATACTAACACCATGTACCAAATTTCAGCCGGATCGGATAAAATTTGCTTCTCTTAGAGGCTCCGGAGTTCAAATCTGGTGATCGGTTTATAAGGGGGCTATATATAATTATGGACCGATATGGACCAATTTTTGCATGGTCATTAGAGACCATATACTAACATCATGTACCGAATTTCAGCCGGATCGGATGAAATTTGTTTCTCTTATAGGCTCTGCAAGCCAAATCGGGGGATCGGTTTATATGGGGGCTATATATAATTATGTACCGATGTGAACCAATTTTTGCATGGTTGTTAGAGACCATATACTAACACCATATACCAAATTTCAGCCGGATCGGATAAAATTTGCTTCTCTTAGAGGCTCTGCAAGCCAAATCGGGGGATCGGTTTATATGGGAGCTATATATAATTATGGACCGATATCGACCAATTTTTGCATGGTTGTTAGAGACCATATACTTACACCATGTACCAAATTTCAGCCGGATCGGATGAAATTTGCTTCTCTTAGAGGCCTCGCAAGCCAAATTCGCAAGCCAAATCCGACCTACATCAATAACAACTACTTGTGCCAAGTTTCAAGTCGATAGCTTGTTTCGTTCGGAAGTTAGCGTGATTTCAACAGACGGACGGAAGGACGGACGGACATGCTCAGATCGACTCAGAATTTCACCACGACCCAGAATATATATACTTTATGGGGTCTTAGATCAATATTTCGATGTGTTACAAACGGAATGACAAAGTTAATATACCCCCCATCCTATGGTGGAGGGTATAAAAAAAAATTCGGAAAAAATTAAATTCATATTTAAAGTTATTACTCCTTCAATAGATTTATCAATAAAAACCCTGTTGAAAAAGTCTGAAAAAAGCCGACGAAAAAAAAGCTGATGAAATAAAATTGTTTTATTTGCATCTTCAAACAAATTGACCGAAAATAGCCCATCACAAATAATTAAAAACTTAAATATTACATTGGTCATTAAAGAAAAATAAAAATAAATTTAAATTGGCTTTAGTGAAATAGACAGTTCACTTTTTGTGAGTGTAAGCGGAATTAACTGTTTTCAGTATTTGTTCTTTATTTCCCAAATATCGTAGTATCAAAAATTAATTGATCCAATTAATCTTTGTGTGTTGAATATTCGAATCAACTAAATTTAAAAAAAAAATAAATATCTCATTTTTTTGTGTGCACTACAATATTGTCTTTTAAAATGTTATCAAATATATACATCTACGTTAAAATGTATCCGTCTACCGCTATTCGCTGTGATTGTGTTTACATATATACATGCACTTAAGTTCAATACACCACTAACAACAAACACTTGTCGATTGTTGTTGTTTTCGTTTTAGTCACAGTGCATTTGCTGGCAAATTCATTCGATGAGTTATGGTGTTTTAGGATTCTAGTGGTCATTTCTTATATTTGATGTTCCCTGTTTTGTGTTTGCAAAACACATGCTATCAATGCGTATACCACACTACACCACATAATTAGCCAGTAGCGTTAGAACTATAAAAAATTCTCAGAGAGTGTAAGATTTTGTGCTCTCATTGAATTTGCAAAACCTTTGTAGAGTTTGGAGAGTTCCCAATTTTCGTTCTCTATTGAGAGAATTTCTTGCAATTTTGGAGAGGGAGAGTTTCTCGAAATTTGGAGAGTGAGTTTCCGTCTCCATTTGGAAACTTTTTAATTTGATGCATACACATCGACTTAATTAGTTTCCGTTTTGATCTTTTGCTGTACGGTTGATTTTTGTTTCAACACTGTGACCTTGATCACTTTATATATATTTTTTGTGTGAAATCTGTGTTTAATGTGTGTTATGTATATGTAGTTCATTTTCTTTTTTTTCGTTTTGTTCATAAATAAGAACAGACAGACAATCGCAAAAGATAGTGACAATACTAAATTCCAGAATAATTTTAGTAAACTTAAATACATAAGCGGATACAATTAGGTGAGTATGGCATTCACATTATTGAATAGAGTGTTTGTAAGCAATGAAATTGCTTTGTTGTCGTATGAGTTTGCAATTTGATTTCATACCTAGTGTTTGAAATTCTATTCATTTACCAAATTATCGAGTAAATGTAGAATGTTCGTTATGTGTTATTTGAGACTCGTGTTAAACTCAGGTACAGTTATAGCTTTATATTGGCAGTGTGCAAAATGTTTTTGTTTAAATATCGTCCCCATTTAATTTGGCATATGTACTGTTTGGTTGTGTGTGAGCGTAGACTTTGTATGGGAGCACATTCAAGGTACTCACATTTTCTAACAAATGGGCAAAAACCAAAATCATTATGTTTTCTCAATTTGACTCCCTCTTCTCTCCCAATCTCTGTAAACATATTTCTATACTCGATTGATCCAATGTTGTTGGTGGGGCTGTTGTCCTCGATGAAATTAGTGACTGCCGCCGGGGACAAGGGAAGAGTGGCAAAATAAATCTACAACAGGGATGGCCAAGGAGAAATAGTGTTTGTGAGGGTATCCAATTGATCGTTCTCTTTATGCACTTCGGGAAATGTTACTTGATAATAATATAAGTTAGAATTTTCATTATTTTTTTAGGAAATGTTTTGAAGCAGTATTTTCATTATTGATGCATAACTTGAAGTTAACTTTTTAATGAAACAAAAAGTAATTTCCATTTCCAAAACGGCACTGTATCAAAAAATCGCCGCATAAAATCATAAAAAATAAAGATTTTTTTACTTTTCTTCGCTTTTGATTGGAAATAGATTTGCTTTAAAATCGAAAATATAAAATCTTTGATAAAAAAAAATATTTTTATTATTATTTTATTTATTATTATCAAAGTAAAGATTTTATTTTAATTGAATGTTATGAACAGTTAATAGCATTCATTGAACTCAAAAAAAAAATCTGAAATAAATAATTACTTTACCAGTACTCATCAATTTCGTAATGCATATAATCGCTAACACATCCACTTCGATGCATTGCTCAAACACATTCATTTCGTCATGTATTATAAACCAGTTTTGAGGAGCATTAACTGAGCGAAAGAACATTTTGGATAGTAAGAGCAAAACGCCGCGTAGTCTGTTTGGCCATCCCCGTTATAAATTGGAACAAAAAACCGAAAAGCACCAAATTTGGTGATAAAAGCACCTAATTGGCATCACTGCTTACAACTAACTATGCCATAATGAGTCTTATGATGACCAAAGAAAAGGAAAACAGCGAGAGACAGAGTGAGAGAGAGAGTATATATGTGTGAGATTGTATTCTTTTACCATAACAAGAGCATTGAAAATGAGAAGATATTTTATACGAGTCGAATTTAGGAGTACCCTTTAATACATAACGGTGAACTGGTTAGCACCTACATTTTTTATATATATTTTCATAATTTATTATAATTGTAAATGTTGTAATGAATAAATAAATAACCGAGAACCAGTTATCTATAACACATTACTAACTCTCTTCTACATCCGAACTGATAAGACAGGATAAGATGTTTCCCCAACCCACATTTAAACTAAAATGGATTATGTATTAAAGTAATACGGATGTACATATACAAGGGAATTGTGGAGATTTTTATATGAACTCGACAACAAATGTGGACACTCGGGGTGTACGAGTAAAAACCACAGTTGCCACTCCTGCCCAAAAAAACATAATCAACCATCATTTGACGAAACTTTTACCAAAAATTTACAAAATGTACAAAAAATTAATTTTGGAATATTTAACTCAAACTCAAATTTTCTCAAAATTTTATTTCTATAGAAAATTTGATCAAAATTTTATTTCTATACAAAGTTTTGTCCAAATTTCTATAAAAAACTTTGTCAAAATTTTATTTCAATAGAAAATATTCTCAAAATTTTACTTTTATAAAAAAAATATCTCAAAATTTTATTTCTATAGAAAATTTTCTCGACATTTTATGTCTATACAAAATTTTGTCAAAATTTTATTTCAATAGAAAATGTTGTTTTATTTCTATAGAAACTGTTTTTAAAATTTTATTTCTATAGAAAATGTTGTTAAAATTTTATTTTTATAGAAAATTTTGTCAAAATTTGAATCCTGTAGACAATTTTCTGAAAATTTTATTTCTATAGAAAATTTTCTCAAAATGTTATTCCTATACAAAATTTTCTCAAAATTTTTTTTTCCATAGAAAATTTTGTCCAAATTTTATTTCTATAGAAAATTTTATTCCTATAGAACATTATCTCAAAATTTTATTGCTATAGAAAATTTTGCTATAAAATTTGATTCATATAGAAAATTTTCTCAAAATTTATTGCTAAAGAAAATTTTATCAAAATTTTATTTCTATAGAAAATTTTCTGAAAATTTGAATCCTATAGACAATTTTCTGAAAATTTTATTTCTATAGAAAATTTTCTCAAAATTTTATTTCTATAAAAAATTTTGTTATAAAATTTGATTCATATAGAAAATTTTCTCAAAATTTATTGCTAAAGAAAATTTTCTTAAAATTTTATTTGTATAGACAATTTTTTCAAACTTTTCTTTTTATAGAAAATGTTGTTAAAATTTTATTTCTATAGAAAATGTTGTTAAAATTTTATTTTTATAAAAAATTTTGCCAAAATTTGAATCCTATAGAAAAATTTTCTTAAAATTTTATTTGTATAGAAAATTTTTTTTTATTAGAAAAAATTTTTTTTATAGAAAATGTTGTCCAAATTTTGTTTTTATAGAAAATTTTGTAAAAATTATATTTCTATAGAAAATTTTCTCAAAATTTGATTTCTATAGAAAATTTTGTCCAAATTTATTTCTATAGAAAATTTTATGCCTATAGAAAATTATCTCAAAATTTTATTGCTATTGAAAATTGTGTTATAAAATTTGATTCATATAGAAAATTTTCTCAAAATTTATTGCCAAAGAAAATTTAGTCAAAATTTTATTTCTATAGAAAATTTTCTCAAAATTTTATTTCTATAGAAAATTTTCTCAAAATTTTATTTCTATAAAAAATTTTCTAGAAATTTTATTTTTATACAATATTTTAACAAAATTTGATTTCTATAGAAAATTTTGTCAAAATTTGATTTCTATAGAAAATTTTCTCAAAATTTTATTTCTATAGAAAATTTTGTCCAAATTTTATTTCTTTAGAAAATTTTATGCCTATAGAAAATTATATCAAATTTTTATTGCTATAGACAATTTTGTTATAAAATTTGATTCATATAGAAAATTTTCTCAAAATTTTATTTCTATAGAGAATTTGATCAAAATTTGATTTCTTTAGAAAATTTTGTCAAAATTTTATTTCTATTAAAAATTTTGTTATAAAATTTGATTCATATAGAAAATTTTCTAAAAATTTTATTTCTATAGAAAATTTTCTCAAAATTTTATTTCTATAGCAAATTTTATTTCTATAGAAAATTTTGTCAAAATTTTATTTCTATAAAAAATTTTCTCCAAATTTTATTTCAATAGAAAATTTTCTCAAAATTTTATTTTTATAGAAAATTTTGTCAAAATGTTATTTCTATAGAAAATTTTTTCAAATACTTATTTCTATAGAAAATTTTCTCAAAACTTTATTTCCAATTTGCCAAGGTATTAAAAGCAATACTGGGAAATAGTTAAATATTCGTGTTTTACACCCTCTACTATGCATTTAAAAAAAATTGGCCAAATCATACAAATGTTACAATAAACCGAATATATTTCCCTTAATTTATCTCACTACCAGGGAAAATATAAAAAGGCATACTTAAAAGGATGTTTAAGTTCCATTATGTACATTAGTGGGCATGAGAAGGTAAATTACCATTTTTAAAAACAAGAGCCTGACAAGAATTTGTATGCATTCTAATAAAATAAAACAAAAAAGACAACCAAAAATTGTTCTAGGTATGCAAAATAGACGAGAGAATAAAAGATTTCAATCTATTTCCAAAAAGAATAAACTTCAAATTTTAAAATGATTGCAAAAAACGTAAGTTAAAAAAATCCTTGAAGTCACCAACCTCAGGGGCCTACTAGTACAATGCCATCCACGTTTTTAAAAGTTTAACTTAGTTAGCTTCATTTTTTTGGTTTTCTTCAGAAAAAAAAAAAACAGAAAAGGAAAATGAGATTTAACCAATTTCTTGGCTTTTCATTTTTTTCTCCCTTAATATACTAATGGTACTCCAATTCATATCATCTTTGATGGCCCCTTCCCTCTTCTCTTCATATTGCATCCCTCCAGGATTAAGCTGACAATGTAAGAGTATTTGTCTTTCGTTTCTTTGTCTTTTCGTTGTTGGTTTTTTTTTTTTTTTGCCTGCATTTGGCCCTAAGTAAATTAACCTCCTAATTGGGTTATGCTCCTTTGTTTCAGTTCAGCCAAACGAAATTGCCTTTTTGCCTGATCAAAAAATAAAATTAAGAAGAAGAATGCCAAAATCCATTTAACCGCTTCCACAAACTCCATTAAGGGGTTTTCTGCACTTTACTCAGTGGCTTTAGTTTGTCATCTTTAGAGTTCAACTTTCCATCATCCTTATATATGATGACTATGGACTATGGATGGGTGTGGTGCACAGTAGGTGGGGGGCCAAAAGACTATAGAGTTTGGCCCACTTATTCCTCAGAATTATAATATGATCTTTGTTCGGTATATCCATATGCATATTTCGTTGCTACTCTACATCCTTTATATGGAAGAGGGATGGATTGTTCTTAAAGGGAAGTTCTTGTTTTACTTTCAGATTTATTACATGGAGAGAAGAATTCTAAGTCCATCAAATGGTATTTATAGATTAGAAAATCTCCTTCCAATATCAATATTACTTGGAATGATTTTTTCTATATATTTCCCTAGAGTTTAATAAATATGGAAAAATCGGTAGTTAGAAAAAGATATAATTTGGCCGTTATGAAATTTCGCAGAAATATTGGCACTACTCCTCCACTTCGGTAAGGGAGGTACAAAATCATTCGACCTTCCAAGTTGGTCTAACTCCCTGGTTGGTCTAATTCTTGGCAAAATTTTATTTCTATAGAAAATTTTGTTAAAATTTTATTTCTATGGAAAATTTTGTCACAATTTTATTTCTATAGAAAATATTGTCAACATTTTATTTCTATAAAAAATTTTGTCAAAATTTTATTTCTATAGAAAATTTTGTCAAAATTTTATTTCTATAAGAAATTTTGTCAACATTTTATTTCTATAGAAAATTTGGTCAAAATTTTATTTCTATAGAAAATTTTGTCACAATTTTATTTCTACAGAAAATTTTGTCACAATTTTATTTCTATAGAAAATTTTGTCAAAATTTTGTTTCTATAGAAAATTTTGTCAAAATTTTATTTCTATAGAAAATTTTGTCAAAATTTTATTTCTATAGAAAATTTTGTCAAAATTTTATTTCTATAGAAAATTTTGTCAAAATTTTAATTCTATAAAAAATTTTGTCAAAATTTTATTTCTATAGAAAATTGTGCCAACAATTTATACCTACCGAAAATTGTGTCAACAATTTATTCCTACCGAAAATTGTGTCAAAAATTTACTCCTACCGAAAATTTTGCCAAAATTTTATTTCTATAGAAAATTTTGCCACAATTTCATCTCTATAGAAAATTGTGCCAACAATTTATTCCTACCGAAAATTGTGTCAACAATTTATTCCTACCGAAAATTGTGTCAAAAATTTATTCCTACCGAAAATTTTGCCAAAATTTTATTTCTATAGAAAATTTTGTCAAAATTTTATTTCTATAAGAAATTTTGTCCAAAGTTTACATCCAGAGAAAATTTTGCCAAAATTGTATTTATGTAGAAAATTTTACAAAAAATTTATTTCTATAGAAAATTTTACCTAAATTTTATCTCTAACGGAAATTTTGTCAAAATGTTACTTATATAGAAACTTTTTGCCATAATTTTATTTCTAAAGAAATGTTGCATAAATATAGAAATTTTTGCCAAATAGTTATTTCTTTGGAAATTTTTATCAAAATTTTATTTCTGTTGAAAATTTTGCCAAAATTTTATTTCTATAGAAAATTTTGTCAAAATTTTATTTCTATAGAAAATTTTGTCAAAATTTTATTTCTATAGAAAATTTTGTCAAAATTTTATTTCTATAGAAAATTTTGTCAAAATTTTATTTCTATAGAAAATTTTGTCAAAATTTTATTTCTATAGAAAATTTTGTCAAAATTTTATTTCTATAGAAAATTTTGTCAAAATTTTATTTCTATAGAAAATTTTGTCAAAATTTTATTTCTATAGAAAATTTTGCCAAAATTATATTTCTATAGAAAATTTTGTCAAAATTTTATTTCTATAGAAAATTTTGTCAAAATTTTATTTCTTTGTGCCAACAATTTATTCCTACCGAAAATTGTGTCAACAATTTATTCCTACCGAAAATTGTGTCAAAAATTTATTCCTACCGAAAATTTTGCCAAAATTTTATTTCTATAAGAAATTTTGTCCAAAGTTTACATCCAAAGAAAATTTTCCCAAAATTATATTTATGTAGAAAATTTTACAAAAAATTTATTTTTATAGAAAATTTTACCTAAGTTTTATCTCTAACAGAAATTTTGTCAAAATGTTACTTATATAGAAACTTTTTGCCATAATTTTATTTCTATAGAAATGTTGCATACATATAGAATTTTTTGCCAAATAGTTATTTCTTTAGAAATTTTTATAAAAATTTTATATCTGTAGAAATTTTTATCAAAATTTTATTTATGTAGAAAATTTTGCCAAAATTTTATGTATATAAAAAATTTTCTAAAAATTTTATTTGTCAATAGACCTATAGACGAAATTATGAAAAGTAATTCTTAAATTTTATTTTGCCAAAACTTTATTTCTGTTGAAAATTTTTCCAAAATTTTATTTCTGTAGAAAAATTTACCAAAATTTTAGAGTTATAGAAAATTTTGCCAAAATTTTATTTCTATAGAAACTTCTTCAAAAGTTTTTTTTTATTTTCTAAAAATTTTATTTCTATAAAAGTTTTGTCAAAATTTGTTAGTATTCTATAGAAAATTTTGTCAAAAGTTTATTTCGATAGAACATTTTAGTTTTATGTCTGTATAAAATTTTTCCAATATTTTATTTCTTTAGAAATTTTTGTCTAAATTTTATTTCTATAGAAAATTTTGCCAAAATTTTATTTGAAAAAAAATTAACAAGATACTATTTCTAGTTTGATACAATTTTCTATAGAAATAAAATTTTGACACAATTTTCTATAGAAATAAAATTTTGACAAAACTTTCTACAGAAATTTTGCCAACATTTTATTTCTTTAGATATTTTTGTCAAAATTTTATTTTTATAGAAAATTTTGCCAAAATTTTGTTTCTATAGAAAATTTTGTCAAAATTTTATTTCTATAGAAAATTTTGTCAAAATTTTATTTCTATAGAAAATTTTGTCAAAATTTTATTTCTATAGAAAATTTTGTCAAAATTTTATTTGAAAAAAAAACAAGATAATATTTCTAAAATAAATTAACAAAATTTTCTATAGAAATAAAATTTTGACAAAATTTTCTATAGAAATAAAATTTTGACAAAATTTTCTATAGAAATAAAATTTTGGCAAAATTTCTATAGAAAGTTTTGTCAAAATTTTATTTCTATAGAAATTGTGTCAAAATTTTATTTCTATAGAAAATTTTATCAAAATTTTATTTCTATAGAAAATTTTGTCAATATTTTATTTGAAAAAAAAATTAACAAGATATTATTTCTAAAATAAATTAACAAAATTTTCTATAGAAATAAAATTTTGACAAAATTTTCTAAAGAAATAAAATTTTGACAAAAATTTCTAAAGAAATAAAATGTTGGCAAAATTTCTATAGAAAGTTTTGTCAAAATTTTATTTCTATAGAAAATTGTGTCAACATTTTATTTCTATAGAAAATTTTATCAACATTTTATTTCTATAAAAATTTTTGTCAAAATTTTATTTTTATAGAAAATTTTATCAAAATTTTATTTCTATAGAAGTAAAATTTTGACACAATTTTCGATAGAAATAAAATTTTGACAATATTTTCTATAGAAATACAATTTTGACCAACTTTTCTATAGAAATAAAATTTTGACAAAATTTTCTATAGAAATAAAATTTTGACAATATTTTCTACAAAAAATAAATAAAAAAAAATAAATTATCTTACTGAGGATAGCTTCCCAATCACCATAGCCTGATATTGAAAACTCTTGCAGCATTTTTCCTCATTGTATTTCTACTACCATGGTCTTCCGAAAAAAAAAGCAAAATAATTTGTCATTTGCTGCTAGCACTCTCGACTGATATCCTCTTTAGCATCCTTCGTCGCCTGTTTAATTCAAAAAAAAAGGAGAAGAAAACGAAAAAACAAACGTTTTAACTTAAATCAATATTTGCTTAATTTGATCAATGCCATCAATTCAGCGAATGCATCCATCAGCTTTGTAACTTTTCTCCTATACATAGTACATTTTTTTGTCCCTTATAAATTTGGAGGATGGAGGGTAGGTGAGCAGGCAATGCAATGATGTTAGGTTGGGGGAATGGAAATATGGGGGGTTTTATGGGTTACCTTGAAGTCCTTTGAAATCTTTTCATTGACATTTGAGGAGAAAAGTCATTGGGGGTAGTAAAGGGATTTTTCACCACTCATTTCCATGTGGTCGATATTGTTTTTTTGCTGACTTGATTCTTTTCTATTTGAATTTATAATTTACTTTAGATTTTTTTTTCGTATCTATGAAGAGAGAAAATATTTCGAAATGGTCTTCCATGAATTTTTAAACGAAGGATGATATAAGCACAATAGGATAAACCACAATAGCAGTATATTCCGTAGGAATTTGATTTTTTTCTAAAATGGTAAATACTGGGACCATTGTGGTAACGATTTAATATCGGAACTCCAAAATACGTTATTGTGGTGGACAATTGATAAATATATAAATAGAAATACAATTTTGTTAAATTTTTCTATAGCAATCCAATTCTGAGAAATAGAAATAAAATTTGAACAAAATTTTCTATAGTAATAAAATGTCGACAAAATTTTCTATAGAAAAAAAATTTGGACAAAATTTTCTATAGAAATAAAATTTTGAGAAAATTTTCTATAGAAATAAAATTTTAACAAAATTTTCTATAGAAATAAAATTTTGACAAAATTTTCTACAGAAATAAAATATTGACACAATTTTCTAGAGAAATAAAATATTGACACAATTTTCTACAGAAATAAAATTTGGACAAAATTTTCTATGGAAATAAAATAGGATCAACATTTTCTATAAAAATAAAATTTTGAAAAAATTTTCTATAGAAATAAAATTTTGACAAAATTTTCTATAGAAATAAAATGTGGACAAAATTTTCTATAGAAATAAAATTTGGACAAAATCTTTTATGGAAATAAAATAGGATCAACATTTTCTATAGAAATAAAATTTTGACAAAATTTTCTATAAAACTAAAATTTTGAAACAAATTTGTATAGAAATAACATTTTGACAAAATTTTCTATAGAAATAAGATGTTGACAAAATGTACTATAGAAACACAATTTTGACAAAATTTTCTATAGAAATAAAATGTTGACAAAATTTTCTATAGAAACACAATTATGACAAATTTTTCTATAGAAATAAAGTTTTGACAAATTTTTCTATAGAAATAAAATTTCGACAAAATTTTTAGAAATAATATCTTGTTAAGTTTTGTTTCTTTAATAAAATTTTGACAAAATTTTTTATTTTTAAATTAAATTTTGACACAATTTTTTATAGAAATAAAATTTTGACAAGATTTTCTATAGAAATAAGATGTTGACAAAATGTTCTATAGAAACACAATTTTGACAAAATTTTCTATAGAAATAAACTTTTGACAAATTTTTCTATAGAAATAAAATTTCGACAAAATTTGCTGTAGAACACAATTTTGACAAAATTTTCTATAGAAATAAAATTTGGACAAAATTTTCTATAGAAATAAAATTTGGACAAAATTTTCTATGGAAATAAAATATGATCAACACTTTCTATAGAAATAAAATTTTAACAAAATATTGTATAGAAATAAAATATTGACACAATTTTCTATAGAAATAAAATTTTGACACAATTTTTTGTAGAAATAAAATTTTGACAAAATTTTCTATAGAAATAAGATGTTGACGAAATGTTCTATAGAAACACAATTTTGACAAAATTTTCTGTAGAAATAAAGTTTTGACAAATTTTTCTATAGAAATAAAATTTCGAAAAAATTTTCGATATAAATAAAATTTCGACAAAATTTTCTATATAAATAAAATTTTGACAAAATTTTCTATATAAATAAAATTTTGACAAAATATTCTATAGAAAAAAAAAATGTTGACAAAATTTTTCTAAGAAATTTTGACAAAACCTTCTATAGAAATAAAATGTTGTTCAAGGTTAACACAATGAAATCTCAACCGACATAACTGACATTGTTTGCCAATATTCATATTTATTTTGGCAAAAAAGAAAATAAAAAATTGAATACCTTTTTTTTGTTTTACCTAAATAAAGAAGCTGAACAATGAAATATTTTCCCTTGAAAAAAAGCTAACAAAAAATAAATACCATGTAAATTCAATGAAGCTTATTAGATATGTAAATTAACTCTTGGTTATGGTAGATGGTATTGCAATGGTCAAACCCAATGACCCTAACCCAAAACAGCCACATTCAATTCCACTTACCAAATAACCATTGGGGAAATCGAGAACAAACACAATTCAAAATGAAAAGAATACCTCGGCACTATATTCCACAACTGTATCACATCACACTGCTGCGGAATGAAAGTAAGGGAAAGTGTATCACATTACAAAATATTTGCTAAAGCAATAAATCTTCAAGTAAAACATTTACCCTGTGCATAAATGAAGGACACATAGTTGGGGATTTGATCGTTTTTCACATTGTTCTGGTTGCCCTTGGTTATATACACACATACACGCAGAGAAAATTTCATTAAAACTGAGCCAAAAAAACAATTTTCATTAAGGCAATGAAAGTATTCATTAATAGTGTGAAATGTTTCGTTTTTTTAGTAAAAAATCATAATAATAGCGAACATATTCGTGATATTTATGAATTTGTTGCATTGGCTGATGTTTCAATGAAATGTGTCGTTAAAACAGTTTATTGTTTCTGCCAGTGTAGATGGCCTCAATAGCAGCAGTGTTTCTCATAATCACTGTACCGGGTCAGGAAGTCAATGCTACAGGATTTGCTTGGTTTACTTGGAGAACAAAAGAAGTTTCTGGAAAATGGGAAACATGTATGTGTCCATGGTAGGTCATCGCAAATTGATACGCGAAAAAGGTAACGATTAGATAAACACTTACATCAGGAGGGCTCAGATTCAATTGTTCACAATGAAGGGAAGATTGTTTCAAACAATGGCCAATGCTAATGAAAATGTTCACGAAAAGCATACGGAGGATTACAACAACGCAAAGTCCTCACCATGTAAGTAGTGAGTGAGAAAACCGATAATGACGATAATAATATTAAACACCAATAGAAATAGATTTTATATTGTTTTGTAGATTGGTAGAATTCATACTGTTTTGGTAGATTTTGCAAAATTTTCCACTACAAATAAGAGGTACTTAAATTTTTTATAAAAATAAAATTTTGACAAAATTTTCTACAGAAATAAAATTTTGACAAAATTTTATTTAGAATAAAAATTTTAACAAATTTTTCTATAGAAATAAAATTTTGATAAATTACCTGAGAAATAAAATTTTAACAACATATTCTATAAAAACTAAATTTTAACAAAATTTTCTAAAGCAATAAAATTTTGACAAAATTTTCTATAGAAATGAAATTTTGACAAAATTGTCTATTTTCACAAAATTTTCTATAGAAATAAAATTTTGATAAAATTATCTATAGAAATAAAATTTTAACAACATATTCTATAAAAATAAAATGTTGACAAAATTTTCTAAAGCAATAAAATTTTGACAAAATTTTCTATAGAAATAAAATTTTGACAAAATTTTCTGTAGAAATAAAATTTTGACATAATTTTCTATACAAAAAAATTTAACAAAATTTTCACAAAATTTTCTATTGAAATATAATTTTGACAAAATTTTCTATAGAAATAACATTTTGACAACATTTTCAATATAAATAAAATTTTGACAAAATTTTCTTTGGAATAAAAATTTTAACAAAAGTTTCTACCCGAATAAAATTTTAAGAAAATTTTCTATAAAAAAAAAATTAAGAAAATTTTATATAGAAATAAAATTTTGACAACATTTTCTATAGAAATACAATTTTGACAAAGTTTTCTATAGAAATAAAATTTTTATAGAAATAAAATTTAAAGAAAATCATCTATAAAAATAAAATTTTGGCCAAATTTTGCATAGAAATAAAATTTTGGCAAAATCTTCTATAAAAATAAAATTTTGGCAAAAATTTCTATAGAAATAAAAGCTTGACAAAATTTTCTATACAAATAAAATGTTGACAAAATTTTCTATAGAAATAAAACTTTGACAAATATTTCTATAGAAATAAAACAAAACTTTCTAAGTAATAAAATTTTGACAAAATTTTCTATAGAAATAAAATTTTGACCAAGTTTTCTATAGAAATAAAATGTTGAAAAAAATTTCTTTAGAATAAAAATTTTAACAAAATTTTTATAGAAATAAAATTTTGATAAAATTGTCAATAGAAATTAAGTTTTAAAAAAAATTTCTATTGAAATAAAATTTTGACAAAATTTAACAAAATGTTCACAAAATTTCTATACAAATAAAAGTTTGACACAATTTTCAATATAAATAAAATTGTGACAAAATTTTCTTTAGAATAAAAATTTTAACAAAAGTTTCTATAGAAAAAAAATTAACAACATTTTATATAGAACTAAAATTTTGACAAAATTTTCTGTAGAAATAAATTTTGACAAAATTTTCTATAGAAATAAAATTTTGACAAAACTTTCTATAGAAATAAAATTTAAAGAAAATCTTCTATAAAAGAAAAATTTTGGCAAAATTTCCCAAAGAAATAAAAGTTTGGCAAAATCTTCTATAAAAATAAAATTTTGGCAAAATTTTCTATAGAAATAAAAGTTTGACAAAATTTTCTATAGAAATAAAATTTTGACAAAATTTTCTATAGAAATAAAATTTTGACAAAATTTTCTATAGAAATAAAATTTCGAAAAAAATTTCTACAGAAATAAAACTTTGACAAAATTTTCTATAGAAATAAAATTTTGACAAAATTTTCTATAGAAATAAAACAAAACTTTCTGTGGTAATAAAATTTTGACAAAATTTTCTATAGAAATAAAATTTTGACCAAGTTTTCTATAGAAATAAAATGTTGACAAAATTTTCTATAGAAATAAAATTTTTACCAAATGTTCTATAGAAATAAAATTTTGACAAAATTTTCTATAGTAATAAAATTTTGACAACATTATCTGTAGAAAATTTTGCCAAACTTTTCGATAGAAATAACATTTTGACAAAATTTTCTATAGAAATAAAGTTTTGACAAAATGTCTGTAGTTCTAAAATTTTGAGACAATTTTCTATAGAAACAAAATTTTTACAAAGTTTTCTATACAAATAATTTTTAACAAAATTTTTTATAAAAAATAAAATTTTGACAAAATTTTTTATAGAAATTAATTTTGAGACAATTTTCTATAGAAACAAAATTTTGACAAAATTTTCTATAGAAATAAAATTTTGACAAAATTTTCTATAGAAATAAAATTTTGACAAAATTTTCTATAGAAATAAAATTTTGACAAAATTTTCTATAGAAATACAATTTTAACAAAATTTTTCTATAAAAATAAAATTTTGACAAAATTTTCAATATAAAAAATTTTTTGACAAAATTTTCAATATAAAAAAAATTTGAGAAAAATTTTTTATAGAAATAAATTTTTGACAAAATTTTCTATAGAAATAAAATCTTGACAAAATTTTCTATAGAAATAAAATTTTAAAAAATTTTTTCTATAGAAATAAAATGTTAACAAAATTGTCTATAGAAATAAAACTTTGACAAAATTTTCTATAGAAATAAAATTTTGACAAAATTTTCTATAGAAATAAAATTTGGCAAAATTTTCAATATAAATAAAATTTTAAGAAAATTTTCTATAGAAAAAAAATTAACAAAATTTTCTATCGAAATAAAATGTTGACAAAATTTTCTATAGAAATTAAATTTTGGCAAAATTTCTTATAGAAATAAATTTTTGACAAAATTTTCTATAGAAATAAGATTTTGTCACGAATTTGATGCAATGCTTCAAATTAAGATTTTTAAATTTGGTAGATTTTGGTAATGGGAGCATACAGCTTTATATATAGCAACCAATAAATTTAAAGGATTTCCGATTCAACCCATTCATCGCTTTTTGGTCCAATGTCGAAGTCGAAGCCGAAGATAATTCTTCGCTCGTACTCTAATATGTATATCATACATTTCCTCTTTTGTTTTTATACCCACTACTATAGAATGATGATGGGGGTATAATAAGTTTGTCATTACGTTTGTAACACATCGAAATATCGATTTTCGACTATATAAAGTATATATGTTCTTGATCAGGGAGAAATTCTAAGACGATATAAGCGTGTCCGTCTGTCCGACTGACTGTAGTAATCACGCTACAGCCTTCAATAATGGCGCTATTGTCCTGAAATTTGGCACAGATTCGTGTTTTGTTTGCAGGCGGGTCAAGTTCGAAGATGGACTATATCAGTCTAAGTTTTGATCGTAAGACATTGATCGATCGACCGATTTCACTTCTTGAGGGTATGGCAGGGCACTGATCATAAAAAATTGCTTGGAACTAAAAGCAAAATTTCCAGATTTTACTCTTCGTTATCATTTAAATAATGACGGTGAAAATCTACGGAGTTAAGATTTCAAATCAAGGATTTTTTCATCATTTACACGATATGTTTATGATTTCTCTAAAATTGGTTCTTATAAATCCAGAATCTAATCTAGTCTTCATAGGTAGAATCTTTAAATTTATCTTCGGGAAGTGTACTGGTTGAATTGATCTGTTTGGGAGAATATCTGTCATCAAACCCCCTTAAATCCTACATATATTATCAAGATACCCGCACCGACGAAGAGTTTTCAAATGAAACTACTATATTTGATTCATGGTAGAGGGTATTTAAGATTGGGCCCGGCCGAACTTACTACTAAATATACTTGTTAATACAAAATTTTATCCAATGTTCATAAATTTTAAATATTAAGGCAAATAATCTAACCGACTTAATTAGCTGTGAAATAAATAAACAAAAAAAAAAATTCCATACATCATAGTACTAACAAAGAAACAAAGAATTCTCTAAAAAAAATAATCTATGAACTGAACTCCACTCATTTATATTCAAATGTAGCCCTAGTGGAAACCAGCAAACAGTCGATAAAACTGAAATCCAAGTTTATTTCCAATAAAATGTCTAAACAATTCACTTCACTCGCCAATTTTTATTTAAACTTTGCGGCAAGAGTACAACAACAACAACAACCGAAAAATCTACTTAAGTTGCCCTTCAGACCCCAGGGAACTTGTAATTTGTACCTTTTTACCTTTGGCACAAGTTTGTGGAGCTTGTTCTCGCTATTTTGCTGCCGCCACTGCCCCACTCCAAACTCATATGTATGCTAAACACGTAAATTTGGCGGTGGTTTTGTGAAAATGTTTTCATGTTTGGGGTTCCCTTTTTCTGTGTTTTTATTTATTTCCATTTTTTGCTGAGCATCATCATGTTACAATTTCTTTGTGATGGTCTCGTCTTTGTTGTTGTTGTGGCCATAAAATATTCAGCGTATAGACTGTAAAATCCACCGCCACCGCTCATTTAAATTAAAATATCGTAAATTTTTTTGTGATAATGTTTCTTTCCTTCTTTGCATTGTATGGTCGACACTGGTTGGAATTGGGCAAGGACCTCTTTTGTTGTTGTCTATATTCCATGAACCTTGAAGAAGTGGTCGTTGGTAATACCGGGAACATTTCATATTTAATTTTTTTTTGGCTGAGAAATGTATATGCATAAATAGAGGTTTGGGGCGGGGGGTATTTTTGGTTAGTCTAATAGAATTCATGCTTTTGCTGCGGCAAGCGCATTCAGAACAAAATGAAGTCTTGCAAATGTAATTTATACCAAAAATGTTGGAGACAGTGGTGTGGCGAGGACGTTAGGTCTCCTCGGAGGGAAATTTTCTGTGGAAATAAAATTTTGAAAAAAAAATTCTATAGAAATAACATTTTGACAAAATGATCTAAGGAATTAAAGTTTAAGGAACATTTCTATAGAAATAAAATGTTGGCAAAATTGTCAATGGAAATAAAATTATACCAAAATATTCTATAGAAATAAATTTTGACAAAATTGTCTATAAAAGAAAATTTCGACAAAATTTTCTATAGAAATAAAATTTTGAGAAAATTTTCTAAAGAATAAAATCTTGACAAAACTTTCTATAGAAATAAAATTTTGCCAAAATTTATATAGAAATAAAACTTTTGACAAAATTTTCTATAGAAATAAAATTTTGACAACATTTTCTATAGAAAAAAATTTTGACAAAATATTCTATAGAAATTTTATCAATAATCTATAGAAATTTTGATAAAATATTACAATATATTATATAGAAAACAAATGTCGACAAAATATTCTATAGAAACAAAATTTTGACAAAATTTTCTGTGGAAATAAAATTTTGACACAATCTTCTGTAGCAATAAAATTTTAATAGAATTTTCTATAGAACAAAATTTTGACAAAATTTTCTATAGCAATAAAATTTTGAAAAAAATTTGTATAGAGATAAAATTTTGAGAAAAATTTCTATAGAATAAAATTTTTACAAAACACTCTACAGAAATAAAACTTTTACAAAATTGTCTATAGGAATTATATTTTAACAAAATCTTCTATTAAAATAAAATTTTAACAAAATTTCCTATAGAAATAAAATTTTTACCACATTTTCTATAGAAATAAAAACTAAAATTTTTACAGAATTTTCTATAGAAATAAAATCTGAACAACGTTTTCTAAAGAAATAAAATTGCAACAAAATTTTTTGTAGAAATCCAATTATTAAAAAATTTTCTATAGTAATAACATTTTGACAAAAAATTCTATAGAAATAAAATTTTGACAAAATTTTCTACTGAAACAAAATGGTGACAAAATTTTCTATAGAAATAAAATTTTGAGAAAATTTTCTATAGCAATAAAAAATTTTCTATAGCAATAAAGTTTTAACAAAATTTTTTATAGGAGTAAAAATTTTACAAAATGATCTATGGAAATAAAGTTTAAGGAAAATTTTCTATAGAAATAAAAAGTTGGCAAAATTTTCTATAGAAATAAAATTTTGACAAAATTGTCTATAAAAAAAAATTCGACAAAATTTTCTATAGGGATAAAATTTTGAGAAAATTTTCTAAAAAATACAATTTTGTCAAAATTTTCTAAAAAATAAAATTTTGTCAAAATTTTCTATAGAAATAAAATTTTGACAAAATTTTCTATAGAAATAAAATTTTGTCAAAATTTTCTATAGAAATAAAATTTTGACAACATTTTCTGTAAAAAAAATTTAAAAAACTTTCTACAGAAATAAAATTTTTACAAAATTTTTTATAGAAATAAAATTTTAACAAAATCTTCTATAGAAATAAAATTTTAACAAAATTTCCTATAGAAATAAAATTATGACAACATTTTCTAAAGAAATAAAAACTAACATTTTTGCAAAATTTTCTATAGAAATAAAATTTTGACAAAATATTCCATAGAAAAAAAGATTGACAAAATTTTCTACAGAAATAAAATTGTGACAAAATTTTCTATAGAAATAAAATTTTGAGAAAATTTTCTATAGCAATAAAATTTTAACAAAATTTTTTATAGGAGTAAAATTGTTACAAAATGATCTATGGAAATAAAGTTTGAAGAAAATTTTCTTATTTCTATAGCAAATTGGCAACATTTTCTATGGAAATAAAATTTTGGTAAAATTTTCTATGGAAATAAAGTTTTGACAACATTTTCTATAACAAGAACATTTTAACAAAATTTTCTATAGAAATAAAATATTGAAAAAAAATTTCTATAGAAATAAAATTTTTGATAAAAATAAAATTTTAACAAAATTTTCTATAGAAATAAAGTTTTTTGTATAAAAATAAAATTTTGCCAAAATTTTCTATGGAAATAAAATTGCAACAAAATTTTCTAAAGAAATAAAATTTTGACAAAAGCAATAAAATTTTAACAAAATTTTTAATAGGAATAAAATTTTTACAAAATGATTTATGGAAATAAATTTTAAGGAAAATTTTCTATAGAAATAAAATTTTGGCAAAATTTTCTATGGAAATAAAATTTTGGCAAAATTTTCTATGGAAATAAAGTTTTGACAAAATTTTCTATAACAAGAAAATTTTAACAAAATTTTCTATAGAAATAAAATTTTGAAAAAAAAAAATTCTATAGAAATAAAATGTTGACAAAATTTTCTATGGAAATAAAATTTTGGCAAAGTTTTCTATGGAAATAAAGTTTTGACAAAATTTTCTATAACAAGAAAATTTTATCAAAATTTTCTATAACAAGAAAATTTTATCAAAATTTTCTATAACAAGAAACTTTTATTAAAAATTTTGTATAGAAATAAAGTTTTTTCTATAGAAATAAAATGTTGCTAAAATTTTCTATGGAAATAAAATTTTGGCAAAATTTTCTATGGAAATAAAGTTTTGACAAAATTTTCTATAACAAGAAAATTTTAACAAAATTTTCTATAGAAATAAAATGTTGACAAAATTTTCTATAAAAATAAAATTTTGACAAAATTTTCTCAAAAAAAAAAAAAATTTGGCAAAAGTTTCTACAGAAATCAAATTTTGAGAAAATTTTGTGTAGAAACAAAAGTTTGACAACATTTTCTATAGAAATAAGATGTTGACAAAATTTTCTATAGAAATAGGTTAGGTTAGGTTAGGTTATGTGGCAGCCCGATGTATCAGGCACACTTAGACTATTCAGTCCATTGTGATACCACAGTGGTGAACTTCTCTCTTATCACTGAGTGCTGCCCGATTCCATGTTAAGCTCAATGACAAGGGACCTCCTTTTTATAGCCGAGTCCGAACGGCGTTCCATATTCCAGTGAAACCACTTAGAGAAACTTTGAAACCTTCAGAAATGTCACCAGCATTACTGAGGTGGGATAATCCACCGCTGAAAAACTTTTTGGTGTTCGGTCGTAGCAGGAATCGAACCCACGACCTTGTATATGCAAGGCGGGCATGCTAACCATTGCACCACGATGGAATAAAATGTTGACAAAATTTTCTATAGAAATAAAAAATAAAAGGCCATTTATATAAATTCGTTGTGAATTATTTTTAATTTTTCCATCTTTGACATTTAAACCCACTGTTCTATCTCTCTACCCAAAAACCTGTATGGTATAGGGGAAGCTTTTAGCAATAATTTTGTTGCGGCGGCTTTAGTGAAAATTTCAGTTGCTTTTATTATTGCTACTACTGATGATGCCGATGCTGTTTCTGCTATTGCTTCTGTCTGTGGCTGTGTTGTTTTTGCTCTTAATGATAGGTAAAGTGTGGCATACATTTAGGGGGCAGGGATGCGAAAAATCGTGGGTTAGAACAGACAATGCTTGAGTTTTATTACCATGGTAATGATATGATAGCATTCAAGACAATACACGAATACAAAAGCGTAGTAGCGTTTAGCGGGAGCTCTCTATATGTATGTATGTGTGTTAGTAAACCACCTGAGTGGTTATGTATATGTGAGTATACAAGCATTATGGGTTAAAATAACTCACAAATACACATGCAAACACTTATAACTTTTCATTGTCCTTTGCTGGCAAACATTTTTGATGAAGTTCCATGTGGTGGAGGGAGCGGGGGTAATAAAATTTAATTACAAGGCAACAATTTTTCCAAAATAAAATTTTAAAATATTCTCCATCCATGAATTTATGCGTTGAGCATGGAATAGAGTGTGGAACGTGGTCATAAAGTTAATGCATATGGCAATTGCCCTTTGTCATACATGATGTAATAATATTGTGGCAAATAGAGCTTACATAGAGAGTTTGTTAAATTTTCTAAGTGGATTTTTCAATTATTGTGCCAGTTTTAGGAAAAAAAGCTTTCCTAATTGAATTAAAATAAATTATATAGAATGGCGGAGAATTCGGTTGAACACTGCAAACTTTAGAGCATGAATTTTAGTTATTAGGATTTAGCTCATTAATCCTTTGAATAGCGATGCGAGTCTTTTGACGTATTTAGTTGAAAATCGATAAAAAGAATCTAAAATTCCATCCAAATTCTAACAAAATTAAATTTTTATCCTTTGCTTATATCTCCTAAACTAAGCGCCCTAGAACAAAAATGAGGTTAATTCGAAATCGAATTAATCCAACATTCCATCCAAATCCTAAAAAAAAATTATTTTAAATTATACTAAACTTATAGTAAATTTAAGATAAGTATGGGAAACTAGAGGAACACACAAAAAAAAATTTTCTGATTCAATCACGAAATTAATTGATCCAATTAATTTTTTAATTGAAATGTCTACAATCACGAAAATGATAGTATCAATCACAGTTTTAATTGGGCATAGAAAAAAATCTTGATTAAAAATTAATTGATTTCATTACCAAATTTCAATTAATTTTTTAATTGATTCAATTAAAAATTTAATTGATGTTGATTGCAAAACTCAATTAATTTATTAATTAAAAAAAGGTAACTATTTTCAATTACATTCTGAATTGGCTTAGAATTTTTATTTGGATTAACAATTGATTGTTTGAAAAAAAAAATTAATTAAAAATTTAAAAAAATGTTCATCGCTTTTTTAACTGACTTAGTCTTCCGAATTTGATTAAAAGTTAATTGTATCAATTAACTTTTTAATTAACAATTTCAAAATTTTCAATCATTGACTTAATTAACTTAATGTTACAATCTTGATTAAAATGTTAATTGTACCAATTATTTATTAATTGAAAAAAATTTCAACTTCAATTAACTTTTTAATTGGAAATATTTTGGTGATATTTTTTCTGTGAAGCTTTAGCAACTGAGGCAGGCCATCAGCTAGAAATCCTAAAAAAATCACATTTTTATATGAGAAATTTATTTTACTTATATCTCCTAAACTAAGAATCCTAGAGCGAAAAGGATGTTAATTTTTAATAGCTCCCAAAAAATCTGAAATTCCAATCAAATCCTAATAATATCAATTTTTTTTTTATTAAAAACTTCTTCTCCGAAACTAAGCGTCCTCAAAAAATGTCTAAATTCCATCCAAATCCTAACAAAAAAAATCCAACAAAAACATAAAAAAATTAAAATTTTTATTGAAAAATTTATTTTGCTCATATCTCTTAAACTAAGCGTCCTAGAACAGAACCAAAAAATAAAAAAAATGACTTCCATCCAAGTCCTCAAAAAATCAAAATTTTTATTTGAAAAACTTCTTTTGCTCATATCTCCTAAACCAAGCCCTGGAGATAGATTTACACCCACGTTTGCCACTCGTGCCAAAAATAAGTTACCAAAATTTGAAGAAAATTTTACCAAATTTCTACCAAATTCAAAAAATTTTATTTTGATGTTTTTGATCAAATTTTTGTGGTTAGTGTGTAGAAAATGTTGTCAAAACTTAACTTCTACAGAGCATTTTGTCAAAATTGTATTTCTATAGAAAATGTTATCAACATTTTTTTTCTAAAGAAAATATTCTCAAAATTTTTACTTCTATAAAAATTTTAACAAAATTTTATTTCTATCGAAAATTTTGTCAAAATTATAATTCTATAGAAAATTTTGTCAAAATTTTAATTCTATAGAAAATTTTCTCAAAATTTTATTTCTATAGACAATTTTATCAACATTTTATTTCTATAGACAATTTTCTCGAAATTTTATCTCTATAGAAAATTTTCTCAAAATTTATTTCTATAGAAAATTTTCTTAAAATTTTATTTCCATAGAAGATTTTATCAAAATTTTATTTCTATAGAAAATTTGCTCTAAATTCTATCTCTATAGAAAATTTTCTCAAAAATTTATTTCTGAAGGAAATTTTCTCAAGATTTTATTTCTGTACAAAATTTTCTCAAAATTTTATTTCCGTAGAACATTTTATTTGTTTAGAAAATTTTTAAAAATTTTATTTCTATACGGTATTTTCTCAAAAATTTATTTCTATAGAAAATTTTCTCTTAGTTTTATCTCTATAGAAAATTTTCTCATAATTTTATTTCTGTAGAAAATTTTCTCAAAATTTTATTTCTATAGAAAATTTTGTCAAAACTTTATTGCTGTAGAAAATTTTGTCAAAATTTTATTTCTATAGAAAGTTTTGTCAAAATTTTAATTCTATAGAAAATGTTCTCAAAATTTTGTTTCCATAGAAGATTTTATCAAAATTTTATTTCTATAGAAAATTTGCTCTAAATTTTATCTCTATAGAAAATTTTCTCAAAAATTTATTTCTGAAGGAAATTTTCTCAAGATTTTATTTCTGTACAAAATTTTCTCAAAATTTTACTTCTATAGAAAGTTTTATCAACATTTTATTTCTATAGAAAATTTTCTCGAAATTTTATCTCTAAAGAAACTTTTCTCAAAAATTTATTTCTGTAGGAAATTTTCTCAAAATTTTATTTCTATAGAAAATTTTCTTAAAATTTTATTTCCGTAGAAAATTTTTAAAAATTTTATTTCTTTACGATATTTTTTCAAAAATTTATTTCTATAGAAAATTTTCTCAAAAATTTATTTCTTCAGAAAATTTTCCTTAAAATTTTATTTCTATAGAAAATGTTCTCTTAATTTTATCTCTATAGAAAATTTTCTCAAAATTTTATTTCTGTAGGAAATTTTCTCAAAATTTCCTTTCTATAGAAAATTTTGTCAAAACTTTATTCTATAGAAAATTTTGTCAAAATTTTATCTCTATAGAAAATTTTGTCAAAATTTTAATTCTATAGAAAATTTTTTCAAAATTTTATTTCTATAGAAAATTTTATCAAAATTTTATTTCTATAGAAAATTTTCTCTAAATTTTATCTCTATAGAAAATTTTCTCAAAAATTTATTTCTGAAGGAAATTTTCTCAAAATTTTATTTCTATAGAAAATTTTCTCAAAATTTTATTTCCGTAGAACATTTTATTTGTTTAGAAAATTTTTAAAAATGTTATTTCTATACGGTATTTTCTCAAAAATTTATTTCTATAGAAAATTTTCTCTTAGTTTTATCTCTATAGAAAATTTTCTCAAAATTTTATTTCTGTAGAAAATTTTCTCAAAATTTTATTTCTATAGAAAATTTTCTCAAAACTTTATTGCTGTAGAAAATTTTGTCAAAATTTTATTTCTATAGAAAGTTTTGTCAAAATTTTAATTCTATAGAAAATGTTCTCAAAATTTTATTTCCATAGAAGATTTTATCAAAATTTTATTTCTATAGAAAATTTGCTCTAAATTTTATCTCTATAGAAAATTTTCTCACAAATTTATTTCTGAAGGAAATTTTCTCAAGATTTTATTTCTGTACAAAATTTTCTCAAAATTTTACTTCTATAGAAAGTTTTATCAACATTTTATTTCTATAGAAAATTTTCTCGAAATTTTATCTCTATAGAAACTTTTCTCAAAAATTTATTTCTGTAGGAAATTTTCTCAAAATTTTATTTCTATAGAAAATTTTCTTAAAATTTTATTTCCGTAGAAAATTTTATTTCTTTAGAAAATTTTTAAAAATTTTATTTCTTTACGATATTTTTTCAAAAATTTATTTCTATAGAAAATTTTCTCAAAAATTTATTTCTTCAGAAAATTTTCCTTAAAATTTTATTTCTATAGAAAATGTTCTCTTAATTTTATCTCTATAGAAAATTTTGTCAAAATTTTATTTCTATAGAAAATTTTGTCAAAATTTTATTTCTATAGAAAGTTTTGTCAAAATTTTAATTCTATAGAAAATGTTCTCAAAATTTTATTTCCATAGAAGATTTTATCAAAATTTTATTTCTATAGAAAATTTGCTCTAAATTTTATCTCTATAGAAAATTTTCTCACAAATTTATTTCTGAAGGAAATTTTCTCAAGATTTTATTTCTGTACAAAATTTTCTCAAAATTTTACTTCTATAGAAAGTTTTATCAACATTTTATTTCTATAGAAAATTTTCTCGAAATTTTATCTCTATAGAAACTTTTCTCAAAAATTTATTTCTATAGGAAATTTTCTCAAAATTTTATTTCTATAGAAAATTTTCTCAAAAATGTATTTCTTCAGAAAATTTTCTCAAAATTTTATTTCTATAGAAAATCTTCTCTAAATTTTATTTCTATAGAAAATTTTCTCAAGATTTTATTTCTGTAGAAAATTTTATTTCTTTAGAAAATTCTTAGAAATTTTATTTCTATACGATATTTTCTCAAAAATTTATTTCTATAGAAAATTTTCTCAAAAATGTATTTCTTTAGAAAATTTTCTCAAAATTTTATTTCTATAGAAAATTTTCTCAAAAATTTATTTCTTCAGAAAATTTTCTCAAAATTTTATTTCTATAGAAAATCTTCTCTAAATTTTATTTCTATAGAAAATTTTCTCAAGATTTTATTTCTGTAGAAAATTTTATTTCTTTAGAAAATTTTTAAAAATTTTATTTCTATACAATATTTTCTCAAAAATTTATTTCTATAGAAAATGTTTTCAAAAATTTATTTCTTCATACAAGTTTCTCTAAAGTTTAGTTCTATAGAAAATTTTCTAAAAAAATTACTTTTATAGAACATTTTGTCAAAATTTAACTTCTATAGACAATTTTGTCAGAATGTAACTTTTATAGAAATGTTGCCAAAATGTTTGCTTCTATTAAACATTTTGACAAAATTTTTTACTTCTATAAAACACTTTTTCAAAATTTTTACTTCTATAGATTTTTTTTTTAATTTTTTTTTACTTCTATAAAAAATTTATCAAAATTTTATTTCTGTAGAAAATTTTCAGAAAATTTTGTTTCTATAGAAAATTTTCTCAAAATTTTATTTTTATAGAAAATTGAAGTTCCTCTTAGTTGGAGAGTAATATTTTGAAAAATCTACTATAACTTTAAGAATTCTACCAATCTACCAAGCAATAAAAAATCTACAACTGTTGGTAGAATTCAACCAACTGTGGCATTCGAGTTTACATCACTAACAATTAAAATTTAGGCGACCATGGGTGTGCACGTTTGAGAGGTGCACACCCATGGTCGCCTAAATTTAGCCCACATGTGGGAGGTGTCCTTTTATGAGAGGTTAATTTTAATGTGAAACGTCCCACAAAAATTGCCCACATTTGAGAGGTTTCCGCTTTGCCCAAGACTTGTACCAAATTATAGTTTCTTTGATTCCGAAGTTAACGTGATTTCTACTAGAGATGTGCACGTGAGTAATAGTTTACTCACGCTCACGCACGACGGAAAAATCTTACTCACGCACACACACGCACGATATTGTTTGGTAGGACTTACGCTCACGCACACTCACGAAACGAAAACTTGTACTCAAGCACACTCACGCACGAAAATGTCGTGACTCACGAAAAATACCATGACTCACGAAAAATATCGTGACTCACGAAAAATGTCGGAAGTCTCGAAAACTTTTTTGAGTAATTTGCTTTAGCGTCGGGTCTGAAAACATGAGCATTATTAAAATCGAGAGCGTTATCATACTCTTCACATCCAAGGTGTCACTAAAATTGTAAATGAATTTAACTCTTAACCATTTTATGTTGGTGAGCTGGAGTTTTTTCGTGATCGTAAATCTTTACTCACGCACACTCACGAAGATAATATTTTCGTGACTCACGCTCACGCACGATATTTGGGTTTATTAATCACGCTCACGCACACTCACGCCGTTACCAGGAGCGTGACTCACGCGTGAGTCAATTTCGTGTCACGTGCACACCTCTAGTTTCTACAAACGGACAGAAATCGCTAGATCGACTTAGAATATTCCCATGTGCTACAAAAGGAATGAAATGTTTAGTATCCTTAGGTGGAGTGTACAAAAAACAGTAGAGTCCTCAAAAAGTCAACTTTTCGAAATAAAAAGTCGAATTTTTCAAATTTTAAAAAAGACAAAAACTGGGAAAGGCAACTTTGCCAAAATTTAAAAAATTTCGGTCAACTTTGACATATATTACAAATGTCAAAAACTCGAAAAATGGTCTTTTTAAATTTTGAAAAAATCGTAAACTCCAGAAGTCGACCATTTTGGATTCTGATTACAATCCCTACGATGTCCCCTGCAGAGGACATTGGCTTCCCATGGTCAAACTAATATTATTTTTTTTATAGCATTGCTTACACTTTATCATATTTTGGTCGGTATTGAATGGGTTAATAATAGTATCAAAGTGAAATATTAAATAAATCTACTACAGCTTCTCGTAGAAAAAAGTTAAAGTTTAATTTAAATGACCTGAGCACAACAAATCAAATATTTGGCTACTTAATTTTAATGAATTTTAATATTTCAAAATTTGCTCTTCAATTTCTTTGAATGAAATATGAATTTTTTGTTAAAAAAAAATCAAAAGAAAATATATTTCCACTTAAACAAAAACCTCACATCATTTGTTAACCGCAAAGCATGCTTGAATATGAGTTAGCCAATATCTCTGGCATGGAGTAATAGTGAAAAAAATGTTGACGATATATTTGTAGAATATTGAAAACGATATAAAATGCATGACAAGTTATTGACAAAATTCATAGAGAACACATAGGAAAACCAAGAAAAAACACAAACACAAATCAAATATTGCAATTGTTCACATGCTAGTAAAAACTATGGTATGCGTATGCAATATAAAAAAGCACAAGGGTGGCGAAAAGAGATATTGGAACACAGTAGACGATTTTGACAAAATCTAATACGAAAACAAGTATATACGGCCTCAAGTTCGGCCAGGCCGAATCTTATGTACCCAGCACCATGAATCAAGTATAATAGTTTACTATGAAAACTCTTCGTCGTAGTGGGTTACTTGATAATATATAGAATTGTAGGGGGTTTGATGACAAATCTTCTCCCAAACGAGCCATGTTCTGAAGACAAACTTTAAAGATTCTACCTATGAAGACCAGATAAGTTTCTGGATTTATGAGAATCAATTTTGTTTGAGTTTTAGAGAAAATATAAACATATCGTGTATATGTTGAAATTACGCCTTGATTTAAAATTTTAAATCTGCAGATTTTTCCGCATTTATTGAAATACGATGAGTAAAATCTGGAACTTTTACTTTCAGTTTGAAGCAATTTTCATGATCAGTGCGCAAAACTTTGCTTGTCTAAAATTTTGACACAAATTTTAGAGACAATCGTTGAATAAACGAAAACACTTTATAAGAAAAAGAAATTTCGTTTGTCTAAAATTTTAGTATAGATTACTAATTTCCAGCAAATCGGATAAAAACTACGGATTCTAGAAGCCCAAGAAATAAAGCCGGGAGATCGGTGTATATGGGGGCTATACCAAAACATGGACCGATAGGCACCATTTGCTACTCACATATTTGTGATCTTAAAATACCTCCAGATTTTCAATTTCAAACAAATCGGCCAGAAAATATAGTCTCTAGATGCCCAAGAAGTAAAAATCGAGAGATCAGTCTATATGGGGGTTATACCAATGGACCGATATACCTCAATTTCGGCACTCTTATTTGTGGTCTAAAAATACCTCTATATATTTCGAATTTCAGGCAAATCATGTAATAAATACAGTTTATTGTAGCTCAAGAATTTCAGGCAAAGCGGATGGTAAATATAGTTTCTAGAAGCCCAAGCAGCAAAATGGGAGATCGGTCTATATGGGGGCTATACCAAAAAATAGACCGATTGGCACCATTTTCGGTACACCTTTTTATGCCCCCAAGAGAACTCTAGATTTTCAATTTCAGGAAAATCGGATGGAAAATATAGTTTCTAGAAGCCCAAGAAGCAAAATCGGGAAATCAGTCTCTATGGGGGCTATATCAAAACCTGGACCGATGAGCACCATTTTCGGCACACCTTTTTATGGTCTTCAAATACCTCTAGATTTCCAATTTTAGGCAAATCGGATGGTAAATATAGTTTCTAGAAGCCCTAAAAGCAAAATCGGGATATCGGTCTATATGGGGGCTATACCAAAATATGAACCGATGAGCACCATTTTCGGCACACCTTTTTATGGTCCTGAAATACCTCTATATATCCAATTTCAGGCAAATTGGATAAAAACTACGGTTTTTATAGGCCCAAGACTCCAAATCGGGAGGTTGGTTTATATGGGGGCTATATCAAAACATGGACCGATGCGGACCATTTTCGACACACCTCTTTGTGGTCCCAAAATACCTTTAGATTTTCAATTTCATACAAATCGGCTAGAAAATACTGTTTCTAGACGCGTAAGAAGCAAAATCGGAAGATCGGTCTATATGGGGGCTATACCAAAACATGGACCGATATGGACCATTTTCGACACACCTCCTTATAGTCCCACAATACCTATAGATTTCCAATTTTAGGCAAATCGGATGGTAAATATAGTTTCTAGACGCCCAAGAAGCAGAATCGGGAGATCGGTCTATACGGGGGCTATATCAAAACATGGACCGATACGAACGATTTTCGACACACCTCCTTATAGTCCTAAAATACCTCTAGATTTTCAATTTCAGACAAATCGGATAGAAAATACTGTTTCGGACCATTTTCGACACACCTCTTTGTGGTCCCAAAATACCTCTAGATTTCCAATTTCAGGCAAATCTGATAAAAACTACGGTTTTTATAGACCCAAGACCCCAAATCGGGAGGTCGGTTTATATGTATATCAAAACTTGGACCGATATAGCCCATCTTCGAACTTGACCTGCCTGCAAACAAAAAACTAATCTGTGCCAAATTTCGGGACGATAGCGCCATTATTGAAGGCTATAGCGTGATTACAACAGACAGACAGACAGACGGACATGCTTATATCGTCTTAGAATTTCTCCCTGATCAAGAATATATATACTTTCTATAGTCGGAAATCGATATTTCGATGTGTTACAAACGGAATGATAAACTTATTATATCGGATAAAGGCAATTATAAGAAGGTGGTTCGATAAGTGCTGATCATCGCTTGCTCTTCTTCTTTTTGTCTTTTAGGCAGGTGCTTCCTAAACTCTTGTTAATATTTCGGTAGTAGCCATATTTCATTCCAAGTCTATTACAGATCTAAATTTCTCAGCCTGAAAGTATGCAACAATTTAATTTGCAACTTTTGGAAATAGATAACAATTTAACACCCCATTTCAAACATTTGATGTCTAATTAGTTTTCATAATTAGTTTGTAATTCTCACTCCTTAACCCATTGTGTTGTGTATATCAAAAATTGCATACGACATGATATTGAGTGTACAACCCCCCCTTCCCAAAAAAAAAAATAACGAAAAATATGATAACGATGTTGCTGCTGATTATGGCTTATTATTGCATTGGATGGAAAGTAAGCAAGCATACGAAAGAAGCCCCATATGGCAATTGGGTAATATCATCAGCTAGTCAGATATAAGCAAACATATAACAGACTCTCTCAAGAAATATCGAAATCAAGCATTTTGAAATATCCACTCTTATATGAGTGAGTGTAAGTGTGTTTGATAATCATACATATGTGTAAAGTCCATACAGCTCTACATATAAGCTCTTATAGGGGAATATTTGAGAGAGAGAAAGAAAGAGAGTGCACATCAAACTTATATTAGCGTGAGTATATTAAAGTCTAGCAATTTATAAATCTACATGCATATGAGTGTGTTGTATTACAGCATCCTATGACATGGTACCCTTGGTTAACAACCTTAGGATTTTTTAACAAATTTAAATCCTACAAAACAGTTCATTTGCCTATTTCATTTAGCCATTATATGTAGTAGGCCAATTCGGCAACTAAAGAGAAGACAGAGTGTTTTATATGCCTATCTATTATCAGAAATCCCCCCAGTTCTATACAGCAAAAAAAATATTTTTTATTTTTCAAAATCAAGACATTAATTTTTCCAATTCAAAATTCACTCAGAGAAATGATAGTATCCATCGTCAAAAACAATTAAAACAAGTATATACGGCCGTAAGTTCGGCCAGGCCGAATCTTATGTACCCTCCACCATGGATTGGGTAGAAACTTCTACGAAAGATTGTCCTTCACAATCGAATTACTTGGGTTGTGGTATCTTAAAACTTCTTAACATCGTTTTCTAAATTGTGAGTTAGTCCATACGTGGTATATATTACACAAAAAAGTTATGTATAGGTAAGCCCACAAATAATTACGAATCGACATGGACTTTCGCACGGTACGTAGAAAGCCAGAATTGAAATATGGGGGTCGCTTATATGGGGGCTATATAGAATTATGAACTTGATATGGACCAATTTTTGTGTGATTGGGGATCGATTTATCTGAGGGCTATATATAATTATAGACCGATATGGACCTACTTAGGCATGGTTGTTAACGGCCATATTCTAGCACAATGTACCAAATTTCAACTGACTCGGATGAAATTTGCTCCTCCAAGAGGCTCCAAAACCAAATCTCGGGATCGGTTTATATAGGGGCTATATATGATTATGGACTGATAGGAACCAATTCCTGCATTGTTGTTGGATACCATATACTAACATCACGTACCAAATTTCAACCGAATGGGAAGAATTTGGACCAATTTGTGTGTGATAGGGGATCGATTTATCTGAGGGCTATATATAATTATAGACCGATATGGACCTACTTAGGCATGGTTGTTAACGGCCATATTCTAGCACAATGTACCAAATTTCAACTAACTCGGATGAAATTTGCTCCTCCAAGAGGCTCCAAAACCAAATCTCGGGATCGGTTTATATAGGGGCTATATATGATTATGGACTGATATGGACCACTTTTTATACATGGTTGTTAAATATCATATACTACCACCACCAAATTTCAACCAGATCGGATGAATTTTGCTTCTCCAAAAGGCACCGGAGGTCACATCTGGGTATCGGTGTATATGGGAGCTATATATAATTATGGACTGATAGGAACCAATTCCTGCATGGTTGTTGGATACCATATACTAACATCACGTGCCAAATTTCAACCGAATTGGAAGAATTTTGCTCTTCCAAGGAGCTCTGGAGGTCAAATCTGGGGATCGGTTTATATGGGGCCTATATATAATTATAGACCGATTTCGACCAAATTTTCCATGGGAGTTTGAGGCCATATATTAACACCACGTACCAAATTTCAACTGAATCAGATAAATTTTAGTCTTCCAAGAGGCTCCGGAGGTCAAATCTGGTGATCGGTTTATATGGGGGCTATATATAATTATGGACCGATGTGGACCAATTTTGACATGGTTGTTAGAGACCATATACTAACATCATGTATCAAATTTCAGTCCGATCGGATGACATTTGCTTCCCTTAGAGGCCTCGCAAGCCAAATCGGGAGATCGGTTTATATGGGGGCTATATATAATTATGGACCGATGTGAACCAATTTTTACATGGTTATTAGAGACCATATACACCATGTACCAAATTTCAGCCGGATCGTAAGAAATTTGCTTCTCTTAGAGGCCTCGCAAGCCAAATTTGGGGGTCCGTTTATATGGGGGTTATACGTAAAAGTGGACCGATATGGCCCATTCGCAATACTATCCGACCTACATCAATAACAACTACTTGTGCCAAGATTCAAGTCGATAGCTTGTTTCGTTCGGAAGTTAGCATGATTTCAACAGACGGACGGTCATGCATGATCGACTCAGAATTTCACCACAACCCTGAATAGATATAACTCATGGGGTCTTCGAGCAATATTTCAATGTGTTGCAAACGGAGGGTGGAGGGTATAAAAAAATATCAGCCAAAATTTTTCAATTAAAATTTGAATTGAATTCTAAAAATTAAAATAAATTAAAAAATTTAAAAAAATTAAAACAAAAATTAATGTAACAACCAAGCAAAAATTGGTCCATATCGCTCCATAATTATATATAGCCCCATATAAACCGATTTCCAGATTTGGCTTGCGGATCCTCTAAGAATTTCATCCGATCCGGCTGAAATTTGGTACATGGTGTTGGTATATGGTTTCTAACAACCTTGCCAAAATTGGTAAATATCGGTCCATAATCATATATAGCTCCCATGTAAACCGATCCCCAGATTTGGTTTTGAAGCTTCTTGGAGCAGGAAATTTCATCCGATTCAGTTCAAATTTGGTACATTGTGCTAGTATATGTCCGCTGACAACTATTATATATAGCCCTCAGATAAATCGATGCCCAATCACACAAAAATTGGTCTATATCGGTTCATCCCCATTTTTCAATTCTAGCTCTCTTATTTCCGCGTAAAATTCCTATCGGTGCGTAATTATTTGTAGACGTACTTACTTTTGTGTACAATACATACCACGTATGGTATATATCGGACACCATACCACATATGGTATATATTGAAGACAATGTTAAGAAGTTTGTAGATACCTTGCCATTGTTAAGTATTACCACAATCCAAGTAATTCGATTGTGGATGGCAGTCTTTCATAGAAGTTTTTTTATATGTATATCATTCACTCTGGTCCTACAAGCATTTGTGTCCTATACAGAAAAAATATATTTGTTGTCTTCAACTGAAAGATTAATTGTGACAAGATTAAAAATTCTTCATTTTAATTTAATAATTTTAACATTACAATTAAATTAAATTACTTATTGATACAATAAGTTTCTGTGCTTGTTTTTTATATTAATTAAATAAACACAATAGTGAATCAATTAGATTTTAATTAATTTGTTTTTTTTTTATACAATTAAATTATTAACTAGAAAAATTTTAGTTATATTTTTTTGCATAACATATGTTACAAGCACATACAAGAACTTTTTTTATCTTCCAACAAGAAGTTAATTTAAAAAGTTTTAGTGATATTTTTTCCTGTACATATCATTCTTTAGGAAATCATTGAATAACCTACAATCCTTTGTCTGTTATATAGACCATGTCTTGTCATCTTCCATTGCCTGACTGACAAACAGATAGGACTCCATGGTCTTTATATTAGATGTTCGTCCTATTTGTTAGTTGTCTACTGGGTCATTCTGTTTCAATCAAAGACAATTATTGGCACATTTGGTATTTAATTTGTAATCAAGTTGACTTGACCACAATTGCTACAATATGACACTTTGCCATACTACATAGAAAAGCATCGCAAACACAATGGCAACAATCTGGGGAACCAATACCAAGCATATCCTTAACATTTGTCCTGGCTCCATTATCAAATATTCTGCTCTGGGTATTTGTCAGTCTTAGGGAACATGACCACACACACGCACTCACCAAATAAGGACACACACAAAAGGAGTTGATTTCATGCCAAGGTAGCATATCGACTGAAATATAAAAGGAAACTGAGATTTGATTAGCTTGGATGTATGAAGCATTTCAGAAATAAATAGGGAAAATGGGCAAATGAAACTGTACTGCAGCAACAGTTGCCACAGTTGGAAGAATTCTACCAAAAATGGTAGATTAGTAGAATTCTTGATGTTTTCTAAAAAAATAAAATTTTGACAAAATTTTCTATAGAAATAAAATTTTGAAAAAAAATTTCTATTAAAATAAAATGTTGGCACAATTTTCTATAGAAATAAAATTTAGACAAAATTTTCTACAGAAATAAAATTTTGACAAAGTTCTCTATAGAACTAAAATTTTGACAACATTTTCTATAGAATTGAAATTTTAACAAAATTTTCTAAAGAAATAAAATTTTGACAAAATTTTCTACAGAAATTAAAATTTTGACTAAATTTTCTATAGAAATAAAATTTTGACAAAATTTTCTAAAGAAATAAAATTTTGAAAAAAAATTTCTATAAAAATAAAATTAAAAAAAAATGTCTATGGAAATGAAATTTTGAAAAAAAAACATTATTGAAATAAAATTTTGACAAAATTTTTTGGAAATAAAATTTTGAAAAAAAAATTATTGTAATAAAATTTTGACAAAATTTTTTATATAAATAAAGATTTTTCAATGTATTAAATGTATACAGAAATACAATTTAGACACAATTTTCTATAGAAATAAAATTGAGTAAAATTTTCTACTGAACTAAAATTTTGCCATAATTTTTTATAAAAATAAAATGTTCACAAAATTTTTTATAGAAATCAAATGTTGACAAAGTTGTCTATAGAAATAAAATTTTGACAAAATTTTCGATAAAAATAAAATTTTGACAAAATTTTCTATAGAAATAAAATTTTGAAATAAAATTTCTATTGAAATAAATTTTTGAAAAAAATTTTCTATTGAAATAAAATTTTGACATAATTTTATATAGCTCCCATGTAAAATTTTATAAATAAAATTTTGACAAAATTTTCAAAAAAAAATAAAATTTTGACAAAATTTTCTATAGAAATAAAATGTTGATAAAAATTTCTAAAGAAATAAAATTTTGAAAAAAATTTTCTATAGAAATAAAATTTTGACAAAATTTTCCATAGAAATAAAATTTTGACAAAATTTTCTACAGAAATAAAATTTTGACAAAGTTCTCTATAGAATTAAAATTTTGACAACATTTTCTATAGAATTAAAATTTTGACAAAAATTTCTAAAGAAATAAAATTTTGACAAAATTTTCTACAGAAATTACTATTTTGACAAAACATTCTATAGACTTAAATTTTGACAAAATTTTCTATAGAATTAAAATTTTGACAAAATTTTTTATAGAAATAAAATTTTGACAAAATTGTCTGTAGAAATAAAATTTTGACAAAATTTTATATAGAATTAAAATTTGGCAAAATTTTCTATAGAAAAAAAGTTGACAAAATTTACTATAAAAATAAAATTTGGAAAATTTTCTATTGAAAAAATTTCTATTGAAAAAAAATTCTATTGAAATAAAATTTTGAAAATATTTTCTATAGAAATAAAATTTTCCATAGAAATAAATGTTGACAACATTTTTTATAGAAATAAACTTTTGACAAAATTTTCTATAGAATTAAAATTTTGACAAAATTTTCTATAGAAAGAAAGTTGACAAAATTTACTATAAAAATAAAATTTGGCAAAATTTTCTATTGAAAAAAAAATTCTATTGAAAAAAAAAATTATTGAAATAAAATTTTTGCCAAATTTTCTATAGAAATAAAGTTTTGAAAAAAATTTTTTATAGAAATAAAATTAAAAAAAAGTCTATGGAAATAAAATTTGTAAAAAAAAAATTATTGAAATAAAATTTTCACAAATTTTTTTGAAATAAAATTTTGAAAAAAAATTTATTGTAATAAAATTTTGACAACATTTTTTATAGAAGTAAACTTTTGACCATATTTTTTTAGAAATAAACTTTTGACAAAATTTTCTACAGAAATAAAATTTTGACAAAACTTTATATTGAAATAAAATTTTAACAAAGTTTTCTATAGAAATAAAATTTTGACAAAGTTTTCTATAGAAATAATATTTTGAAAAAATAAAAAATATAGAAATAAAAATTTGAAAAAAATTTTAATTGAAATAAAATTTTGAAAAAAAATTTACTATCAAAATGAAATTTGGCAAAATTTTCTATTGACAAAAGAAAATTATTGAAATAAAATTTTGACAATATTTTCTATAGAAATAAAATTTTCTATCGAAATGTATTCGTCTCCAAAAATTTTCTAAAGAATTAAAATTTTAACAAAATTTTCTATAAAAATAAAATTTTGACAAAATTTTCTATAGAATTAACATTTTGACAAAATTTTCTATAGAAATAAAATTTAGACAAAATTTTCTACAGAAATAAAATTTTGATAAAAATTTCTAAAGAAATAAAATTTTGACAAAATTTTCTATAGAAATTAAAATTTTGACAAAATTTACTATCAAAAATTCTATTGAAAAAAGAAAATTATTGAAATAAAATTTTGACAATATTTTCTATAGAAATAAATTTTCTATAGAAATGTATTCGTCTCCACAAATTTTCTAAAGAATTAAAATTTTAAAAAATTTTGACAAAACTTTATATTGAAATAAAATTTTAACAAAGTTTTCTATAGAAATAAAATTTTGACAAAGTTTTCTATAGAAATAATATTTTGAAAAAATAAAAAATATAGAAATAAAAATTTGAAAAAAATTTTAATTGAAATAAAATTTTGAAAAAAAATTTACTATCAAAATGAAATTTGGCAAAATTTTCTATTGACAAAAGAAAATTATTGAAATAAAATTTTGACAATATTTTCTATAGAAATAAAATTTTCTATCGAAATGTATTCGTCTCCAAAAATTTTCTAAAGAATTAAAATTTTAACAAAATTTTCTATAAAAATAAAATTTTGACAAAATTTTCTATAGAATTAATATTTTGACAAAATTTTCTATAGAAATAAAATTTTGAAAAAAAATTTCTTTAAAAAAAAAATTTCTATTGAAATAAAATTTAAAAAAAAAATATTGAAATAAAATTTTGACACAAAAATTATTGAAATAAAATTTTGAAATTTTGAAATTATTGAAATAAAATTTTGAAATTATCATAATTAAATTTACACAAAATTTTTTATAGAAGTAAATTTTTGAACAAATTTTCTATAGAATTAAAATTTTGAAAAAAAATATCTATTGATAACATTTTGAAATAACATTTTGACAAAATTTTCAATAGAAATCAAATTTTGACAAAATTTTCTATAGAAATAAAATGTTGACAAAATTTTCTATAGAAGTGAAATTTTGGCAAAATTGTCTATAGAAATAGAAGGGAGCCACCGTGGTGCAATGGTTAGCATGCCCGCCTTGCATACACAAGGTCGTGGGTTCGATTCCTGCTACGACCGAACACCAAAAAGTTTTTCAGCGGTGGATTATCCCACCTCAGTAATGCTGGTGACATTTCTGAGGGTTTCAAAGCTTCTCTAAGTGGTTTCACTGGAATGTGGAACGCCGTTCGGACTCGGCTATAAAAAGGAGGTCCCTTGTCATTGAGCTTAACATGGAATCGGGCAGCACTCAGTGATAAGAGAGAAGTTCACCACTGTGGTATCACAATGGACTGAATAGTCTAAGTGAGCCTGATACATCGGGCTGCCACATAACCTAACCTAACCTATAGAAATAGAATTTTGACAAAATTCCCTATAGAAATAAAATGTTGACAAAATTTTCTATAGAAATAAAATTTTGGCAAAATTTTCTATAGATATAAAATTTTGACAAAATTTTCTATAGAAATAATATTTTGAAAAAAAAATCTATAAAAATAAACTTTTGATAAAAATTTCTCTAGAAATAAAATGTTGACATAATTTTCTATAGAAATAATATTTTGACAAAATTTGATATAGAATAAAATTCTGAAAAAAAAAAATTTTTTCTAAAAAAAATAAAATTTTAACAAAATGTTCTATAGAAATAAAATTTTGAAAAAAATTTTCAATAGAAATAAAATTTAAAAAAATGTCTAGGAAATAAAATTTTGAAAAAAAAAATTGTTGAAATAAAATTTTGAAAAAAAAAATTATTGTAATAAAATTTTGACAAAATTTTTTATAGAAATAAACTTTTGACAAAATTCTCTATAGAAATTTAAATTTTAACAAAATTTTCTATAAAATTGAAATTTTGAAAAAAATTGTCTATTGAAATAACATTTTGACAAAATTTTCAATAGAAATCAAATTTTGACAAAATTTTCTATAGAAATCAAATTTTGACAAAATTTTCTATAGAAATAAAATGTTGACAAAATTTTTTACAAAAATAAAATTTTGACAAAATTTTCTATAGAAATAAAATTTTGACAAAATTTTCTATAGAAATGAAATTTTGGCAAAATTCAATATAGAAATAACATTTTGATTAAATTTTCTATTGAAATAAAATTTTGACAAAATTTTCTATAGAAATAAAATTTTGACAAATATTTTCTATAAAAATAAAATTTAGAAAATTTTTTCTATTGAAATTAAATTTTGACAAAACTTTCTATAGAAATAAAATGTTGACAAAATTTTCTATTGAAATAAAATTTTGACAAAATTTTCTATAGAAATAAAATTTTGACAAAATTTCTATAAATATAAAATTTTGACAAAATTTTTTCTATTGAAATTAAATTTTGACAAAACTTTCTATAGAAATAAAATTTTTTGACAAAATTTTCTATTGAAATAAAATGTTGACAAAATTTTCTATAGAAATAAAATTTTGACAAAAATGTTCTATAAAAATAAAATTTTGACAAAATTTTCTATTGAAATAAAATTTTGTCAAAATTTTCTACTGAAGATTTTTTTTTTTGGTAGTTTCTTGGTAGAATTTTCTCCAAATTTTGCTTGATTATTTGTGGCTCGATTGGCAACTATGATTGCAGCCCCTGGTAAGCCAAGATAAAGATTTATGGAGGAGACGGAACTGATTCATTTTTTTATATGCAGACTATTCCTGGTTCGAAAATGATGCATATGTTGACTCTGTTGTTGATAACAACTAAATTAATCTCCTATATTGACATGTGAAGGGCACAAATTCAATATGACACTTAAGAAGCAGCCAAAAATAATGGACATTGCATTGAAAGTACACGTAGAAAAGGAATATGATCAGCTGAAATATGTTTCAAGAGCAAAATATAAATTTTGGATGCTTGCTGATAGAAGACACATGATTCCCGAGAAAAAGTTTGATCAAGTTCCTCATCCAAAAATAACATTTTACTCTTGAAATATATTCGAGGTGCTTATATTTGTTCTCTGGATGTCTATAGAATGACTCTTGCAATTGCGGATATCTTGTGTAGCCAAAACAAACTCCAACAAAAAAAAAAAACTTTTTTCCTGAGAATCCAAAAAATTTAAGAAGGAAGGAGAATATAACTCACAAACAAGCGAATAAAACCATTGCAACAGTTCCAACTTTTAGTATCCTTTATTGTTTTCCAAACCATTGCAGGCAATTTTGGAAGTTCAGATGCTTCTTCACCTCAACAAAGGAAAATATGAAGCACCTAGATATCATTCCTGGTTTGAAGACAACTGCAATAAATGGGATGACAGTTGAAATAGAAGAGGAGTTATGTTATATTGACAAAAAAATATACAATGAGTATAAGTCATAATTAAATAAAATAATGGTGAAAAAATAATGGGACAAGAATCATTGGGACATTAGAATCAATTTGAAATATTTGTCCTTAATAGCCGAATTGCTGCTATCACGGCAGGGAGTAGAATTTTATCACTACACCCTGTACAACTTTGTAGATCCTCATTTTCGATACCATTGTAAATCCTTCAAATAGGTTGGGTACCATATATATATAAAGGTTTATGTTCCCATATGCACATATTTAAATCTAAATCGCTTTAGACAAAATTTTGTACACTTATACAAAAACTCTAGACTTAAGATTTGAATCAGCTAATGCCCTGGGATGACGCACAATGTTAGTAAAATAAATTGGAATAAAACTATGGTCTCTGTAGTTAATATAGGCTTAGAAAAATTCATTGTTGTCACCAAAAATCTGGAATATTTGGCCAAAAATATAGAACTCCATTTAAGAAGTTCATAAGATACCTTATAACCTTCACAAATTCCTTTGCATTAAAAGAGAAATGTTTTCAAACAATTTCCATAAACAAAATATGCTTTATGGAGCTGTATAAAAGACGGTTTACTACTTCTGACGCACTTACACTTACCTTTGTCTTAATAAACGGGAACTTTTGTTAATGTCAATGAGGTCTTAAAGGAGAACAGAACAAAAGTAATCTGGAAATCTTAAAAAATGTGTACGCTATATAGAAAGGAAGAAAATATATGAGCTGGTCATATCGTTTGCAACAATTTGGAATATTGGTTCGCCAGGAGATCATACAGCAAATAAACCGATCCCCAGATTTACCTTCCCGAGCCTTTTGGTGGAGCAAATTTTTTATAATTTGTTGTGGGATATCAATATATGCTTCCTAACAACCAGGGCTGTGGAGTCGAGCCAATTTTGCTCGACTCCGATTCCAGCATTTTTCATCAGCTCGACTCCGACTCCGGAGTCGACTCCGGGTAATATAACTAAATCTCATTTTAGTACCACTAATTTGTAGTTCTATTGTGGGGGTACCGTAAGTGGATCGATATAAAGTTTCGTATTTATTTATGTGTGCAAGAAAAGGTCTTAATTTCACATTAGATGCCAATTGAACTCTATATTTCAAATTTAAGGCAATGTTTAATAAATAAAATAATGATATAAATACCCATCATAATATGAGAATACACCAACAGTATATGTATTTGTGGATTAAAATTATTGATACTATCTCAAATCCTTTAAATTTGTTGCGAGCTATATAAAGGTTTATATTCCCATATGCATGAATTTGAATATGAATCGATTTAGACAAAATTGTATATACTTCTACAAAATCTAAATTGGAATTAAAATGAATCTTAAAATTTAAATCTAACGTTATGGGACGTAACACAATTTTAACAAAAAATAAAAATGCAAGGAACGTCTAAAGTCGGGCGGGCCGATTATAATATACTCTGCACAACTTTGTATTTAGATCTACATTTTGATAAAATCTTAAATCAGACTTCTACAAAACTTGGGCAATATTTGGGAAATATTTATAATTGTTTCGACAATTTCTCAAAAACACATTTATGATTCATTCATTGAAAAATTTGAAAATTTGAGTAATTTCTTCAAGTTTTCGACTTAACAGCAATTTTTCCAAAATTGTATACCCATTGAATACAATTTTGGAAATAAAATTAAATAAAATTTTGCAAAATTTTATATAGAAATAAAATTTTGGAAAATTTTCTACAGAAACAAAATTTTGACTAAATTTTCTATAGAAATAAATAATTTTGGCAAAATTTTCTATAGACATCAAATTTTGACCAAATATATAGAAATAAAATTTTGAATAAAATTTTTATAGAAATAAAATTTGGCAAATTTTTTTATAGAAACAAAAGTTTGAAAAAATTATCAATAGAAATACAATTTAAAACAAGTTCGGCCAGGCCGAATCTTATGTACCCACCACCATGGATTGCGTAGAAACTTCTACGAAAGACTGTCATCCACAATCGAATTACTTGGGTTGTGGTATCTTAAAACTTCTTATTCCTGCATGGTTGTTGGATACCATATACTAACATCACGTACCAAATTTCAACCGAACGGGAAGTATTGTGCTCTTCCAAGGGGCTCTGGAGGTCAAATCTGGGGATCGGTTTATATGGGGCCTATATATAATTATGGACCGATATCGACCAATTTTTACATGAGAGTTTGAGGCCATATATTAACACCACGTACCAAATTTCAACTGAATCGGATGAATTTTGCTCTTCCAAGAGTTTCCGGAGGTCAAATCTGGTGATCGGTTTATATAGGCGCTATATATAATTATGAACCGATGTGGACCAATTTTTGCATGGTTGTTAGCGACCATATACTAACATCACGTACCAAATTTCAGCCGGATCGGATGAAATTTGCTTCTCTTAGAGGCCTCGCAAGCCAAATCGGGGGATCGGTTTATATGGGAGCTATATATAATTATGGACCGATGTGGACCAATTTTTGCATGATTGTTCGAGACCATATACTAACACCATGTACCAAATTTCAGCCGGATCGGATGAAATTTGCTTCTCTTAGAGGCCTCGCAAGCCAAATCGGGGGATCGGTTTATATGGGGGCTATATATAATTATGGACCGATGTGGACCAATTTTTGCATGGTTATTAGAGACCATATACCAACATCATGTACCAAATTTCAGCCGGATCGGATGAAATTTGCTTCTCTTAGGGGCCTCGCAAGCCAAATTGGGGGATCGGTTTGTATGGGGGCTATATATAATTATGGACCGATGTGGACCCATTTTTGCATGGTTGTTAGAGACCATATACTAACACCATGTACCAAATTTCAGCCGGATCGGATGAAATTTGCTTCTCTTAGGGGCCTCGCAAGCCAAATCGGGGGATCGGTTTATATGGGGGCTATATATAATTATAAACCGATGTGGACCAATTTTTGCATGGTTGTTCGAGACCATATACTAACACCATGTACCAAATTTCAGCCGGATCGGATGAAATTTGCTTCTCTTAGAGGCCTCGCAAGCCAAATTTTGGGGTCCGTTTATATGGGGGCTATACGTAAAAGTGGACCGATATGGCCCATTTGCAATACCATCCGACCTACATCAATAACAACTACTTGTGCCAAGTTTCAAGTCGATAGCTTGTTTCGTTCGGAAGTTAGCGTGATTTCAACAGACGGACGGACGGACGGACGGACATGCTCAGATCGACTCAGAATTTCACCACGACCCAGAATATATATACTTTATGGGGTCTTAGAGCAATATTTCGATGTGTTACAAACGGAATGACAAAGTTAATATACCCCCCATCCTATGGTGGTGGGTATAAAAAATGTGTAGCAGACACAATTTTGCAAAATTTTCTATAGAAATAAAATTTTGCAAAATATTCTATAGGAACAAAATTTTGACTAAATGTTCTATAGAAATAAAATTTTGACTAAATTTTATGTAGAAAAAATTAATTCTATAGTAATAAAATCAGAGAGCATCAGTAAGAAAAAACAAAAATTGAGAAAATTTGCTATAGAAATAAAATTTGACAATTTTTTCTTATAGAAATAAAATTTTGAAAAAATTATCAATACAAATACAATTTTAGAAAAATGTTTGTGTAGTAAATAAAATTCTGCAAAATATTCTACAGAAACAAAATTTTGACTAAATTTTCTATAGAAATAAAATTTTGACAATATTTTCTATAGAAATAAAATTTTGACCAAATTTTCTAATAAAAAAATTTATTACTATAAAATTTTGGCAAAATTTTCTATAGAAATAAAATTTTGACTTAAATTTTTATAGAAATAAAATTATCAATAGAAATAAAATTTTGAAAAAATTTTTGTGTAACAAACAAAATTTTGCAAAATTTTCTATAGAAATAAAATTTTGCACAATATTCTATAGAAACAAAATTTTGACTCAATTTTGACTAAATTTTCTATAGGAAAAAATATTTCTATAGTAATAAAATTTTGAATAAATTTTTTATAGAAATAAAATTTTCACAAAATTTGCTATAGAAATAAAATTTTGACAAATCTTTTTATAGAAATAACATTTTGACAAAATTTTCTATAAAAAACAAAAAATTTTCTGTCAATATTCCACATAAAATAAAATTAAAATAAAAATAATATCGATTGTTCGAAATATTGCAAATAAATTGATATGGATCGATCCAGCCCGTCTGCTAGTCTAACATTCTAGGAAACATAAAAAGATAGCCGTAATTCGAAGTTGATTTTCATTTACAATCATGCTGTACATTGATCGAATGAATAACGCAATGGAAACTAATTTGCGTAAAAACTTGCTTAGTTACAAAAATGTCAAGTGTTTTAAAAAATTTGGTTTAGCCGGAGTCGGAGTCCAGCAACATTTTTACGACTCCGACTCCAGCAAAATCTTCAGACTCCAACTCCAAGACTCCGACTCCACAGCCCTGCTAACAACCATGCCCAAATTGTCCAATATCATTTCACAATTATATGTAGGACCCATATAAACGGATACTACGATTTAACTTCTTGAGCCAACTGGTGGAGCAAATTTCAAACAATACGATTGAAATTTGGTTTATGATATCAGTATATGGTTCAAAAAGGATTCCTATGGAACTAAAGTGGCTTATATATGAATTTAATCTGCCATCTTTATCTAATGCAGACTCCATATGGACCCCCAAAACTCAAGTAATCCTATTGTGAATGACAGTCTTTAATAGAACTTTCTACACAGTCCCTTGTGAAGGGTACATAAGTATGTCGGCTTGGTCGACGACGCTTGTTTTTATTAAAACTTGCATAAATCTGTTTACGATCACAAACAGGACATTTAAACATTTGTATGTGTATTATGTGTATGTGTATTATTGTCATCATTGTTGCTGATAATGATGCCAAATGTTGTTGCTGTACCTTTATCCTATATTCATGTTATTTTCTGGGCATTGTTGCCTTGTTGCTGCTCACTTTAATACGTAAAACACTTAGTATCACACTACCCTTATAAAAAAAGCAACACAAACAATCTACACAAATGACACAACTACAACAATAAATTGAGCCGGTAACAAAACGTATAGCAACAGAAGCTACATAAAAGCTTAACATAATGCACTTTAGAGAAGAAAAAAAAAACAAACAAAAACAACAATAAACCAGGAAGAAAAGTCAAACGAGCTGAGAAGAAAACAACAACACCCGAAGAACATGCAATACTCGTCAAAAAACCCAAATAAAAACAAACAACATAGAAGGAAACTAAAACTGCAACAACCGGAAACTTGTACGACCATAAGTGATAGCCTGAGAAGAGGTGTGGTGAAGAGCATTGAAGAGTGGAGAGTGCTAAACAGAGACAAACAGTAACCAGTAATAACATGAGAGTTTTTAAAAAACCAAATGACGACTTTATAATCAAGGAAATACTCGGGAATTATACAGGGCCTTGGGAAAGGAACGATGGGAAATTTGAAATTTTGCACAAAGGGAATATGAAAATCATAGAAAAATTGCCATAGTTTATCGTTGTTATTATTAGATAGGGCAACAGAAAAAATCACTTATCCCATCCGAAAGTACTCGATGAGAGGAGAAAAGTAATTTCTGAATTTTTTGTTTTTTGGTTGGTTGCCGTCGTTTTTTATGAGCCTCTATAGTTTTGTCGTCAAACACTTTTTTAATTTTTGCATGGCCATAGCCCGACAAATACTGCGATTTTTTGCAGTCTTCAGCAAAGTTGTAGCTATTGACTCGGCCAACAAAAATTTCAATATATTTAAAATTTTGAGAAAATTTTTTATAGAAATAAAATTTAGACAACATTTTCTCTAGAACAAAAATTTTGACAAAATTTTCTATAGAAATAAAATTTTGACAACATTTTCCCTAGAACAAAAATGTTGACAAAATTTTCTATAGAAATAAAATTTTGACAAAAGTTTCTATAGAAATGAAATTATGACAAAATATTCTATAGAAATAAAATTTTAAGAAAATTTTCTATAGAAATAAAATTTTGACAAAAGTATTTCTATAGAAATAAAATTTTGACACAATTTCCTATAGAAATAAAATTTGACACAATTTTGTATGGAAGGAACATTTCGACAAATGTTTCTCTAGAAATTAAATCTTGACAAAATTTTCTATAGAAATAAAATATTAACAAAATTTTCTATAGAAATAAAATGTTGACAAAATTTCCTATAGAAATAAAATTTTGACAAAATTTTCTATAGAAAAAAATATTGACAAAATTTTCTACAGAAATAGAATTTTGACACAATTTTCTATAGAAAGAAAATTTTGACAAAAGTTTCTCTAGAAATTAAATTTTGAAAAAATTTTCTATAGAAATGAAATGTTGACATAATTTTCGATAGAAATAGAATTTTGACAAAATATACTATAGAAATAAAATTTTGAGAAAATTTTCTATAGAAATAAAATTTGGAGAAAATTTTCTTTAAAAATAAATTTTTGACAAAAGTATTTCTATAGAAATAAAATTTTGACAAAATATTCTATAGAAATAACATTTTGAGAAAATTTTCTATAGAAATAAAATTTTGAGAAAATTTTCTATACAAATAAAATTTTGACAAAATTTTCTATAGAAATAAAAATTTGACAAAAGTTTCTATTGAAATGAAATTTTGACAAAATATTCTATAGAAATAAAATTTTGAGAAAATTATCTATAGAAATAAAATGTTGACAAAATTTCCTATAGAAATAAAATTTTGACAAAATTTTCTATAGAAATAAAATTTTGACAAATGTTTCTCTAGAAAATAAATCTTGATAAAATTTTCTGTAGAAATAAAATATTGACAAAATTTCCTATAGAAATAAAATTTTGACAAAATTTTCTATAGAAAAAAATATTGACAAAAATTTTTTTAGAAATAGAATTTTTACACAATTTTCTATAGAAAGAAAAGTTTGACAAAAGTTTCTCTAGAAATTAAATTTTGACAAAAGTTTCTCTAGAAATTAAATTTTGACAAAATTTTCTATAGAAATAAAATTTTTACAAAAGTATTTCTATAGAAATAAAATTTTTACAAAAGTATTTCTATAGAAATGAAATTTTGACAAAATTTCCCATAGAAATAAAATTTTGAGAAAGGTTTTTATAGAGATAAAATTTTGACAAAAGTATTCATATAGAAATGAAATTTTGACAAAATATTCTATAGAAATAAAATTTTGAGAAAATTTTCTATAGAAATAAAATTTTGAGAAAATTTTCTATAAAAATAAAATTTTGACAAAATGTTCTATAGAAATAAAAATATGACAAAATTTTCTATAGAAAAGAAATTTTGACAAAATATTCTATAGAAATAAAATTTTGAGAAAAGTTTTTATAGAAATAAAACTTTGACAAAATATTCTATAAAAATAAAATTTTGACAAAATTTTCTATAGAAATAAAATTTTGACAACATTTTCTCTACAACAAAAATTTTGACAAAATTTTCCATAGAAATAAAATTTTTAAAAGGTTTTTATAGAAATAAAATTTTGACAAAATATTCTATAAAAATAAAATTTTGACAAAATATTCTATAAAAATAAAATTTTGACACAATTTTCTATAGAAATAAAATTTTGTCACAATTTTCTATAGAAATAAAATTTGACACAATTTTCTATAGAAATAAAATGTTGACAAAATTTCCTATAGAAATAAAATTTTGACAAAATTTTCTATAGAAAAAAATATTGAGAAAATTTTTTAGAAATAGAATTTTGACACAATTTTCTATAGAAAGAAAATTTTGACAAAAGTTTCTCTAGAAATCAACATTTATTTCAACATTTTATTTCTATAGAAAATATTGTCAAAATTTTCGATATAAATAATAATTTGACAAAAGTATTTCTATAGAAATAAAATTTTGATAAAAACGATTTCTACAGCAATAAAACTCTGATAAAAAGATTTCTATCAAATTAAAATTTAGAAAAATTTTTCGACAGAAATAAAATTTTGACAAAAAGATTTCTCCAGAAATAAAATTTTGACAAAAATTCCTATAGAAATAAAATTTTAATTATTGTTGTCTTTGATTTCAACTTAAAACCATGCATTGACTAAACTACAAGTGTAGCTTAACCACCAGAAGACAAGTATGCATGTCAAATTTAGTTGGACAAAGCCCTATAGACTGCAAGATGGTTGGATGTACAGCTGTTTCGGAATGACAACATTCCTCATCAGTATCCTCTACTTGCAGCAAACTATCAACCAATTATCACAATAAATTCGGGTACTTCACTCAACCCAAAGTGAACTACACTTAAACCTTCCGAAAAATTATAAAAATAAATAGAAATAAAATTTTGACAAAATGATCTCTCCAGAAATAAAATTTTGACAAAAGTATTTCTATAGAAATAAAATTTTGACAAAATATTCTATAGAAATAAAATTTTGAGAAAATTTTCTATGGAAATAAAATTTTGAGAAAATTTTCTATAAAAATAAAATTTTGAAAAAATTTTCTATAGAAATAAAATTTTGACAAAATTTTCTATAGAAATGAAATTTTGACAAAACATTCTATAGAAATAAAATTTTGACAAAAGTTGTTAGAGAAATAAAATTTTGACAAAAGTGTTTTTATAGAAATAAAATGTTGACAAATTTTCTATAAAAATAAAAATTTGAAAAAATTTTCTATAGAAATAAAATTTTGACAAAAGTTTCTATAGAAATGAAATTTTGACAAAATATTCTATAGAAATAAAATTTTGAGAAAATTTTCTATAAAAATAAAATTTTGACAAAAGTGTTTCTATAGAAATAAAATGTTGACAAAATTTTCTATAGAAATAAAAATTTGACAAAAGTTTCTATAGAAATGAAATTTTGACAAAAGTTTCTAAAGAAATGAAATTTTGACAAAATATTCTATAGAAATACAATTTTGAGAAAATTTTCTATAAAAATAAAATTTTGACAAAATTTTCTATAGAAATAAAATTTTGACAAAAGTTTCTATAGAAATGAAATTTTGACAAAATATTCTATAGAAATAAAATTTTAAGAAAATTTTGTATAGAAATAAAATTTTGAGAAAATTTTGTATAGAAATAAAATTTTGAGAAAATTTTATTTCTATACAAAATTTTGACAAAAGTTTCTATAAAAATAAAATTTTGACAAAAGTTTCTATAGAAATGAAATTTTGACAAAACATTACATATAAATAATATAGAAATGAAACTTTGACAAAATATTCTATAGAAATAAAATTTTGAGAAAATTTTCTATAGAAATAAAATTTTGACAAAAGTTTCTATAGAAATGAAATGTTGACAAAATTTTCGATAGAAATAAATTTTTGATAAAACGATTTCTACAGAAATAAAACTTTGATAAAAAGATTTCTATAGAATTAAAATTTATACAACTTTTTCCATAGAAATAAAATTTTCTATAGAAATAAAATTTTGACAAAAAATTTTCTCCAGAAATAAAATTTTGACAAAAATTTCTATAGAAATAAAATTTTGACAATATTTTCTATAGAAACAAAAATTTGACAAAACTTTCCATAAAAATAAAATGTTGACAAAATTTTCACCCTACACCATGGATTTCGTACAAAGTTCTACCAAAGACTGTCATCTACAATTGATAAATTTAGTCTATATGAGGTCTTGTGAAAAAAAGGAGACTTATCTATATAAGCCTCATAAGCTCCTGATCGTTTTATACAGAAGAGTCTATGAAAATTTCGTAGTAACACCATATATGAAATTTCAACCGGATGGAATGGAATTTGCTCCTCCTAGAGACTTCGGAGCCACCGTGGTGCAATGGTTAGCATGCCCACCTTGCATACACAAGGTCGTGGGTTCGATTCCTGCTTCGACTGAACACCAAAAAGTTTTTCAGCGGTGGATTATTCCACCTCAGTAATGCTGGTGACATTTCTGAGGGTTTCAAAGCTTCTCTAAGTAGTTTCACTGCAATGTGGAACGCCATTCGGACTCGGTTATAAAAAGGAGGTCCCTTGTCTTTGAGCTTAACATGGAATCGGGCAGCACTCAGTGATAAGAGAGAAGTTCACCAATGTGGTATCACAATGGACTGAATAGTCTAAGTGAGCCTGATACATCGGGCTGCCACCTAACCTAACCTAGAGGCTTCGGAAGTGTAATCTGTGGAACGGTTTATGGATTAATTTTTGCATATTTGTCACGGATAGAATTTCTAATTACGAACCGCTGCTGAATCACAACAAAAAAACTAACTTTTGTAGCGACTATTGACGGGCGAAGTCAAGCGACAGGAGTCCTGGTCGAATTGCGGAAAGCCGTCGGATAGTGGCCAGGGGATGAGATTAGCAGAAAATTATCTACTATGAGCTGCTCCCACATATCAAAAATCGTAACTCGGAACTGTCAACCATTGGACCGTCTAAAAACGTGAGCCCACAAACATTGATAGTGGCTCGTCAAAAACAACAGTCCCGGAAGTATTAAAGGTCAGGAAGGTTTCGCTGTATATTTGTTGAAATTAACAGGGAATTATCTACTATGAGCTGCTCCCTCACCGAAATGTACTGTCAATCATAGGATCGTCTGATGAAAGCAATCGTCCAGTAGGAGCCACCTTATTGCAATCTAACCGCGTGGGTCATGGGCTCAAACTCAGTTTCGACCAAACACTAAACATTTTTTAGCGGTGGATTATCCCTTGTCATTGAGTTAAACATAGAATCGAACAGCACTTAATGATAAGGGAGAAGTTCACCACTTTGGAATCAAAATGGACTGAATAGTCTAAATGAGTCTGAAATATCGGGCTATCACTGTACCTAGCCTAATTGTCTAGGAGGGACAAAGCTCGTCCAATAGGAACGGAATTGTGCTCGATATGACTAATGACAGGTCACAAACATTAATTGTGACTTCCCAAAAACTACAGGATCTTGGTTTGGAGGCTCACTTTACATAGATCATGGATCATGGATTCAATCCTACTTTCGACCAAATGCTAAAAATAATTTTCAGCCGTGTTTTATCCCCACTCAATAAATCTGGTTACATTTCTGAGTGTTTCAAAGCTTCTCTATGTGGTTACTCCTTAATATGAAACTCCAATCGGAAAGAAGGTTCCTTGTCATTGAGCTAAATATAGAATCGTGCAGCACTCAATGGCAAGAGTAAAGTTCACCACCTGTGCTATCACAATGGACTGAATATTCCGAGAATAAAATTTCTGATTTCCCCTCAACCTAACATAAACTTACCTTTGTTGGAGTTCTTAAGCATCCATCCTATAAACCGGATTTGGCACCAAACGATTCCAGTCCATGGCCAACAATTTTGATTATGAAAAATTAGCTTCAAGAAAGGCATTGAGAAATGTTTGCCATAAGAAATGGGGACTTATATTAGAGGGCAATGATGAAATTGGCTTTAACCTTTAACAGTTCTCGAGCAAAACAGGGCATATTCCACCCAAATCGGATCATTCAAACTGTGATAATTGTAGCTTTTACCATTACGAATATCTTTTTACAACATCGGGTGTTGTAATTAAAAATAGGAAAAACAACGAAATGAACGAATATAAGGACGGACATCCAAGACCAGATTATTTCAGACAATTAAAAGTTATTTAAATCCTACATTGAAAAGCGCTTAATGTCCCTAGTCATTCAAGATCTAAATACCTGGCCTTGAAAGACCAGGAAAAAAAAGAACTCCGTCCGTCCGATATTTCAATATCGATAATTCTGATAGTATATTTCCATTGAGATTAAACTGATTATAGCCTACCCATAGAAAAGTGCTGCAGTTTATAGTTGCATGCATTTCATTATTTTTTCGAATTTCTATCATTATTAATAAAAATTAAATGCTATTTTAATCCTGCATTTAATTTTCTACAATGATCTAGCCTTGAATGTCCGTGCGACATTTCTGGCAGTGTATTTTCATGGATATTAAACTGATTATAGCCTTCACATAGTACAATGCGTCAATTTAGACTTGCATGCCTTTCATGGGTTTTTCTAATTTCTATCATTCCTAATAATAATTGCATTTTCTTGTTGTTGGTTTACCCCCTAGTGTACATTCAAGTGGAAACAAAAGATTCATAACAAAGTTGTATTGTTATTTTGCTATTTGTCGTTACAAATGTTGCCATTACATTAACATATGAAATACACCATGAACAGAAAAGTTACGATAACATAAATGGAGAAAAAAAAACTAAACCTAAAAAACCGGGGAAATTTTGAATATTGAGGTGGCTATAAACATGATTCTTTCCATTTGGAAAATTTATTTTAGTATCTTTTTCATATACCAAAAAGGTCTATATATTTTGTGAAATAAAAAGAAATATAAATTTCAAAAATATCTTAATTTTTTTTAAGTTCTTTTTTTTTAATTTTCAAAAGTTCTTTAAAATTCGTAAAGTTAAATTCCAATATAACGTCAAGTTAATGAAATGGCGTACTCACGAGAGGGTATATCCCAATACTTGTTTTGTATTGAATATGAGAGAGTAAACATTACATAGGCCAATATACTCACCACAGCAAATATATTCCATCACCATTAATTGCATTCTCTCTCTGTCTAGCAATCTCTGTTTACCATGCAGAAACAACTCAAATATGCTGAAGAGTAATTATGCCCATATTCTCTATTTGGTGTTCAAAGCCTATACCATACCCCACAGATTGATGTACGATGGCAATGATATTGCCAGAAATACATGAGAGAGGCTTGTCAGTAAGTATGAATAATATGTGAGATAATCAATGTAGGGTGTGTGTGTGTCATGATAAGAGTTTAGCAAGCTTTATATGAGTGAATTTCATAGAGAGACAAGGAGAAATTCCTCTTATATCTATTAGTTTTGGCAGATTATATTTCATCTCTATGAAGAGGAATCCTTCCTATAATCAAGACTAAATGGGGACCAAACAGTTTTAGGAATACACGAGTGTTGCCTTTTATACTTCGGGATTAGAGAACAAATATTACTCATCGATCATTGCTTTATTGTTTTTCAAAATATTTCCCATTAAGATCTATAAAATTTTGCATACGTTTGAATAAATTGCCGAAGCACTTTTGTCACTCTGCAAAACCTGCATTCTGACCCAATGTGTGAGAACTCGCATTGTCGTGATGAAAAATGATTTATCTCCAGTGGTTGGTTTTCCTGATTTCTTGAAAGACATCAGGCAAACAAATAATTGAGACTGTAGTTGTTGTTGTAGTGGTACGCTTACCCAGTTCTTCCGAAAAAACATGCGATCATTTGCTTGGAAGTGATTCATGCGCGAGCAACTTTTATTGGATTTGGCTCATTTTAAAACACACATCCCAGCAAAAAATGGAGCACTATTTCAGCAGGATTGTAAGGGAGAGAGGCGGTACTAACTGCTTACAAAACAACCGAATCAGCGCTGATTTTTGTGGGCGATGTTCCGATTTATAGCAGCTTCAACATAGCGCTGATATAATTGCTCATTTCAAAATCAATATTGCTCAGAAGAGAGCAATATTGTTATTGGTATGAAGGAAAACAGCACTACCTTTCGCGCATCTATACTACATGGATTGGTTGCAATAACGTAAACGAATGATCATAAACTAGTTTGATTACTCGTTTACATTATTGCAGCCGATACATGCAGTGTGGATGCACTCCCTACTTTATTGTATACCAAAAAGCGCAACTAAATTTTACTGGTGAAATTTTTTTGCTTGGATATAGTCAACTACTGTTTTTTCGCTCTCATACGTGTAAATCCACGAATCATCACCAGTCACGATGTCATAGACATCCCAGCAAAAAATACTCCAGCAGTAAGAGTTTAGTTGCGCTTTTTGGTATACAATAAATTAGGCCACCGATTCATGCAGTGTGACATCCATCGTCAATAATTTACGGGTCAACAACTGATTTTGAACGACCTTTACAAAATTTGAAAACACTGTTGTTCGATGCACTGTTGTTGAGCTACATCACGTCGAAAGATGTACAAAATAACAGGTTGGCTGATAAGTCCCCGGTCTAATAAAGAAAACACACATTTTTTGTCAAAATTCGTTTTTATTATTCAACATAGTTCCCTTCAAGAGCGATACAACGATTATAACGACCTTCCAATTTTTTGATACCATTTTGGTAGTACTCCTTCGGTTTTGCCTCATAATAGGCCTCAGTTTCGGCGATCACCTCTTCATTGCAGCCAAATTTTTTCCCTGCGAGCATCCTTTTGAGGTCTGAGAACAAGAAAAAGTCGCTGGGGGCCAGATCTGGAGAATACGGTGGGTGGGGAAGCAATTCGAAGCCCAATTCATGAATTTTTGCCATCGTTCTCAATGACTTGTGGGACAGTGCGTTGTCTTGGTGGAACAACACTTTTTTCTTCTTCATATGGGGCCGTTTTGCCGCGATTTCGACCTTCAAACACTCAAACACTGTTGATGGTTTTTCCCTTCTCAAGATAATCGATAAAAACTATTCCATGCGCATCCCAAAAAACAGAGGCCATTACTTTGCCAGCGGACTTTTGTGTCTTTCCACGCTTCGGAGACGGTTCACCGGTCGCTGTCCACTCAGCCGACTGTCGATTGGACTCAGGAGTGTAGTGATGGAGCCATGATTCATCCATTGTCAAATATCGACGGAAAAACTCGGGTGTATTACGAGTTAACAGCTGCAAACACCGTTCAGAATCATCAACACGTTGTTGTTTTTGGTCAAATGTGAGCTCGCGCGGCACCCATTTTGCACAGAGCTTCCGCATATCCAAATATTGATGAATGATATAACTAACACGTTCCTTTGATATCTCTCTGCTATCTCGATCAACTTCATCTCACGGTCATTCAAAATCATTTTGTGAATTTTTTGTTGTTTTCGTCGGTAACCACCTCTTTCGGGCGTCCACTGCGTTCATCGTCCTCCGTGCTCATTTCACCACGCTTGAATTTTGCATACCAATCAATTATTGTTGATTTTCCTTGGGCAGAGTCCGGAAACTCATTATCAAGCCAAGTTTTTGCTTCCACCGTATTTTTTCCCTTCAGAAAAAAGTATTTTATCAATGAACGAAATTCCTTTTTTCCATTTTTCACAAACTAATTGACTTGAAGACGTCAAATTTTGACACGAATCATTTGAAGTTTGGTACTATATAAAAATAATATGCATTTAATACTAGCGACGCCATCTATGTGTCAGACCGGGGACTTATCACCCAACCTGTTAATCGCATGAAAATTTTCGCGATTTAATTCCATATTTTTTAAACGCGATGAATCTCTTTAGCTGCCGTAAACAACACAAATAGCGCTCCTATGTCTAAACGTTCTGAGTACACCCAGAGAAGGACGGGTGTACTCAGAACGGTGAACAGTCATTTTATTTTCTCGGACAATATGTATCTGAATTCGACATCCAGTTTATGATAGGCGAGAAAACAACTTTCTACTTCAGCCCAATATTACATATAAAATCAAACTGAGAAAACAAAAACCAATTTAGCAATCATTAATCTCATTTCTAAAAACAAAAAATCAAATATATTCTTTGAGAAAATGATTTGTTTAACCCCCACCCTAATATCCACATTGGGTCCTGCATTTAGCACAACATGTACTCATATTCAAATGTTTTAGAATGAATTCATTATTGTTGCCATTTTTTTCCAGATTGTTTCCCATTCATGTATAAAATGGAACCCAAAGACCTGAGAATCACAAACGCACGCACACATTCTAACAAACACCGATAACAGTAGCAATTGTAGTAGTTTAGTAGATGGCCGTACAAGTACAAGTAGTTGCCTTATACATGACCTTTTGTTTGTGTTTATGAACACTTGAACATTTACACTTCACTTCACTACAGCATAATTTTACTGGCCATGCATGGAGGCTAAATGTTTTAAGGGTTGTGAGGGTTGATCTCCTCCATCACAATTCTTTATTTTGGGTGGGGAAGGAGGGGAAAACCAAACATTTTAGTTTAATTAAATTTCCAAAACCACCCACCCATCCCACAGACAAAGTTTCATGTGTTCAGTGAAATTGCAAGAAAAATGAACACATTTTTGCAAAACTCAATGAACTTTAGCTTAAATACATCATGGGGTAGTAGGATTTTCATGGGTATCGGTGCTAATTTTTTTTTGCTTTTTTTTTAAATTAAAATCACAAAAAAAACTTCAGGTTTTTCTAGGTTAAAGTGTGAACTTTTTAGTATTCGTTGATTCTTGATTTTTTGTGTGGTTTCCCCTTGTGTACATGGATGGTTTAATGCCTGAATGAACATGATTTTAGGTTATAAAGAAACTACATTGGTGTTCCATCCTCACCCCAACATAGGAGTGAGCGTATACTTGATTTTATTTAAGTTTGCTCAAAAACCTTTCTATTACTTATACGCTATAGAGGCTAACTAAATGATGATTTGGAAGTACACTTTTATAGGAAAAAAACGGAAGCGAAAGTTGAAGGTAAAATTTCAAAGTAAACTTTACATAGCAGGAAGATAGCCTTAGGTAAAATATACTCACTATAGAGTAACTATCTTTTAGGTCAAGGGAGCGTATACTTAACACAAAATAAGTTAGTGTAGCAATTTTTATTACTCATACGCAGCAATGGCCAGCTTCAGGTTGATATTTGAATAAAGTTTTTTTTTGCTAACTTAAAAACGAAAACTAAGGATGTGAAATTTATTTTTTGGTCTGTTAGAAAGATAACTTTAATTAATTTATCTTTTCACATTTTTTGTTACTTTATGTTCTCACTTCAAACCTGCATATAAAACCTAGGCAAGCAGAATTTTTGGTTGGCTTAACTTTCTCTAGATTGTTGACTTTCGATTCGGTGAATTAGAAATATACATTTTATGCATTACTTAGAAGGTCAGAGATAAGGAACATACCACATGGCAAAGAATACCATAATATTTGGTTAGGAGGAATGAGATTATTTAGAGGTTTAAATATAAGAAATTTTTTGAAAGACATCCGATTTTTGTAAAAGAGATTCTTATAGAAAATTGAATTTTTATAGAAAATTTTGTAAAAATTTAATTTCTAAAGAAATTTTTGCCATAATTTTATTTTTATAGAAAATTTAGTCAAAATTTTATTTCTATAGAAAATTTAGTCAAAATTGTATTTCTATAGAAAATTTTTGCAAAATTTTATTTCTATAGAAAATTTTATCATAATTTTATTTGTATAGAAAATTTTGTCAAAATTTTATTTCTAAAGAAAATTGGGACAAAATTTTATTTCTATAAAAAATTTTGTCAACATTATATTTCTATAGAAAATTCTGTCAAAATTCTATTACTATAGATCATTAGTCAAATTCTTTCTCAGTAAAAAAAATTGTCTACATTTTATTTCTATTCAATTTATTTTCATAGTAAATTTTGTCAAAATTTTATTTCCATAGAACATTTTTGCAAAATTTTATTTCCATAGAACATTTTTGCAAAATTTTATTTCTATAGTAAATTTTGTCAAACTTTTATTTCTATCGAAATTTTTTGCAAACTTTTATCTCTATCGAAATTTTTTGCAAAATTTTATTTCTGTAGAAATTTTTTTGCAAAATTTTATTTCTGTAGAAAATTTTTGCAAATTTTTTTTTCCTATAGAAAATTTTTGCAAAATTTTATTTCTATAGAAATTTTTTGCAAAAATTTTATGATTTTATGTCTATAGAAAATTTTGTCAAAATTGTATTTCTATAGAAAATTTTGTCAAAATTTTATTTCTATTGACAAGTTTACAAAAATTTTATTTGTATAGAAAATTTTGTCAACTTTTTATTTCTGTAAAAAAATTTGTGTATTTTTTATCTAGAGAAATTTCTTGCAAAATTTTATTTCTATAGAAAATTTTGCCAATTTTTCTATCTCTGTAGAAAATTTGGTCAAAATTTTATTTCTATAGAAAATGTCAAAATTTTACTTCTGCAGAAAATATTCCCATAATTTAATTTTTATAGAAAATTTTCTCCAACTTATATTTCTACAGATTTTTGTTCAATATATCTATAGAGAATTTAATCAATATTTTATTCCTATAGAAACATTAGTCAAAATTTTATTTCTATAGAAAATTTTGTCAAAATTTTATTTCTATAGATAATTTTTTAAAAATTTTATTTATATAGAAACATTTTGCAAAATGTAATTTCTGTAGAGAATGTTTGCAAAATTGTATTACTAATTTTGTCAACTTTTTATTTCTGTAAAAAATTTTGTGCATTTTTTATCTATAAAAAATTTTGTCAAAATTGTATTTCTATAGAAAAATTTTCTATAGAAAATGTCAAAATTTTACTTCTATAGAAAATATTGCCATAATTTAATTTTTATAGAAAATTTTCTCAAACTTATATTTCTACAGATTTTTGTTCAACATATCTATAGAAAATTTAATCAAAATTTTATTCCTATAGAAAAATTAGTCAAAATTTTAGTTCTATAGAAAATTTTGTCAAAATTTTATTTTTATAGATAATTTTTTAAAAATTTTATTTATATAGAGACATTTTGCAAAATGTAATTTCTGTAGAGAATTTTTGCAAAATTGTATTACTAATTTAGTCAACTTTTTATTTCTGTAAAAAATTTTGTGCATTTTTCATCTAGAGAATTTTTTTGCAAAATTTTATTTCTATAGAAAATTTTGCCAATTTTTCTATCTCTGTAGAAAATTTTTGCAAAATTTTATTTCTATAGAAAATGTCAACATATGCACATATGCATTATGCATTTTTTATCTATAAAAAATGTTGTCAAAATTTTATTTCTATAGAAAAATTTTCTATAGAAAATGTCAAAATTTTACTTCTACAGAAAATATTGTCATAATTTAATTTTTATAGAAACATTTCTCAAACTTATATTTCTACAGATTTTTGTTCAACATATCTATAGAAAATTTAATCAAAATTTTATTCCTATAGAAAAATTAGTCAAAATGTTAGTTCTATAGAAAATTTTGTCAAAATTTTATTTCTATTGAAAAATTTTTAAAAATTTTATTTATATAGAAACATTTTGCAAAATTTAATTTTTGTAGAGAATTTTTGCTCAATTGTATTTCTAATGTAGTCAACTTTTTATTTCTATAGAAAATTTTGCCAATTTTTCTATCTCTGTAGAAAATTTTGGTCAAAATTTTATTTCTATAGAAAATGTCAAAATTTTACTTCTACAGAAAATATTGCCATAATTTAATTTTTATAGAAAATTTTCTCAAAATTATATTTCTACAGATTTTTGTTCAACATATTATTTCCATAGAAAAATGTGTCAAAATTTCCTTCTATAGAAAATATTGCCATAAATAAATATTTATAGAAAATTTTGTCAAAATTTTATTTCTTTAGAAAATATTGCCATAATGTAATTGTTATAAAAAATTGTTGTCGATATATTCATTTTATAAAAAATGTTGTCAAAATTTTATTCCTATATAAAATTTTGTCAAAATTTTATTTCTATAAGAATTATTTTGTCAAAGTTTTATTTCTATAGAACATTTTTTAAAAATTTTATTTATATCAAAAACATTTGCAAAATTTAATTTTTGTAGAGAATTTTTGAACAATTGTATTTCTAATTTAGTCAACTTTTTATTTCTGTAAAAAAATTTTGTGAATTTTTTAGCTAAAGAAAATGTTTGCAAAATTTTATTTCTATAGAAAATTTTGCCAATTTTTCTATTTCTGTAGAAAATTTGGTCAAAATTGTATTTCTATAGAAAATGTCAAAATTTTGCTTCTACGGAAAATATTGCCATAATTTAATTTTTATAGAAAATTTTCTCAAAATTATATTTCTACAGATTTTTGTTCAACATATTATTTCCATAGAAAAATGTGCCAAAATTTACTTCTATAGAAAATGTTGCCATAATTAAATGTTTATAGAAAATTTTGTCAAAATTTTATTTCTTTAGAAAATATTTCCATAATCTAATTGTTGTAAAAAATTGTTGTCAAAATTTTATTCCTATATAAAATTTTGTCAAAATTTTATTTCTATAAGAATTATTTTGTCAAAGTGTTATTTCTATAGAAAATTTTGTCTAGATTATATTTCTACAGAAAATTTTGTCTAAATTTTAGTTCTATATAAAATTTTTGCAATATTATTGCAATATAAAATTGGTGCAATACATTATTTTTATGGGAAATTTTGTTAACAATTTTATTTCCCCTGAAAATTTTTCCCAATTTTTTATTTCTACGGAAAATGTTTGCAAATTTTATTTCTATATATATTTCAAAAGAAACCAAAAAAGTATTTCTAAGGAAAATAATGACAAAAATTTTATGTTTATTGTAAATTTTGGCAAAATGTTATTTCTATAGGAAATTTTCTTAAAAATTTATAGCAATTTTTATTTCTCATACGCGAGTCGTCACCTGTCTAAATATCATAGCGTGATTATATTTTTGGGCCATTTTATTGCTAGAGAAAATGTTAATTAAATTTCATTTCCATAGAAAATTTTGTCAAAATTTTATTTCTATAGAATATTTGTGCAAAATTTTATTTCTAAAGAAAATTGTGGCAAAATGTTTTTATAGTAAATTTTGGCAAAATGTCATTAAATTTTTTTCAAGATCTTATTTCTAAAGAAAATTTTGTCGCAATTTAGTATCTGTAGCAAAATTTTCTCAAAATTTATTATCTATAGAAAATTTAATCAAAATTTTATTCCTATAAAAAAATTTGTCAAAATTTTAGTTCTATAGATAATTTTGTCTAAATGTTATTTCAATAGAAAATTTTTAAAAATTTTATTTATATAGAAAATTTTTAAAAACTTTATTTCTATAGAATTTTTTTTTAAAAATTTTATTTATAAAGAAACATTTTGGAAAATGTAATTTCTGTACAGAATTTTTGCAAAATTGTATTTCTAAAGTAAACTGTGACAAAATTTTATTTCTATGTAATTTCTTTTGTAAAATTTTATTTCTATAGTAATTTTTTGCAAAATTTTGTTTCTATAGAATTTTTTTTTGCAAAATTTTATTTCTATAGAAATTTTTATTTCTATAGAAACATTTTGAAAATTTTATATCTATAAACAATTTCTGCAAAATATTATTTCCATCAAAAAATTTTGCAAAATTTTATTTCTATAAAATATGTTTGAAAAATTTTATTTCTAAAGAAAATTGTGGAAAAATTTTAGGTTTATAGAAAATTTTGTCAAAATTTTATTTTTATAGAACATTTTTGCAAAATGTCATTTCTATAGTATCCCAGCAAAAAATTTGGAAGTTCTTCTAAAGGCACAATTTTAAAAGCACGTCCAAAAATGTCTTCCCAAAGAAGTTCTTTATTTTAGCTGCCAAGGAATTTCTTTTAATTCAATTTTTTATAACTCGCTTTTTCATATTTTTAAGGGAAAATTTAAAATTTTTTGTTTCAAATAGGTTACAAATAGATTAAGATTAATTTTTCTGAAAAAAATGCCAAATACTTTCTAGAAAAATTGCGACTTTTTGAAAATATGTGATGCCAAAGGTTCCGCACAAGCGTAAGACTCCATTAAAACTCATAAAAAAATTAAAAAATTATTTATTTGTCAAAATATCACAAAATTTCTTAATTCACATCCACAACACTGAATTCGCATCACACCTTAAGAAGTGATGCAAATCCAGTGCAACGGCTGCTAAAATGGTGGACATCCGTCCGATGACAAGCCCATGTTAAAATGGTGGAAATCCGTCCTATGACAAGCCCATGTTAAATTCATCGCTTCTGCGCTAATTTTGCACCACTTCCGGATCAAAAAAAAACATTTTCATTTTTTTGGCGATATTTTTTTGCTGGGATCTTTTGTCAAACTTTAATTTCCATAGAAAATTTTGTCAAAATGTTATTTCTATAGAAAATTTGTGCAAAATTTTATTTCTATAGAAAATTTTTGCAAAATTTTATTTCTGTAGAACATTGTGACAAAATGTTTGTTCTATAGAAAATTTTCTCGAAATTTATTGCTATAGAAAATTTTCTCAAAATTTTATTTCTATAGAAAATTTTGTAAAAATTTTATTTCTAAGGAAAATTGTGACAAAATTTTATGTTTTAGGTGTCTATTATCATATCCAGCATCCTATAAAAATCTCCTCGTAAATTTTCTCTTACCACTTAGGGTAGCCCTCTTATTAGCAACCTATTAAAAATACTGAAATAGAAACTGGAAATTATTTATAGCCTTTCGAAGAATTTTTATTTATAAATTTCTCCTGTTATAGAAAATAAAATGGTCGTCGCTGAAATAAAATGGTTCTCTAAATCACAAAAATTATTATCCACCATCTATCACACAGTCGATTTAGTTAAGCCTTTAAATACCTTAAGAACAGAAATGCTCTATTATTTAAAAAGAAAAAAAAAAAAAAACTGGCCACAGTAAATGTTCGAACAATTGAAAGAATTGTTGTGTGGACAATGAAGGATGATAGAGGTCAAATCAAATTCGAAGTGTATTTCCGTTTAAGATAAATTATTATTTTTTTCATCTCCTCTTTTTCCATTACAAATAATCCCCTTTTAAAAGATGTCATGGCTTGTGAAGACAAACCCATAAATAAACTTCTTAACAATCTTTTTTTTAGTGAATGGTCAATGGTCAATTGATTTAGGATTATTGAATGGTTGAACAAACAGAACAAAAAAGGAAAACCAAACCATAATAGCGGATGAAAGGAAAGTGTTGGAGAAATAAGTATTGGATGGCGTCTATATTTCGTTAGAGATACTTAGCTAGCATATGCGAATTGGAGTAATTTTTGAGCGTGGACTTTCTTCCAAAAAAATTACCGGGATTGTCCCCAAATTCCGCAGACCCTCTTTCGCGCAGCGTATGATGGTTTTATCGGTCATTTGAAGACCATAATTCATGCCAAAGGTAGCAAACTCGAACAAATCTAAACTGATTCTAAAATTTTAGATTACTTCCAATACCTTCTGTTTAAGATCATATGATCTCGTATATATTTTTTTCTGTTGGCTTAATTTCTTAAAACTATTCCCCAAACCTTTTCCTATTATTTTCACTTAGAGTTTATCAGAAACACCTCACAAAAAAAACCATAAAAAGATTGACTTCGTTTCTCCACTCCTGCAGGAAACCATTTTGCAATTTCTATTCATTGAAGGCAATACAATCCTGCACACTTCCTCAATAAAAATCGTCTACACTTTCCGGCTCATTTATAACATATCTAAAATTCATTTGTATTTATTTAAGGCAATTTATATGAAAGCTCAACAACAAAAACCAATTCAGTTCATCACCCACAAATGGAATTGTGACACTATCACAAAGGAAGGAGTTGGGAGGCCGACGGAGATGAGAATCCTCAAACAAAAATCAAAAATATCAAATCCCAAGGAACAAATACCACACGCACGCACACACACACATACATACATCGAAAATCATAGAGATACTTATCTAACAAGAGACTATATAGCTGGCAAATTCCAGCCAACCAACCATCCTAAAAGTCCTTGCATCCAGGATCCATGGCAAACTACCAACAGAGCATAGGACACGTCGACTAGAGTCAAAACACAATGAATGTGGCAAATAGTGAATAAAGCCATTGATATTGGTTCGGTGACATCCACCTAAAATAAACACCACCATCACCATCAATGCCAATAGGAGGGTAACCGGCCAGTGAGCCATAGTCGAACAACAGCCGGCAACTAACAAACAAAAATGACAATAAAACGTTTTGTGATTTTCTATACTTCAGTGTTTCCTTTTCGCGTCAATCACCACACCAAGAGCCACAGCTAGAACCGCAACAAAATACAAAAAATAGACACTCTTTAAATACAAAAAGGACACGTTCATCAAATAAGGAGTAAGCAAGCCACAATTTACCACGACCTCCCATTTGAGATAGTGTTGGGGAGGTAGAGATGTCTAAAGGTAAGTCTTTTTAAAAATAAAAAAAAACATTTTTATAGGATATGAAAAAAGAAAACTAAGAAATCTTTCTTTAAGGAAATATTGTTGTAATAAATTAATTTGTCAAAATTTTATTTCAATAGAATTTTTTCAACATATTTTTTCTACACATATATAAAATTTTGTCAACATTTTATTTTTATAGATTTTTTTTTTTGTAAAGAAAATTTTGTCAAAATTTATTCCAACATATTTTTAATTTTTTTTTTTCAAAATTTTGTTTCTATAGAAAATTTTCTCAAACTTTTATTTCTACAGAAAATTTTCTCAAATTTTTTTTTCTACAGAAAATTTTCTCAGAATTTTATTTTGTCAAAATTTTACTTCTATAGAAACAAATTTTATTTCGTTTTGTTTGTTATTGTTAGTTTCTCTTCAATCATTATTGTTGTTTTCGATTTCAGCTTAAAACCATGCATTGACTAAACTACAAGTGTAGCTTAACCAACAGAGGAAAAGTATGCTTGTCAAATTTATTTGGGCAAAGTCCTATAGCTGTACATCCAACCATCTTGCAGTCAATAGGGCTTTGCCAAAATAAATTTGACAAGCATACTTTTCCTGTGTTGGTTAAGCTACACTTGTAGTTTAGTCAAGGCATGGTTTTAAGCTGAAATCAAAAACAACAATAACAAATTTTATTTCGTTGCAAAATTTTGTCAAAATTTTATTTCTGTAGAAAATTTTGTCAAAATTTCATTTCTATAGAGAGTTTTGACAAAATTTCCTTTCTATAGAAAACTTTGAAAAAATTTATTTGCTTTGAAAACTTTATTTCTATAGAAAATTTTGACAACATTTTATTTGCATAGAAAATTTTATAAAAATTTTATTTCTAAAGGAACTTTTGTCAAAATTTGTCAAAATTTAAATTTTATAGAAAATTTCGTCACAATTTTATTTGAAAATTGTCTGAAAAATTTATTTCTACAGATAATTTTGTCAAAATTTTATTTCTAAAGAAAATTTGGTAAAAATTATTTAATGCAGAACATTTTGTCAAAATTTTATTTCTATGGAAAACTTTGTCAAAATTTTATTTTTATAGAAACTTTTGCCAAAATTTTATTTTTATAGAAAATTTTGACAAAATTTTAATTCTGTAGAAAGTTTTGTCAAAATTTTAGTTCTATAGAAAATTTTGCCAAAGTTGTATTTCCATGGAACATTTTGTAAAAATTTTATTTTTATAACAAATTTTGTCTAAATTTTATTTCTATAGAATATTTTGTCAAAATTTTATTTCTATAGAAAATTTTGTCAAAATTTTAATTCTATAAAAAGTTTTGTCAAAATTTTACTTTTATAGAAAATTTTGTCAAAACTTTATTTCAATAGAAAATTTGGTCAAAATTTTATTTCTATAGAATATTTTGTCAAAAGTTTTTTCAAAATATTTTTCTACAGATAATTTTATGAAAAATTTATTTCTATAGAATATTTTGTCAAAAGTTTTTTCAACATATTTGTCTACAGAAAATTTTGTAAAAATTTTATTTTTATAAAAAATTTTCTCAAAATTTTATTTCTATAGAATATTTTGTCAAAATTTTAGTTCTATAGAAAATTTGTGAACATTTTATTTCTATTGAATACTTTGTCAAATTTGTTTTCACAGAAAATTTTGTCAAAATTGTATTTCTATAGAAAATGTTGTCAAAATTTTATTTCTATAGAAAATATTTGCAATTTTATTCCTACAGAAAATTTTGTCAAAATTTAATTTTTATAGAAAATTTTGTCTATATTTTATTTCTATAGAATATTTCGTCATATATATTTCTATAGAAAATTTTGTCAATCTTTTTGGATAGAAAATTTTCTAGAAATTTTATTTCTATAGATTTTTTTTTTGTCAAAATTTTTAGTTTTATAGAAAATTTGTCACATTTTGACTTCTATAGAAAATTTTGTCAAATTTTGACTTCTATAGAAAATTTGGTCAAAATGTTATTTCTATGGAATATTTTATCAAACTTTTTTCAATATATTTTTCTACAGAAAATTTTATAATTTTTTTTTTTTTCTATAAAAAATGTTGTCAAAAATGTATTTTTATAGAATATTTTGTCAAAATTTTATTTCTATAGAAAATTTTGTGAACATTTTATTTCTATTGAATATTTTGTTAAATTTTGTTTCTACAGAAAATTTTGTCAAAATTTTATTTCAGTAGCATATTTTGTCAAAATTTTATTTCTATAGAATATTTTGTCAAAAGTTTTTTCAACATATTTGTCTACAGAAAATTTTGTAAAAATTTTATTTTTACAAAAATTTTGTCAAAATTTCTATAGAAAATTCTGTGAATATTTTATTTCTATTGAATACTTTGTCAAATTTTTTTTTTTTAAATTTTATTTCTACAGAAAATTTTGTCCAAATTTTATTTCTACAGAAAATGTTGTCAAAATTTTATTTCTATAGAATACGTTCTCAAAATGTTATTTCTATAGAAAATATTTGCAATTTTATTCCTACAGAAAATTTTGTCAAAATTTTATTTTTATAGGAAAGTTTGTCTACATTTCATTTCTATAGAATATTTCGTCATAGATATTTCTATAGAAAATTTTATCAATTTTTTTTTTTTTATACAAAATTTTCTCGATATTTTATTTCTATAGATTTTTTTTTTTCAAATTTTAGTTTTATAGAAAATTTGTCACATTTTGACTTCTATAGAAAATTTTGTCAAATTTTGACTTCTATAGAAAATTTGGTCAAAATTTTATTTCTATGGAATATTTTATCAAAAGTTTTTTCAACATATTTTTCTACAGAAAATTTTGTAAAAATTTTATTTTTATAAAAAATGTTGTCAAAATTTATTTCTATAGAATATTTTGTCAAAATTTTATTTCTATAGAAAATTTTGTGAACATTTTATTTCTATTGAATAGTTGGTCAAATTTTGTTTCTACAGAAAATTTTGTCAACATTTTATTTCAATAGCATATCTTGTCAAAATTTTATTTCTATAGATTATTTTGTCAAAAGTTTTTTCAACATATTTGTCTACAGAAAATTTTGTAAAAATTTTATTTCTACAGAAAATTTCGTCCAAATTTTATTTCTATAGAAAATTTTGTCAAAATTTAATTTCTTTAGAAAATTTTGTGAATATTTTATTTCTATTGAATACTTTGTCAAATTTGTTTTCAAAATTTTATTTCTACAGAAAATTTTGTCCAAATTTTATTTCTATAGAAAATGTTGTCAAAATTTTATTTCTATAGAAAATTTTGTCAAAATTTTATTTCTATAGAAAATATTTGCAAATTTTATTTCTACAGAAAATGTTGTCAAAATTTTATTTTTATAAAAAATTATGTCTACATTTTATTTCTATAGAATGTTTCGTCATATATATTTCTATAGAAAATTTTGTTAATTTTTTTTTTGTATAGAAAATTTTCTCAAAATTTTATTTCTATATTTTTTTTTAAATTTTATTTTTATAGAAAATTTTGTCAACATTTTATTTTTATGGAAAATTTTGTCAAATTGTGACTTCTATAGAAAATTTTGTCACAATTGTATTTCTATAGAAAATTTTGTCAAAATTTTATTTCTATAGAAAATTTTATCAAAATTTTATTTCTTTAGACAATTTTGTCAACATTTTATTTCTTTAGACAATTTTGTCAAAATTTCATTTCTATTGAAAATGTTGTCAAAATTTCATTTCTGTTGAAAATTTTGTCAAAATATTATTTCTGTAGAAAATTTTGTCAACATTTTTTTCTAACAAAATTTTGCCAATATTTGATTTCTATTGACAATCCCAGCAAAAAAATTTGGAAGTTCTTCCAAAGGCACAACTTTAAAAGCACTTCCAGAGAATGCACTCCCAATGATGTTCTTTATTTTAACTACCCATGAAGTTTTTTAATTCAATTTTTTATAACTTGGTTTTTTATACTTTTAATGGGTAATTTTAAATTTTTTGTTTCAAATATGTTAAAAATAGTGTAAAAATTCATAAAATGATACAACTCATTTAAATTTTGTCGAAAAAAATGCTAAATCCAATCTGAAAAAATTGTGAATTTTTAGAAACCATTAAAAATTATAAAAAATTATAAAAATTATTTATTTGACAAAATATCACAGAATTTTTTAATTTACATCCAAAATATTGAATTCGGATCACACCTAAAGAAGTGATGCAAATTCAGTGCAACGGCTGTTGAAATGGAGGACTTCCGTCCTATGACAAGCCCATGTTAAATTCATCGCTTCTGCGTCAATTTTGCACCACTTCCGGATCCAAAAAGAACATTTTCATTATTTTGTTGGCGACACTTTTTTTGCTGGGATGTTGTAAGATTATTATTTGTATAGAAAATTTTGTGAAATTTTTATTTCTGTAGGAAATTTTGTCAAAATTTTATTTCTATAGGAAATTTTGTCAAAATTTTATTTCTATAGGTAATTCTGGTAAATACCTCCAAGTTGGAGAGAAATCTACGAAAACTTCAAGAATTCTACCAATCTACCAAAAAAGTAAAAAATCTACCATTTGTGATAGAATTCTACCTTATGTCAAAATATGGCATCCCTATCTACCTCTTATCTGTGTATGATGCATAGATGTGTGTGTGTGAGTGTATTAGTTACCCACTTTCCTATCATAGAGTTGACTTGTAAAGAAATATGGTTTCAGTTGCTGTGACTCCTACCGCTGCTTCCTAACTAACGGTGATCAATATTTTGCTAGGACAAAAATCCATATTGATGATGATAATAAATGGAGCAGCCAACGAAGGAAAAGCGAAAGAGTCACGTTAGTTATTGTTGGTGGCGATGTGATGTCTCTCCACCAAAGTGGTCGGACCCTAGACTTGCTTGTCTATGACTGCTGAATTTTGTCTATGTCAATGTTTTCTGCTGATGATGATGAAATGTGGGTTGCACCATTAGCACCAATATAACCTAAGGCTATATTGGCGTATTTCGTACCAAACAAATTGGCAGGATAATATTTATTGACAATGGCATTTGTTTTGCAAAAGTTTTTTTTTTCTCCAGTTTTGTCTTCTAAGGATCGATGTCTACTATTGAGGAAAATGGCAAAAAACGACACCCAACCAAACAAAGGCCAAACCGAAAAAATGTCAAAAAGAAGTGGACATCAAGAATAAACAACAGCAGTTATCCTTTTAATGAAACTGAAAGTATTTAGTTGTATTTTAAGGTTGAGGGGAAAGTGGTGTCAGGGAGATAAGGTAATATAATAGCGTCAGCTTTTAGAAGGGAAAACTTTGCGTCATGTGCTCAGCGAGAGCCAATTGTAGCTTTGTAAAGAAATTTTTTTTGGGAAAATCTTTTAAGATAATTGCATAATTTATTTGGAGAAACTTAAAGTTGGTCTATATGTTTGCTGGGTAATAGGTTAAATTAAATATGGATTCAATCTAGAGGTACACAGGAAAATGATTTGATTCAATCACGAAAAAATTGATAAAATCAAATTCAGGTTGTTCTAATTTCTAAAACGCTCGTCCGACAGCTGACAGAGTAAAGGTAGAAAACTTGCTGAACATATCGCGAGAACGGCAAAAAAAAGTTAGACTGGAAAGAAATTGATTCATTTGAAGCCTTGGGCAAACAAACATTTCGACTGCATACCATGGACATTCCAACAGGATATTCAACACCATCGACCTCAACAGGTTCCTCGCTTCATTTGTACCATACAGTGGCCACACAAATCTGGGGATTTCAATCCGTTGATCTAGATACTCCATGTTCGCTGGATGATCTTTGGGAATTTGGTCAGCTGTGCTATTTTGGTTGATAACTGCGTAACACTGTTTCCCCGGTAGCGTCAGTTGGCTACGGTGGTGGATCTTCTGCACAGATGGCTAGCTCATAATTGATTTTCCCTTCGCAGTTGACTGGGTGATGCGATTGACTCCACCGTATTCTGGCCAACCTTTTCGTCCTTCATTAGTTTCTGCTTGATTTAGATTCCCTTGGGAATAGTATTTGGTCTTTCAAGAGGTTTGAAAGCGGAGTGCTTTTTGGTATCATTCCGAACGTTCCAGTGATCTAGTGTTCCGGAAATGTTATCCTCTTTCATATATGCGAGGAATTACAACTTTCCACCGAGGAGTTTCAAGTTTCCCTCGAAAGATTGGCCCTTCCGACCGATCGGTCGGTCAAAATAAATGCAGAAAATGCCCTAACGACAGTATTGAAGCCCTGGGCAGACAAACATTTCAGCCGCAGACCATGGACATTCCAACAGTACTTAGCACCGTCGCATTCCGCTCGCGCCAACCAAGAATGACTTTCCTCGTTTCATTTCTATCGATCCTCTTCTGTTTGGTCATGATTGGTTTTCCATTCTGCGCAGTTAACTGGGTGGATGCGATCGCCCTCATTGTATTCGGGCAAACCTCTCCGCACTTCATTAGATTCTCCTGCTTGAGATTCTCTTGGGGTGTTTTTGTTTCTTTCCCGGCGTCTCTTCAGATGATGTTATCCTCTTTACCATACGATTGGGAAGAGTTTCAAGTCTTCCCTTCAGAGTAGTTTGCTTTAAGTTGGTCATCCGGTTTACGCGTTTTAACATTCACCGCTGGGCCCCAGATAATCCCTTCCTTCTAGTGGTCACACTTGCGATGTCATCGCTGAACCCTCGACCTTCTTGTTGGCCTCAACGTAATTTAGTATCGCCAAAATACTGATATTAACGCCTTCATTTATATCGGAGTCGGAATCAGATCCTCTACTTCCTTTCGGAGGGCAGAAAGGAACCAACCTCCTCTGAGCCTCTTCATCTTCCTCATGCCTCCCATCAATGGCGGCATAGCAAGTTTTTCTTATAGCATTATCTTACACTACTGATACCGCACAACTATAGAAGATTTTCTCAACGCTTTCCTCAATTAAACGTGCTAAGTTCTACGATTAACTGATCTCGACGCTTCCTGACACGTAGATTGAATAGTGGTCACCGGCACCGAGGTTGAGAGACTAACAGTGGCGTGGGTGGCCAGTATGGTAGATACTGCTCCCTTGAGCCTCTTTATCTTCCTCATGCCTCTCGACAATGGCAACACTGTTAGTCTTTCTTCAAGTTGCCGGCACCTATGGAAGCTGCGCTTGTAACTCTTTCCTCAAGTGCCAACTTTCCTACTTCTGTATGGGGTCAACGATTGCCTGATCTCGACACTTCGTGACTCATAGATTGATCACTGGCCGCCGGCACTGTGGATAGGGTATAGCTAGTTTTTCTTCTACAATTCTCTTCGACTACCGGTACCAGGTCGCCCACACATATAGAAGCTGCGCTTGTAACATTTTCCTCAACTATTAGGTACCAAGTATTCCACACCTCTGTAAGGTAAAGGGTGATTTGTTAAGAGTTTGATAACTTTTTTTTTTAAAAAAACGCAAAAAATTTGCAAAATCTCATCGGTTCTTTATTTGAAACGTTAGATTGGTCCATGACATTTACTTTTTGAAGATAATTTCATTTAAATGTTGACCGCGGCTGCGTCTTAGGTGGTCCATTCGGAAAGTCCAATTTTGGGCAACTTTTTCGAGCATTTCGGCCGGAATAGCCCGAATTTCTTCGGAAATGTTGTCTTCCAAAGCTGGAATAGTTGCTGGCTTATTTCTGTAGACTTTAGACTTGACGTAGCCCCACAAAAAATAGTCTAAAGGCGTCAAATCGCATGATCTTGGTGGCCAACTTACCGGTCCATTTCTTGAGATGAATTGTTCTCCGAAGTTTTCCCTCAAAATGGCCATAGAATCGCGAGCTGTGTGGCATGTAGCGCCATCTTGTTGAAACCACATGTCAACCAAGTTCAGTTCTTCCATTTTTGGCAACAAAAAGTTTGTTAGCATCGAACGATAGCGATCGCCATTCACCGTAACGTTGCGTCCAACAGCATCTTTGAAAAAATACGGTCCAATGATTCCACCAGCGTACAAACCACACCAAACAGTGCATTTTTCGGGATGCATGGGCAGTTCTTGAACGGCTTCTGGTTGCTCTTCACTCCAAATGCGGCAATTTTGCTCATTTAGGTAGCCATTCAACCAGAAATGAGCATCATCGCTGAACAAAATTTGTCGATAAAAAAGCGGATTTTCTGCCAACTTTTCTAGGGCCCATTCACTGAAAATTCGACGTTGTGGCTCGTTAGTAAGTCTATTCATGATGAAATGTCAAAGCATACTGAGCATCTTTCTCTTTGACACCATGTCTGAAATCCCACGTGATCTGTCAAATACTAATGCATGAAAATCCTAACCTCAAAAGAATCACCCTTTATAAGATTTCCCGATCTGGACACTTGGTGACCCGTAGATTGATCTTTTCCGTCGGCACTGGGGGTTGAATAATCTCCTCTGAGCCTCTTAATTTTCCTAATGCCTCTCACCAAAGGCTACATAGATAGTCTTTCTAGTAGCATTATTTTCAACTACAGGTACCAAGTTTCCAACACCTATAGAAAATCTGCTTGTTCCTCTTTATTCAACTACAAATGTCAAGTCTCCCACATGAGGTCTGCGTTTGACTGATCTCGCCGCATTGTGACTCGTAGATTGATCACTGGCCGCCGGAATTGGGAAGGGGACTAACCTCTCTTGAGGCTCTTCATCTTCCGGATGCTTCTCGAATAGGATTCTGACCTCGACGCTTCGTGACTCTTAGATTGATCAATGGCCGTCGGCCCTGGGGGCACTAACTATCTTGAGCCTCTTCATCTTCGTCATGTCTCTCGTCATAACTAGTCATCAACTACAGGTACCAAGTTGCCCACACCTATAGAAGCTGCGCTTGTACCGCTTTCCTCAATTACAATTGCCAAGACTCTAGCTCCTGTATGAGGTCTACCATTGTCTGATCTTAATGCTTCGTGACTCATAGATTGATCACTGGCCGCCAGCACTGGGGATAGGGACTAACCTCTCTTGAGGCTCTTCATCTTCCTCATGCCTCTCGCCAATCGCGGTATAGCTAGTTTTTCTTCTACCATTCTCTTCGACTACCGGTACCAGGTACTACCCACGCCTATAGATGCTGCGCTTGTAACATTTTCCTCAACTATTAGGTACCAAGTATTCCATACCTCTGTAAGGTCTACGATTTCCCGATCTTGACGCTTGGTGGTAGATTGATCTTTTCCCGTCGGAACTGGGGGGTTAACTAATCTCCTCTGAGCCTCAGAAAGCTACATAGATAGTCTTTCTAGTAGCATTATTTTCAACTACAGGTACCAAGTTTCCCACACCTATAGAAACTGTGCCTCTTTCCCCAACTACAAGTGCCAAGTCTCCCACATGAGGTCTGCGTTTGACTGATCTCGTCGTTTTGTGACTCGTAGTTTGATCACCTGTCGCCGGAATTGGGAAGGGAACTAACCTCTCTTGAGGCTCTTCATCTTCCGCATGTCCCTCGAAATAGGATTATCTACCTCGGAGGGCGGAAAGGAACTAGCCACCCCTGAGCCTCTTAATTGTTCTTATGCCTCTCGCCGATGACTACATAGCTGACCTTGCTTGTACCATTATCTTCGACTACAGGTATCAAATTGCCCCCACCTGTAGACTGAGCTTGTAACTCTTTCTTGACCTCGATGCTTCGTGACTCTTAGATTGATCAATGGCCGTCGGTACTGGGGGAACTAACTCTCCTGAGCCTTTTCATCTTCCTTATGCCTCTCGTCATAGCTAGTCATCAAATACAGGTACCAAGTTGCCCACACCTATAGAAGCTGCACTGACCGTCGGTACTGGGGGAACTAACTCTCCTAAGCCTTTTCATCTTCCTCATGCCTCTCGTCATAGCTAGTCATCAAATACAGGTATCAAGTTGCCCACACCTATAGAAGCTGCACTTGTACCGCTTTTCTCAACTAGAATTGCCAAGACTCTAGCACCTATATGAGGTCTACGATTGTCTGATCTCAACGCTTCGTGACTCAAAGATTAATCACTGACCACTGGCACTGGGGTACTGTAGCACCTCCCCCTGTGCGATAAGAGTATAATCGTTTTGTTTTATATTCCCTTGGATTTTTTTGGTATCAGTTTTGGTCCGCGAGACTTTAGTGAGTCTCCTGAGATGGGTGTCCTAGGAGACTGATAACTGCTCTACCCGAGAGTAGTTCCGGCTAATACAAACTGGAACTATTTAGTAATTTTTTTAATACCTATAATTATAACACCCCCTTTCCACAAAATCCTCCATTTAAAGACGTCTCTGACATAAATTTCGAAAATGAGCCCTAAAAACCTCACCCAAAAATAAAAAACTGACATTAATTTCGACCAATATTAATAAAAATTTTTAACGTGACCTGCATTTATTTTATAACCCATAAAACCAACAAACAAAGAAACAAAACAAACACAAGAAATTTCCCAAAAAAAAATATATGAAAGCATAAAAAAGTTGAAAAGTCTCTTAAATTGCTAAGCAAGTAGTATCACTTCAATAGATACCAGACAAATAGATTACGATGGCTTTTATTTAACCATTTGGAAATGTTACCAATACCACCAACATTATCTATGACATCTGACGGCTATGATGGCCTAGAGCTATTAATTTCCTACACTACACATCCCATATGCCGAAATTTGAAGTCAATGGGAAAACATTTTTTGGGTTATTTGAAACAGTTTTTCATTTTGCGGTGCTATGCCCTATGGGTTTCGATTTCAAAGGATATGCCTAAGGAGAGATGAAACTTGCAAACCGGAAGTGAAAACAATTGTGATTGTGTGAGTTATATTGAATAAAATACAATTTGGCTATTGTTGGATTTTTTTCTCGTTTTTTTTTTTTTTTTTTTTACCGTGTGGCATCAATTCTTATTCGAAGATATGGAAATTTTTAAGCCAACAAAGAAATGGTGTTATTCGATGATACCACAATGACATTCCTTTGATTTTTTCTCTGTTTGTTTCTTTCGGTATTGGAGCGAATGAATACGGCAGCGGAAAAAACTCGATCACCACACCAAAAAAAAAAAAACGGGGACAAACTTTTGCGGTATGTCAGGGTATGAGGTTTTGGTGGATATTTCTTTGCGTTTCAGATTCCATAAAATGATAAAAAATTTGGATGGGTCCAAGTATACGCTACTAACGATACGGTGGTCTAGTAGTAACTTAGTTGAGTTACAGTGAAAAGTATGAGAAATTGTTGAACTAGCTAAGAAAACTTAGATTGGATGGCTCAATGCTAATATGCCCTCTACAATATACCTTGATCAGAAAGTTCCCGGTTAGACATCAACGTTTTTAAAGTACTCCCTACCAACTACAACGCACTTATGCCAGTGCTTAATCATATCCTCAAAACATTTTTCATATTCGATAAGGTCTTCAGAGCCATCTTCCAGACTTCCTCTGCGGGCTGCGAGTAAACCAAATTGATATGGGACGACAACAGTAGTATTGGAATGGACTTCTAGTGGCAACGTAAGAGAGAATTTTAGACCGTTAATAGACAACAGAACATGGAAAACAGATGTAATGACTGATGATATTTGTAGATGGTGTCTGGACCCACAAGCTAAGGAAGACTCCGGATCTGTAATATCTTTCAGGATACGGGACTGATGCACGGGACTATAATCTGAAGAGCATACTTGTCTTCATCAAGGCTTCTGGATTGAAGACCTATGTTAGAAAACTCAAATATTAATCCTGGCGGAGGAAGAAGACGATCATTAAGAGAGAAACAACTATGGACCTATATGGTATAAGTAGAAACCAATTCCTTTTGTACACATTGGTTTCATCCTCTGTAACCTAACCTAACCTCAGTGATCTTATCTTATGTAAGGTTAAAGTGGCAGATTTGATTTCAGGCTCACTTGGACTATTCAGTTCATTGTGATCTCGTCTGGGATGCTGAAACGGGTTACATGGACTCTCAGAGAGTCAAATCATTAGTAGCGTATGTCAGAGAGTGAAATCAGGTGAATGAGGTGGGTGCTGAGTGGTTTTCGAGTCGCCAATGTCTTACGGATCCAGCTTCGCAGCAACACTTCTGAGACCCAAATCAGTAACAACAAGTGAAGAAAGTCTAAGTATAATATAGTCGGCCCCGCCCAACAAGTGAAGGGCGGGGCCGACTATATTATACCCTGCACCACTTTGTAGATCTAAATTTTCGATACCATATCACATCCGTTAAATGTGTTGGGGGCTATATATAAAGGTTTGTCCCAAATACATACATTTAAATATCACTCGATCTGGACAGAATTTGATAGACTTCTACAAAATCTATAGACTCAAAATTTAAGTCGGCTAATGGACTAGGGTGGAACACAATGTTAGTAAAAAAAAATATGGGAAACATTTAAATCTGAAGCAATTTTAAGGAAACTTCGAAAAAGTTTATTTATGGTTTATCGCTCGATATATATGTATTAGAAGTTTAGGAAAATTAGAGTCATTTTTACAACTTTTCGACTAAGCAGTGGCGATTTTAGAAGGAAAATATTGGTATTTTGACCATTTTTGTCGAAATCAGAAAAACATATATATGGAAGCTATATCGAAATCTGAACCGATTTCAATCAAATTTGGCACATATGACTATATTACTAATTGTACTCCTAGTGCAAAATTTCAACCAAATTGGGCCAAAACTCTGGCTTCTGGGGCCATATAAGTCCATATCGGGCGAAAACTATATATGGAAGCTATATCTAAATCTGAACCGATTTCAACCAAATTTGGCACGCATAGCTACAATGCTAATTCTACTCTCTTTGCAAAATTTCAACTAAATCGGAGCAAAAAATTAGCCTCTGTGGTCATATGAGTGTAAATCGGGCGAAAGCTATATATGGGAGCTATATCTAAATCTGAACCGATTTGAATGATATTTTGCAAGTTTTTCGAGACTCATAAAATATTGGGATGTTCGGAATTTGAGGAAGATCGGTTGATATACACGCCAATTATGACCAGATCGGTGAAAAATATATATGGCAGCTATATCTAAATCTGAACCGATTTTTTCCAAAATCAATAGGGATCGTCTTTGAGCCGAAACAGGACCCCATACCAAATTTTAGGACAATCGGACTAAAACTGCGAGCTGTACTTTGCACACAAAAATACATCAACAGACAGACAGACGGACAGACAGACAGACGGACATCGCTAAATCGACTCAGAATTTAATTCTAAGACGATCGGTATACTAAACGATGTGTCTCAGACTTTTCCTTCTTGGCGTTACATACAAATGCACAAACTTATTATACCCTGTACCACACTAGTGGTGAAGGGTATAAAAATGTACTGAACGGTTCCTTGAAAGCAAAGACCAACTTATCTGACATCTTTTTAGAAGATATAAATCATTTAAATCTCCTGTGTCGATTTTCCTCTCATCGGATGTTGCTTGGTTGGTTTCCTGATGCTCGGTACTTGGTGGGAACTTCATTCGATTGATGATAGCAAGCTGTTGAATTCATCAATTTAAGGTCGGTTACTTACGACTAGTGATCCAAACTACTTTTCTACTTAATTTACGTGGGACCCCAGACCCGAAGGTTTAAGTGAAGGAACTGTAGGTCCAAAGGTATCAGCGGGTATGTCTGGATATAGACCGGAAGATCTCAGTGAAGGTAGTGGAGGCCCTTAGATCATATAGTTCTATAGATGGAACTGTTCACTCAGTGAGCAAAGCTGTAGACCCTAACTGTAAGCTAAAAGATGTCAGTAAAGGAACTTCAGATACACCCTAAAATCAAAGTTATGGAAATTTAGACACGAAAATCTCTATGAGTTAACTGCAGGCCCTGTAGCTCCATTGGTCTCATAGAGGGAATATCTAAGTAAGGGAACGGTACCCTTTAAATCTCAATGAGGGAGCTGTACGTAGAAGATCTCAGTGAGAGAACTATAGACCCAAAAATCTCATTAAGAGAACTTTTGACCCAAAAATCTCAGCGAGAAAATTTTAAACTCGAATATCCCAGTCAACGAACTTCTGAGATCTCACCAAGGGTACTATAGACACGAATTAAGCTGTAGTCCGTAACGGTAATCTAAAAGATTTCTGTAAAGGATCTGTAGATCCTACTGTAGACCTGAAAATCTCAGTGAGAGCACCAAACACCCTAAAATCAAAGTTATGGAAATTTAGACTCGAAGATCTCTATGAGTGAACTGTAGATCCTGTAGCTCCGTTGGTCTCACTGAGGGAATATCTAAGTAAGGGAACGGTATCCATAGGTCTCATTGTGGGAATATCTATGTGACAGGGAACTCTCCAATTTAAATTTCAGAGTGGATCAGAGATGGTCTGTATCAAACTTTTTTAGGTTTGCGACTGTCGCAAAGTTGTAAACGTCACATACGCGTCGTAAATGTAGAAAAAGTAACAAAAGTCGCAAACTCAAAATACTTTAGTTGCGTCAGCTAGGCAGCGAATTCGATGATATCCAAGACGATGGTATGTGCGAAGAAGTTTCAATTCTTAGGAATGTCCACAATTTTCGGTTTTAAGGTAGAATTACATACCATGCGTTCAATGCGTACAATGCGTCCGATGATTGAAGAGTTGAAATTTCTCTTTGAAATCAAAAGTTCCAATAGTCTGCCGCAAACAGAAAAAAATCAACCCTTCCATCAACGCACGGATTGACGCATGGTGTGTAATTCAACCTTTAGTCTCCACATTTTCCCTATTGCATTTTGCAAGAGTACCGTGGATTTCCTCAACCTTTCTTAGCTTTAAGTTCAGTCTCCTGTCCAATATAACCCCAAGGTATTTTGCACACTCACCAACGGGAATTTCGATACCACCTAAGAAAATAGGCTAGACCGTGGGAAAACTTTCACAAATTTCTGCAGAAACTCACAGCGAATGCTGTCAAACTAAATTAAAAAATGTTCAGGATTTCTTCTATTCAAAATTAGGTTTTATACAGTAGGTTTACGACTTTTGCGACATACGTATTATACCGTCGCAAATGTATGTCGCAAAAGTCACAGTTTGTGACAGGCCAACCCTGGAGTGGATGCCGTAGAAGATCTCAGTGCGAGAACTTTTGACCCTAAAAACTCAGTGAACAAATTGAGAGAACTGTAAACCCCAATATTTCTGTGAGGGTCTTGTCGACTAGAAGATCTCAGTGAGGGATCTTTTGATCCTAGTATATCAAAATGGAAACTGTAGATCCGAAGATCTCAGCGTGGTAAATGTAGACCCGAACATCTGTGTAAGGTAATGTAGCCTCATAGGTCTCATTGTGGGAATATCAATGTGACAATCCAATTTAAATCTCAGAGTGGATGCCGTAGAAGATCTCAGTGCGAGAACTTTTGACACTAAAATCTCAGTGAACAAATTGTAAACTCGAAGGTCCCAATCAACGACAAAGGTCTCATTAAAAGAACTTTATACCCCAAGACTTCAGTAAAAGGAACTTTGAATTGTAGACCCTATGTTCTAAGGGAAAGAATTTTAGACTCCAAGACCTCTATAGGGGATCTTAGACCCTTAGATTTCAGTAAAGATTGATGGTATATCTAAGTGAGGAAAGAGTACATCTTGAGAGCTCACAGAGTAAGCTGTAGTCAAAAATATCAGTGAGGGAAATGTAAACTCAAACACGTGCCGACCTCACCTAAAATCTCAGTATGGGCACAATATATCCGAAGAACTCAATGCGGGAAGTTTAGACCCAAAAAAATCAATGAGATGATGTAGGTGTCATTGAGGGAACTGAGAGAACTACATACCCGAAGATCTCAGTAAAAGAACTTTTGACCCTATACCATTGATATATATTGATCTTAGTAAGAAATTTGTAAAATCGAAAATCCCAGTTACCTAAATGTACACGCCAGCTGTAGGCTCAAAATGTCTCATTAAAGGAACTGAGATCTTCCCTAACATCTAAGGGAGGAAAATTTAGACTCCAAGATCTCTATTAGGGATCTTGGACCTTATATTTCAGTAAGGATATTATAGACTCGAAGATCTCAAAGAAGGGAAATTTAGGTGAAGATTTTCTAGACTCAAAATATCGGTGAGGGAACTGTATACACGAAGATCTCGTTGGGAGTAGTGTAGCCTTTAGGTCTCATCGATGGAATATCTAAGTGAGGAGACTTTACACTTTAAGATCTTAGAAAGTGAGCTGTAGTCGAAGATATCAGTGTTCTATGTTCTCACAAAGCGTACTGTAGACCCAAAGATCTCAGTGAGAGTACTATAGACTGGAAGACATCAGTGAAGATATTGCTGATGCAAAAACTTCAGTCAGGGAATTGCAGAATCAACAAGTATAAACGGCCGTAAGTTCGGCCAGGCCGAATCTTATGTACCCTCCACCAGGGATTGCGTAGAAACTTCTACGAAAGACTGTCATCCACAATCGAATTACTTGGGTTGTGGTATCTTAAATCGTTTTCTAAATTGTGAGTTAGTCCATACGTGGTATATATTATACAAAAAAAAGTATGTGTAGGTTAAGTCTACAAATAATTACGAATCGATATAGACTTTTGCACGGTACGTAGGGAGCCAGAATTGAAATATGGGGGCTATATACAATTATTAATATTGACCAATGTTTGTGTGATTGGGGATCGATTTATCTGAGGGCTAAATATAACTATAGACCGATATGGACCTAGTTAGGCATGGTTGTTAACGGCCATATACTAGCACAATGTACCAAATTTCAACTGACTCGGATGAAATTTGCTCCTCCAAGAGGCTCCAAAACCAAATGTCGGGATCGGTTTATATGGGGGCTATATATGATTATGGACTGATGTGGACCACTTTTGGCATGGTTGTTAAATATCATATACTACCACCACGTACGAAATTTCAACCAGATCGTATGAATTTTGCTACTCCAAAAGGCACCGGAGGTCAAATCTGGGGATCGGTTTATATGGGTGCTATATATAATTATGGACTGATATGAACCAATTCCTGCATGGTTGTTGGAATTTTGCTCTTCCAAGGGGCTCCGGAGGTCAAATCTGTGGATCGGTTTATATGGGGGCTATATATAATTATGGACCGATTTCGACCAATTTTTGCATGGGAGTTTGAGGCCATATATTAACACCACGTACCAAATTTCAACTGAATCAGATGAATTTTGGTCTTCCAAGAGGCTCCGGAGGTCAAATCTGGTGATCGGTTTATATGGGGCCTATATATAATTATGGACAGATGTGGACCAATTTTTGCATGGTTGTTAGAGGCCATATACTAACACCATGTACCAAATTTCAGTCGGATCGGATGAAATTTTCTTCTCTTAGAGGCCTCGCAAACCAAATCGGGGGATCGGTTTATATGGGGGCTATATATAATTATGGACCGATATGGACCCATTTTTGCATGGTTATTAGAGACCATATACTAACATCATGTACCAAATTTCAGCCGGATCGAATGAAATTTGCTTCTCTTATATGCCTCGCAAGCCAAATCGGGGGATCGGTTTATATGGGGGCTATATATAATTAAGGACCGATTTGGACCAATTTTTGCATGGTTGTTAGAGACCATATACTAACACCATGTACCAAATTTCAGCCGGATCGGATGAAATTTGCTTCTCTTAGAGGCCTCGCAAGCCAAATCGGGGGATCGGTTTATATGGGGGCTATATATAATTATGAACCGATGTGGACCAATTTTTGCATGGTTGTTAGAGGCGACATACTAACACCATGTACCAAATTTCAGCCGGATCGGATGAAATTTGCTTCTCTTAGAGGCCTCGCAAACCAAATCGGGGGATCGGTTTATATGGGGCTTATATATAATTATGGACCGATGTGGACCAATTTTTGCATGGTTGTTAGAGGCGATATACTAACACCATGTACCATGTATTTCAGCCGGATCGGATGAAATTTGCTTCTTTTAGAGGCCTCGCAAGCCAAATTTTGTGGTCCTTTTATATGGGGGCTATACGTAAAAGTGGACCGATATGGCCCATTTGCAATACCATCCGATCTACATCAATAACAACTACTTGTGCCCAGTTTCAAGTCGATAGCTTGTTTCGTTCGGAAGTTAGCGTGATTTCAACAGACGGACGGACGGACGGACATGCTCAGATCGACTCAAAATTTCACCACGACCCAGAATATATATACTTTATGGGGTCTTAGATCAATATTTCCATGTGTTACAAACGGAATGACAAAGTTAATATACCCCCCATCCTATGGTGGAGGGTATAAAAATCTCAGTGAGGGATCTGCATACCCTAAAATCTTAGTGTGCGAACATTCTACCCGAAATTTTTCATAGACAATATTCCACGCTCAAAGATCTCAGTGAGTGATTTAAATGCCCAAAGTTATCAGTGCAGGAACTGTATACCAATGATATGGTAATAGACTCAAAGATCTCATGAAATGGGCTGTAGATCTTAAGATTGAAGACCCGAATGTTTCAGTGAAGAAACTTCAGAAAATATTCGTGAAGGAACTATACCCTAACTAAAATCCACAATGTAGGCTCAAAGACCTCATTAAAAAAAAAAACTCTAGACCTTAAAATCTAAGGAAGGGAACTATAGACCATAAAATCTCAGTGAGGGAATTGTAGATTAGAAGTCTTAATAGGACAGCGTATTAGTACTCAGGAAAGAATTCCTTTGAATGTATACAAAAAACACCGAATTCTAAACAGATTGGTAAGCTTCAAGCCTTTGTCTGTCATCTTTTCGAGTTTCCTTTTTTGTCATCAATAAAAACGACTCATCGGATGAACCTGTTGATAATTATCAATAATTTGTGTCAACCAAAATTGTATTTATGTGTGTGAGAACACATTTGCTAGGCTGTCTTTTCAAGCAAACAAATTCGACCATATGTGAAATAGATCGTTAGAGCAAAGTTGGTAAAATATTTGACTAGGATGATTATACCTCTAAAGAAGCTTTGAGACATTCAAACCTATTACGATCTTTACTTTTGGTCTTTGACGAAGACTTGCCGATCCGAGTCCACTATGGTAAAAATATGTAGGGTTTATGAGCTTCGAGCTGGCTAATCCCATTAGCTGTTCCTATTTAAAAATATTTGCCTAATAAAATCTAACTTTATACTGGTCCTCCTCAGTCGCCTTTAGCCAATATCAATATGTTATCTTGTTATTCAATATATTTAAATAAGTTTTTCGTTATCTTCATACTACTGTTGTTATTGCAGTTGTTCTTGTTGTTTAGATGTTATAGGTTTTGTATTCTTTTTTTTTGTGATTTTGGTGTTTTTTTCCTTGTTTTCTCACTCTAAAACTTTTATCTGTTTAACTGTGTAAGTCTTTGGCATCAGTACGGAATTTGTTTTCAAATGGCAACAATGCAAACGGATTCTGTTTTTTTGCTCCAGCTTTGGGTTTCTTCATTTTTTTCTATTTAGTCCTAGTGTTGTTCCACTAAAGTGTTGGTTTTGTGAAACTATTTGACACCAACCAGAGAGTTGGAAAAGTTGACTGAAATGCTCACACCAAAAAGAATATGCCAGCAACCGGAAAAACCACTAACAACAACAACAAAAAAGCACCGCGAACTACAAAAAAAAACTACAAGAAATCATAAAACACAATTGGAAGTGATCCAATAGAGTTTTGCTTAAATTGAAAATTTCTATAATAGGAAGATGCATAGCAAATAGCTTTGGAATAAAATTTCTATGGCGAAAGGAAAACTTAAGAAAACTCGAAAATATATTTGATTATTTATTTAGAGGGAAATACACAGATTTATAGAAACTAATATGGGAGATTGAAAACTAAATTGAAATAAGTATGGTAAGTAAATAAATAAAATCGAAAATTGGTTATATGATCCTTTGAAGAATTATTAAAATTCTTCAGAGGATCATCGATGTGGCTGATTATTTCACCCGTACTACGGTATTCGTTCCTGGGAGCGTAATACAAAGCTACGATAAGAACTTCGGTCAAATAGTTTTCTTATAGAGACGTTCGATCCCTCACTGGGACCTTCAGGCCTACTGTTCCCTCACGTAAGCATTGTCTAACTGAGACCTTAGTTGTTTACAGTTCTCTCAATGGAAACTTGGGGCTATCATAACCTTTGAATCTACAGTTCCCTCATTGAGACCTTGCCAGTGATCTTCACTTAGACCTGCAGTCCTATAGTTCCTTTATTGAGACCTTTGGGCCTATATTTCTTCATTGGGAACTTCTGACCTAAAATTCGGTCAAGGGACCATCTCGCTTACAGTTCACCCGCTGAGACCTTTAGTTCCTTCATTGAGATATCCAGGCATACTTTTCTCTCATTGAGGCCTGCATGACTACAATTTCCCTCACTGAGACATTCAGTACTACAGTCTTCCCTCTGAAATCTTCGGGCTTCCAGAAGTCTTCAGACTTTTAATACCTGCGGATGTACTATTTCGCGATTAAGACCTTCGTTCATACCATTTCCTAACTGAGACCTCCGTGCTTGCTATTCCCTCATTTAGACCTTCGTATGAACAGTTCATTAAACGTTACTAGGACTAACGGAGTTCTTTAACTGAGATCTTAGGGCATGCAATTCCCCCACTAAGGTTTTTGGGTCTATAATTCCCTTACTAACATCTTCGGGTCTACTGTTCCCCCACTTACACCTTCGGGCTTACAATTCATCCACTGAGACCTTCAAACCTACAGTTCTGTCACTGAGATCTTCGGACTTACAGGCCCCATTGAGACCTCCGGGCATACAGTACTCAAACAGAGACCTTCGGATATACATTTTCCACACCGAGATCTCCAGGTCTACAATTCCCTCACTATCCAATTCGGGCATATCGTTCTATCACTGACTATTGGGAATACATTTCTCTCACTGAGACCTTCGGGCTTACTATCCCTCGCTGAAACATACGGGCCTGCAGTTCCCTAATAACACCTTCCGTCCAACTATTCCTTCACTGAGGCGTTCGAGCACTCATTTGTCTCACTGAGACTTCCGTACCCACACTGAGATCTTCGGACATATATAACCCACACGGAGATTTCCGGTAATACATTTCCATCATTACGATATTCGGTCCTAGAGTTCTATCACTGACAATTGAGACTACCGTCTCCAATAAAACCTTTGGTCCTACAGTTTCTTCACTGAGAACTTCTGGCATTAATTTGCCTCACTGAGAATTCTGGTCCTAAATTTATTTTACGAAGACCTTCGGAACTACCCTCGCTTCACTGAGACCTTTAGGCGTACTGTTCATCTGTTGAAATCTTCAGTCCTACAGTATCCTCAATGATGTCTTTGGGCATAAATTTCCCTTCGGGTCTATAGATCCCTCTCTGAGATCTTTGGAATTAAACTTTCAGCGAAGAAACCTTCAGACCAACAGTTTCCCAAATGAGACCTCCGTCATACTTTTGAGACCTTCGGGCGTACGCTTACCTCTCTGAGATCTACGGTCTTACACTTCCGGCACAGAAACCTTCAGGACTACAGTTCTCCCACAGACACCTTCAGACCCACAGTTCCTCAAATCGGACCATTTATTTATTTAGGCCTTAGGATGTGCAGTTTACACACTGAAATTTTCCGGCCTTAAGTTCCCTCACTTAAATCTTTGGGGCTACTGTTCCCCTACTTAGACCTTCGGGCTTTCAATTCATCCACTGAGACCTTCAAACCTACAGTTCTGTCACTGAGATCGTCGGACTTACAGTCGCCATTGAGACCTCCGGACATACTGTACTCACACTGAGACCTTCGGATATACATTTTCCACACCGAGATCTCCAGGTCTACAATTCCCTCACTATCCAATTCGGGCCTATCGTTCTATCACTGACTATTGGGAATACATTTCCCTCACTGAGACCTTCGGGCTTACTATCCCTCGCTGAAACATACGGGCCTGCAGTTCCCTAATAACACCTTCCGTCCAACTATTCCTTCATTGAGGCGTTCGAGCACTCATTTGTCTCACTGAGACTTCCGTACCCACACTGAGATCTTCGGACATATATTTCCCACACGGAGATTTCCGGTAATACATTTCCATCATTACGATATTCGGCCCTAGAGTTCTACCACTGACAATTGAGACTACCGTCTCCAATAAGACCTTTAGTCCTACAGTTTCTTCACTGAGAACTTCTGGCATTAATTTGCCTCACTGAGAATTCTGGTCCTAAATTTCTCTTACGAAGACCTTCGGAACTACCGTCGCTTCACTGAGACCTTTAGGCGTACAGTTACTCCGATGAAACCTTCAGTACTATAGTACCCTCAATGATGTCTTTGGGCATAAATTTCCCTTCGGGTCTATAGTTCCCTCTCTGAGATCTTTGGAATTAAACTTTCAGCGTAAAAGCCTTCAGGCCAACAGTTCTTTCTGAAAACTTCAGACCCACAGTTTCCTTAATGAGACCTCCGCCATACTTTTGAGACCTTTGGGCGTACGCTTACCTCTCTGAGTTCTACGGTCTTACACTTCCAGCAGAGAAACCTTCGGGACTACAGTTCTCCCACAGACACCTTCAGACCCACAGTTCCTCAAATCGGTCCATTACTTCATTTAGACCTTAGGATGTGCAGTTCACACACTAAAGTTCCCTCGCTTAAATTTTCGGGGCTACTGTTCATCTACTTAGACCTTCGGGCTTTCAATTCCTTTACTACTACATTCAAACTTACTGTTCCCTCACTACGACCTTCGGAACTAATTTTTCCCATTGAAACCTTTGAACCAAATTTTTCCCATTAAGACTATCGGATATATCAATGCCTCACTGAGACCTTCGGGTTTACTATCCCTCACTGAAACATACAGGCCTGCAGTTCTCTAATAAGACCTTTCGTCCAACTATTCCTTCACTGAGGCGTTCGAGCACTCATTTGTCTCACTGAGACTTCCGTACCCACACTGAGAGATCTTCGGACATATATTTCCCGCACGGAGATTTTCGGGTATACATTTCCATCATAAGTTCTCTCTCTGAGATCTGAGGAATTAAACTTTCAGCTTAGAAGCCTTCAGGCCAACAGTTCTTTCTGAAAACTTCAGACCCACAGTTTCCCAAATGAGACCTCCGCCGTACTTTTGAGACCTTCGGGCGTACGCTTACCTCTCTGAGATCTACGGTCTTACACTTCCGGCACAGAAACCTTCAGGACTACAGTTCTCCCACAGACACCTTCAGACCCACAGTTCCTCAAATCGGACCATTTATTTATTTAGGCCTTAGGATGTGCAGTTCACCCAATGAAATTTTCCGGCCTTAAGTTCCCTCACTTAAATCTTTGGGGCTACTGTTCCCCTACTTAGACCTTCGGGCTTTCAATTCCTGTACTAAGACATTCAAACTTACTGTTCCCTCACTAAGACCTTCGGTCCGAATTTTTCCCATTGAAACCTTTGAACCAAAATTTTTCCCATTAAGACTATCGGATATACCAATGCCTCACTGACATCTTCGTGATCACAAGTTCTATAACATCGGCACTACAGTTTCCCAATGGAGATCTTGGAGCGTACATTTCCTGTGCAGTTCCACATCGAGATTTTCCGGCCTACAGTTCCCTCACTGATAGTGTCGGGTTTACGGTTCCCTCTATAAGACCTACGGGCATACATATAATTTTCCCTCATCGAAATCTTCGGGTCTACAGCTCTCTACCTGTGACCTGCAGGCTTACAGTTTCCCCACTGAAACCGTCAGGCCTATAGTTCTCTCACTGACACCTTCGAACCTACAGTTCCCCAATTGAGATCTTCGAGCATAAATTTCCCTATGTGAAACCACGGGGCGTACATTTCGGACTCCTTACGATTCTACCATTTCCTCAGCTAGACCTTCGCTGAGAGCTTGTGGCGGAACTACTCTTCCCCCACTCAGACCTTCGGCAAAAATTTCCCTCATCGAAATCTTCGGGTCTACAGCTCTCTACCTGTGACCTGCAGGCTTACAGTTTCCCCACTGAAACCGTCAGGCCTATAGTTCTCCCACTGACACCTTCGAACCTACAGTTCCCAATTGAGACCTTCGAGAATACATTTCCCTAGGTGAAACTTCCGGGCTTATATTTCTGGCACCTTACGAATCTACCATTTCCTCAGTTAGACCTTCGCTGAGAGCTTGTGGCGAAAAATTAAGACTACCTCAGTCGACGAAAAACTATGTTAACAAAATGACAAATCACAATGGAAATGGGTTGCCACTTTAACCTTTTAAATTACAAATGGCGCCCGATCAGGGATGCCAAGGGAGAACCGAGTCGAAATTTTGACAACTCTTAAAATGGTTTAGATGTTCCAGAAAGAGCAGCTCATTGAGCAATGCCGAAATGCATGAATGAATACCGAGCACGAACCTGCTATCAAACCTAAAATTAATACCGATGCTAACAGATCCTAAAGCACTCCACTAGAAGGTATCAATAATGAGTGCTGTCATGGCCGGCGAGTTCAATCCTTAAATGTTTATTCTGCTACTTACAAGTTTTTCAACTCGAAGGAATTCTACTACCTGTGATAAACTCCGACTTCTTGCGTACAAAGGTCATTCATCTTCTCATAGTTCAATACACAAAATAAGTTTGAAGCCTAAGTCAAGTATACTCAAATCGTTAGTCTCCACAGGATTTCTTATATCCACCTACAGGTACTTTAAAGTACAAGTGACTTTGATTGAAGAATTGCTCATTTTTTGCCATAGTCTTAGTCATTTAGATTTTGTTTAACCTGCTTACTCCAACATTTACCTTTGCCCATTTTTTTACATAGCATCCACTTCACTGTAGGCTTGCTTACCTTCCGTCGATTATGGTATATTTTGTTCGAAGGCAAACATATTCACAGGCTGCAAATAAAAAAAATGTTGGAAAAAACACAAATCCTTACAGTTAAGTGAAGCGTTTATATTCCAAAAGGACCTATTACATATCACTGCATGTCACTGTTTTACTCACTTGCTAAAGGAGCCTGAGTTGAATATATCAAAGTGTATACTGTGCTTAAACTTCAAGGACTTAATAGTGGTGTTCATTTTTTTGCTTGGTTTTATTTTTGCTACTGTTGCTTAAGACTTGTTAGCGATACTACTGTGGCACAGTAGAATGGGGTTAACCAAAAATGTTAATAATTTTTTTGGCAAATTTTCCAAATTATTCTTATTTTTTGCCATATTGGATTTTTAAAGATCGGTCTTAAAAATTGCATATTGTCCAACAAATAAATGGAATATTTTGTCTGATAAAGGGATATTATGAGGATATCTCCATTCGAAACAGCGCATTGTCCTTCAAGACATTCTGTTTTTCCAGAGTGGTCCGCTTCACAAATTCGCCTTCTCTGCTCTTTTTGTGACCATTTCGGGATTTTGAAATTTTATCTCAATATCGATTTTGGCGATTAATTAGAAGAGAACTGATGAGAATGTGAAAATCCGAAATAATGCTTCGCCCAGCAGAACCAGCTTTTCTAAATTTTCGAAAAATTGTTTATAGAAATACACTTTTAGCAAAATTTTCTATAGAAATAAAATTTTGACAAAATGTTCTATAGAAATAAAATTTTTACAAAATTTTCTATAGAAATAAAATGTTGACAAAATTTTCTTTAGAAATAAAATTTTTATAAAATTTTCTATAGAAATAAAGTTCCGACAAAATTTTCTAAAAAATAAAATTTTTCTAAATAAAATGTTTGGTAAAGTTTTATCCGAATTTGGATAGAATATTTTGGGCTCGAGTGGCAATCGAGCTTGAAACCCGAAACTTTTACAATAAGCAAGAACTTCTCCTTACAAAGAAAATTGTAAGAATAGAAATAAAATTTTGAACAAATTTCCTATAGAAATAAAATTGTAACAAAAATTTCCATGGAAATTGAAAAAATTTTCTATAGTAATACAATTTTCTATAGAAATAACATTTTGACAACATTTTCTATAGAAGCACAATTTTGCGTAGAAAAAAAGTTGACAATATTTTCTTTAGAAATAAAATTTTGACAAAATTTTCTAAGAAATAAAATTTTTTTATAGAACTAAAATTTTGACAAAATATTCTATAGGAATAAAATTTAGACAAAATTTTCTAAGAAATAAAATTTTTTTATAGAAATAAAATTTTGACGAAATTTTCGATAGGAATAAAATGTTGGCAACATTTTCTGTTGAAATACAATTTTCTGTAGAAATAAAAGTTGACAACAGTTTCTATAGAAATAAAATTTTGACAAAATTTTCTAAGAAATAAAATTTTTTTATAGAAATAAAATTTGGACAAAATTTTCTATAGGAATAAAATTTTGACAACATTTTCTATAGAAATACAATTTTCTGTAGAAATAAAAGTTGACAACATTTTCTATAGAAATAAAATTTTGACAAAATTTCCTATAGAAATAAAATTTTGAAAAAATTTTCTAAGAAATAAAATTTTTTTATAGAAATAAAATTTTGACGAAATTTTCTATAGGAATAAAATGTTGACAACATTTTCTATTGAAATACAATTTTCTGTAGAAATAAAAGTTGACAACAGTTTCTATAGAAATAAAATTTTGACAAAATTTTCTAAGAAATAAAATTTTGACAAAATTTTCTAAGAATTAAATTTTTTTTATAGAAATAAAATTTTTAGAACATTATCTATAGAAATAAAATTTTGACAACATTTTCTATAGAAATAAAATGTTGACAACATTTTCTATAGAAATAAAATTTTGACAACATTTTTTATAGAAATAAAATGTTGACAACATTTTCTATAGAAATACAATTTTCTGTAGAAATAAAATTTGACAACATTTTCTATAGAAATAAAATTTTGCCAAATTTTCTATAGAAATAAAATTTTGACAAAATTTTCGAAAAAATAGTTTTTTTTACAGAAATAAAATTTTGGCGAAATTTTCTATAGGAATAAAATTTTGACAACAGTTTCTATAGAAATACAATTTTCTGTAGAAATGAAAGTTGACAACATTTTCTATGGAAATAAAATTTTGACAAAATAATAATAATAATAAAATTTTGACAACATTTTCTATAGAAATAAAATTTTGACAACATTTTCTATAGAAATAAAATTTTGACAAAATTTTCTATAGAATTAAAATTTTGACAAAATATTCTTTTGAATTAAAATTTTGACAAAATATTCTTTTGAAATAAAATGTTGACAAAATTTTCTATAGAAATAATTGCGATAAATTAGAAAATTACTGATGAGAATGTGGAAATCCGAAGCAATGTTTCGTCCAGCAGTACCTAGTCAGATCAGTTATTCTAACTTTTTGCTAGCGATTTGTCATCTTCTCAAGGTATACTAAATTTTTTAGAGTCAATTTTCTACCATTTTTTTTTTTTTTTGTTATAAAATATTTTTTTATCAAAAAAATATTTTTATTTTTTCAAAATCATCCCTGTAACCAAATTTAATTTCCTATTTTTTTAAGTCTCCACTCTAATGTGCCTTTCCGTCGCCATCATTCTCATTCTCTTTCTATTTCTATGCCGCCTCTGTGTTACCACTTCTATGTAGGCAGGTAGAGCACTTGATATTATCAGGAGCAACAACAACAACAACAACCACTGAAACAGCCAGCAACAATTGTAACAACGTCAAGAAGTTGCTACAAAAGCCGACACTTGACAAAACTCCTGAAATATCAACAAACAACAACGGCAGCAATAACAAACAAGCAAACGTTTTAGAGCAATTTTCCGCATTTTTGAAAGGTTGTTCGGAGGTATTCGTTACGTTTTTTGTACAACCTTTATAAAAGCCTAGAATGAATGCAATTCTCAAGAGCAACAACATGAGACGAGTGTTGTTTAGTCTGCTAGGAGCATAGAAATATATTCTAGTTATTCCCTACTTCACTATTATCGCTCACCACACAAACAATCTGGTTGCTATACAGGGAACAACTGATACTTAGAAAATATATAAGGACTTGAATATGAAAAGAGTTTTTTTAGGTTGAGGTTTTTATTTCTTTTCAAACGAATCAAGGAAATAAGCAGAAAATTTAAAAAAAAACTTGTGGATATGTGGCCACTTCTCTAACCTCTATTAACTCCTTTGTCCAATGCTGTGAGCCATTTCCATTTGTCTTTTCCTTTATATCTTCAAGTTTCCAGGTGGCATATGATAAATTTTAATTTTTAAAATCTCTAAATTAATATTGATTATACGCTCCCAGTTTCAGTTTGGTAGATTGGTAGAGTTCTTAATATTTTGGTAGATTTTGCAAAATATTACTCTCTAACTAAGAGATACTTGACAAATTTTCAATAAAAACAAAATTTTGAAAAAAATTCTTCTATAAAAATAAAATGTTGACAAAATTTTCTATAGAAATAAAATTTTGACAAAATTTTCTACAAAAAAAAAATATTTGACAAAATTTTCTACAGAAATAAAATGGTGACAAAATTTTCTATAGAAATACAATGTTAACATAGTTTTCTATAGAAATGAAATTTTTACCAAATTTTCTACAGATATAAAATTTTGGCCAAATTTTCTATAGAAATAAAATTTTGACAAAATTTTCTATAGAAATAAAATTTTGACAAAATTTTCTATAGAAATTAAATTTTAACAAACTTTTCTATAGAAATAAAATATTGACAAAATTTTCTATAAAAATAAAATTTTGGCAAAATTTTCTATAGAAATGAAATGTTGACAAAATTTTCTATAGAAACAAAATTTTGACAAAATTTTCTTTAGAAACAAAATTGTGACAAACTTTCTATAGAAATAAAATTTTGACAAAATTTTCTATAGAAATAAAATTTTGATAAAATTTTCTACAGAAATAATATTGTAAAAAGTTTCTATAAAAATAAAATTTGGTAAAATTGTCTATAGAAATAAAATTTTGCCAAATCTTCTATAAAAATAAAATTTCAAAAAACTTTTCAATAGAAGTAAAATATTGACAAAATTTTCTATAGAAATAATATTTTGACAAAATTTTCTATAAAAATAAAATTTCGACAAAATTTTCTACAGAAATAAGATATTGACAAAATTTTCTATAGAAATAAAATATTGACAAAATTTTCTACAGAAATACATTATTGAGAAAATTATCTATAGAATTAAAATATTGACAAAATTTCCAATAGACATAAAATTTTGTAGATCGACTCCTGATGAAGCAATTTAATGTAATTGCGAAATATTGAAAAATAAAGAAACCAATACATATAAAAAACGATCTCAAGCTTGATTAATTATTCTCTATTGGATAAAAGAAATATCGAATAAAATCAAAATTTCTAATAGAAATAAAATGTTTACAAAATTTTCTATAGATATATAATTGTGAAAAAATTTCTATATATATACAATTTTGAGAAAATCTTCTATAAAAATAAAATTTTGACAAAATTTTCTATCGAAATAAAATGTTGACAAAATTTTCTATCGAAATAAAATTTTGACAAAATTTTCTATAGAAATGAAATTTTGAGAAAATTTTTTAAGGAGAAAAAATTTTGAGAAAATTTTACTATAAAAATAAAATGTTGACAAATTTTTCTACAGAAATAAATTTGTAACAATATTTTCTATAGAAATAAAATATTGACAAAATTTTCTATAGGAAAAAATTTGGCAAAATTTTCTACAGAAATAAAATATTGACAAAATTTTCTATAGAAATACATTATTGAGAAAATTATCTATAGAATTAAAATATTGGCAAAATTTTCTGTAGAAATAAAATTTTGGCAAAATTTACTATAGAAATAAAATGTTGACAAAATTTTCTATAGAAATTAAATTTTATCAAAATTTTCTATAGAAATAAAATATTGACAAAATTTTCTATAACAATGATATGTCGACAATATTTTCTAGAGAAATAAAATTTTGACAAATTTTTCTATAAAAATTAAATTTTAACAAATTTCTCTATAGAAATTAAATTTTAACACAATTTTCTATAGAAATTAAATTTTAACAAAATTTTCTATAAAAATAAAATTTCGGCAAAATTTTCAATAGAAGTAAAATATTGACAAAATTTACTATAGGAATAAAATTTTGACAAAATTTTCTATTGAAATAAAATTTTGACAAAAATTTTTTTAGAAATAAAATTGTGACAAATTTTTTATAAATATAAAATATATATAGAAACTAAATTTTAACAAAATTTTTTATAAAAATAAATTTTCGACAAAATTTTCTATAGAAGTAAAATATTGACAAAATTGTCTATAGGAATAAAATTTTGACTAAATTTTCTATAGAAATAAAATTTTGACAAAATTTTCTATAGAAATAAAATTTGACAAAATTTTCTATAGAAATAAAATGTTGACAAAATTTTCTATAGAAATAAAATTTTGACAAAATTTTCTATAGAAATAAAAATTTGACATAATATTTTTAGAAATAAAATTTTGACAAAATTTGCTATAATTATAAAATATTGGCTAGGCTTCCTAAAAGCTCTTGTATCATAGTAGCTATGTGTATTCAGTTGTTATTTCGCGACCTTAGAATGACAAGGTTCTAAGAGAATAGAGCTTTAGTGTACACTTAGAACCTTGTCATTCTAAGGTCGCGATTTGTCGTATGGGCAATATTAATTATGTAATGAGTCACTAATATGTCGCTTAGTATCTTTGTTCTGAAATCTTTAGAAAGAAAGTTAAATTACCCAGCTTGAACAAAGTAAAGTAATTTGAAGCAGGTGGCGTATAAGTAATATTAATTAGTAAAGACCGAACTACAAACTATCATATGTCCCTTAGGCCTTTTATTTGACATGAAAAGTGATTCAAACTCCAACTAATTTAACATAAAACGGTATCCGTCTTCCTCTCTAGGGGCTTTAAAACAATAACACTAACCAGGAATTGTAGCTACTAAAAGCTCTTGTATCCCAGTAGCTGAGTTTAGCTAGTTGTCATGTGACGTATAAGTTATATTAATTAGTAAATCCACATTTAATAGCACTCATACGCCCCATAGTTTAAGTATTTTTCAAAGTAACACTATAAAATATTTGAAATATTGCTATATATAAAATCAAATTAAAAAACAAATAAATTTAGATAAGAAAAAAAACGGACATAGATTACAGATTGGTTTTCAGTAAAAAACATCTGGAATCGTATTGTCAGGTTTTCTAATGCGCTTTACAGACTATCAGTTATTCCGGACGGAATGTCGGTGTTTGTAAAGAATCTTACAATGTGTCGGATCGATACGACTTGTCGGCGATGACTAAATAATCGGTAAATGTGTTATCGATCCCATAAACATGCAGGAGTATCGATTATGCCTTCGGACTTAACTTATAATATGCACAATATATGGGATATGTGCGACACGAGCACTGTCGTCCGGAATAACTGATAGTCTGTAAAGCGCATAACGTAAAAGTTGGCTTGCTTTTACATTCCTTTTACCACAGTAGCCGTCGCGGGTCTTAATCTTAATAATTTGCTCACATTTGCTAGTCCTTTTGTCATACTCATTACTACATGTAAGTCTTCCATGATTTCTATTTCAATTATCAGCACAAGTTTAATTTCAATTATATATAAATGTTATTCAATTATCCTTATCATATCAAGCAAATCATAATAAATCTTCATAAAATGGCTGGGGGTAAGTTAGTGGGTGGACACTCTACTACACAAGTCTATTTTCTACTGAATCTCTATTTTACCATTTCTCTATGCCCCAAATAGTGCAAAAAAACACACACATTTCACTTCTCACACAGGCATCAGAAAAATCTATTATGTTCATATAATCTCTTGCTTTGGCAATGCCGCTAACAACTACCAACCAAGTAATGGCCACAAGATATCTACCGATGCGCTTAGGAATCATCAACTAGCAAAACATCACCATTGAGGAAGATTTGTTCATAGTTCCACAGATTTTATTTGTTTGGTTTTGGGTTTTGTTGTCTGGATGGAACAGGCATTAAAAGTTTGTTTGTTGTTTTTTTTTTTTCTTCTTTTTTGGTTTCTTTTACCATGGACCAATTTCTCCCAACAACTGTGGTGTAATCACATTTTCTTCTTTGGAACATTCATTCATTCGGGTGTTCATGCTTCCTTACGGCAGTTTGCCTTTGGTTAAAGTTTTTCATTGGCGAAAGCTTCAAAACAGCTCATGTTTTGGAATACTTTTTCATTTCCCTTTTCCTCATCGGATAAACTTTTATTACGTATTTTATTTTATTCCACATTTCAAGTTCTGTAATTGTGATCGTATATTCTTTCAAATTCTGTTTGTGACAGAATTACTGAGTAGCGGACCGTAAGTGAAAGAGTTTTAAGGAGGGTAATGACAACGAATTTTGGGAATATACTACGTAAAAAAAATTCCATTAAAGCGTTGGAATAAAATGGAATTATTTTTAATATTTAAAAAAATCGAATTATTGAGCCGTATACGTTATATTATTTCCTATTGAAATCAATTCATAATAATCATACGCTACCTGGTATAATGAGCACAAAATCATAATCATACGCTCGGTGGTATAACGAACTTTTAGCATAAAATTTTTAAGGGCCCCGTACTAATTACATTTTTTGAAGTATAAGAGTATTATAGTTCATTTTAAAGAAAGTAAAAATTTTCAATTATTTTCTTATTATTTATTTTTATTATTTTTATATTATCTTATTTTTTTATAATTTGTTTAGTCTTTTAAATTGAACAAAATCCAAAAAACTTACATAAAAATTTTATTCTAGTTGCAGTTTTATTTTAAATTTTATTTTTAATTTTCAATACTGACCTGTAGAAAAAACTTGTTAAACGCATAGAAAAGATATTTGTAACATTTATTGAAAAACAAAATCAATCCATTGGGTCGTATAAGTTATATTAATTCCTATTGAAATCAATTAATAACAATCATACGCTCCCTGGTAAAACGAATATAGGATTTTCAAAAAACCATGTTTAGTAAGCTTATCAAAAAATTAATTTTTTATTTAAGTTGCATTTTTATTTTAAATTTAATTTTTAATTCCGACCTGTGGCAAAAACTTGCTTATAAGAAGGATATGTTTAATATTTATTGGAAAACAAAATTAATTTCACAGCCCGTACAAAATATTTGTTCTAATTATTTTTAAAGACTACACACTTTTTTAATTATTGCTTTCAGTCATTCCCTGTCATGTTATAAAAAATCTTAAAAAATAAAATTGTATTTTGGTAGCAGTTTTATTTTAAATTTTACTTTTAAAACCGAACTGTACATTGGGTCGTATAAGTCACATTATTTCCAATTGAAATCAATTAATAATAATAATACGCTCCCTGGTAAAGCGAATATAGGCTTTTCAACAAAAACCCTACTAAACACGGTTTATCATTCATACCGACAATTTCACAGTCCGTGCTATATAATTTTATTCACGATTACTTCGTTTTACTAATTGTTTTTAAAATAATACACATTTTTTTGAATTGCTGCTTAGAATCATTCCCTGTCTTGTTATATACCATTCAAAAAAAATAATTATTTTTAATACCGACCAGTAGTACAAAAATGTTAAGGGTATAAGGATATTTATAATATTTTATTGAAAAACAAAATCAATCCATTGTGTCGTATAAGTCATATTATTTCCTATTGAAATCAATTACTAATAAAAATAATATGCTTCCTGGTAAAGCGAATATTTGTACCAACAATTTCACGGCCCGTAGAAATTTTTTTCATCATTACTTCGGTTTACTAATTATTTTTAAAGAATATACTCTTTTTTAATTACTGCTTGGAGTCATTTTTTAATTACTGCTTGGAGTCATTATAAAAAATAATAAAAATTTTATACTAATTGCATTTTTATTTTTAATACCCACCTGTATCAAAAAATTGTAAAGCTTATAACAAAAATATTTTTCATATTTATTGTAAAACAAAATCAATCCATTGGGTCGTATAAGTTATATTATTTCCTATTGAAATCAATTAATAACAATCATACGCTCATGAACATAGAACTTTTAACCAAAATGTGTTTAGTAAGCTTTTACTAGCAGTTTACCTTACCATTCATACCGACAATACCAACAATTCTAATCACTAACAATGGGTAACAGGATTTTGGTCACAACTCTTATTATTCTACAACCTTTTGTTGACTCTAGAATGGTCGTCGTTGGCTCGTTTAGCTTTGAAATTATTAATGATTTGATTGTCGCTACTGATTGCTGATGGCTGCTATGCACATATCTGTCTAGTCATGTATTTTTTTCTCCTCGGCAATATGTTGTCTTTCTAAACGCTAGCGATTTTATTCCATCATCTCAATCACTTTCATAATCGCAATACAAAGACAATTTTGAAATAGTCATACAATAAATCCTATTCTAAGTACTCATCACTTGACAGCTCATAGTAAGCTGTTTGTCTATCTCACATACATACTCAGTCACTCATTCACACGAACCCATTGCTGTTTTGGGGGTGGGGAGACTATAAGAGCGACCAGCGCTAGTGTAAGTGTTTGGATTAAATGGTATTTGGAGTTTATAAATTTTGTTGTGTTCGTGTGTGTGTGCGCTTGAAACTTAAAGCACTGTGTACTTGTATTGTTATTACTGGTGTACTTTTGTTAATGACATTGGGGGACCTTAATAATTAAATACGGAATATAGTGAGACATACATGTATTTGAATATATAATAGAAATTTTGTGTACATGAGGAAACTTAATGCGATGATGCGTATTCTTATTTCCAGTTCAGCTCCTATTAAAAATATTCATACTTTTTTATACCCTCCACCATAGGATGGGGGGGTATATTAACTTTGTCAATCCGGTTGTAACACATCGAAATATTGTCTTTAGACCCCACAAAGTATATATATTCTGGTTCGTGGTGAAATTCTGAGACGATCTAAGCATGTCCGTCCCTCCGTCCGTCCGTTGAAATCACGCTAACTTCCTAACGAAACAAGCTATCGACTTGAAACTTGGCACAAGTAGTTGTTATTGATGTAAGTCTGATGGTATTGATATGGGCCATATCGGCCGATATAAATAAAACCGTAGAAATTTTATTTCTATAGAACATGTTGTCAAAATTTAATTTTTATACAAAATTTTGTCAAAATTTTATTCCTATAGAAAATTTTGTCAAAATTTTATTTCTATAGAAAATTTTGTCAAAATTTTATTTATATAGAAATTTTTGTCAAAATTTTATTTATATAGAAAATTTTGTCCAAATTTTTGTAATATAGAAAATTTTGTCAAAATTTTATTTATATAGAAAATCTTGCCAAAATTTTATTTATATAGAAAATTTTGTGAAAATTTTATTTTCACATCGGTCTATAGTTATATATAGCCGATCCCCAATCACACAAAAATTTGGCCATATCGGTACATAAACATGGTTGCCACTCGAGCCACAAATAATCTACCAAAATTTAATTTCTATAGAAAATTTTCTCAAAATTTTATTTCTATAGAAAATTTATGAAGTACCTCTTAGTTGGAGAGGGATATTGTGCAAAATCTTTCAAAACATCACGAATTATACCAATCTACCAAAAAGTAAAAACTCTGGCATTTCTGGAAGAAGAACCGTAGAAATTTTATTTCTACAAAAAATTTTGTCAAAATTTTATTTCTATTGAAAATTTTCTCAAAATTATATTTCTATAGAAATATTTGCCAAAATTTTATTTATATAGAAAATTTTGTAAAAATTTTATTTATATAGAAAATTTTGTCGCCATTTTATTTCTATTAAAGATTTTATCAAAATTTTGTTTCTGTAGAAAATTTTGTAAATATTTTATTTATATAGAAACTTTTGTCAAAATTTTATTTCCATAGTGGTCTCCAGTTATATATAGTCGATTCCCAATCACACAAAAATTTGCCCATATCGGTACGTAATCATAGTTGCCACTCGAGCCAAAAATAATCTACCAAGAAATTATTTCTATAGAAAATTTTCTCAAAATTTTATTTCTATTGAAAATTTTGTCAATTTTTTTTTTTTTTTTAAGAAAATTTTCTCAAAATTTTATGTCTATAGAAAATTTATGAAGTACGTCTTAGTTGGAAACGAATATTGTGCAAAATCTTTCAAAACATCAAAAATTTTCCCAATCTACCAAACAGTAAAAAAAACTCTGGCATTTCTGGAAGAAGAAGATAAACCGTAGAAATTTCACTTCTACAGAAAATTTTGTCAAAATTTTATTTCTACCGAAAATTTTGTCAACATTTTATTTCTATAGAAAATTTTGTCAAGATTTTATTTCTATAGAAAATTTTGTCAAAATTTTATTTCTATTAAAGATTTTATCAACATTTTGTTTCTATAGAAAATTTTGTAAAAATTTTATTTCTATAGAAAATTTTGTCAAAATTTTATTTCTGTAGAAAATTTTGTCAAAATTATATTTCTGTAGAAATATTTCTCAAAATATTATTTCTATAGAAAATCTTGCCAAAATTTTGTTTCCATATCGGTACATAATCATGGTTGCCACTCTAGCAAAAATAATCTACCAAAATTTTATTTCTATAGAGAATTTTCTCAAAATTTTATTTCTCTAGAAAATTTTCTCAAAATTTTATTTCTATAGAAAATCTTGTCAATATTTTATTTCTATAGAAAATTTTCTCAAAATTTTATTTCTGTAGAAAATTTTGTCAAAATTTTATTTCTATAGAAAATTTTCTTAAAATTTTAATTCTACCAAAAACCTTGTCCAAATTTTATTTCTAAAGTTGGAGCCAACTTTTTGTAATATTCAAATTCGTCTAGTCGCCTTCATATTTTTAAATCAACGCTTATCGACCTTGTTTCATAGTGATTTTCACCAGCCAATTTGGCGTATACGTATTTTCAATTCAGTTTACCCTTATTAATAATAAGTATACGCATCTTGCGGTTTATATACAGTTATATTCTTATTTCAATATATAGATCATATATAATTGTTCACGCATTATCATTACAGTGAATACATTCTTTTCAGATCCATTTTTTTAGAGGGTGGTTACAATTTCAAGGGCCGATGTTGATTTTGAATAAAACACAAACTATTTAGGAAATTATAGTAATTTTATTTTATTATGATATATTGTTATTACTCAATTATATATGGAACAAAATATCGGCCAAATGGGCGCCGCGACCTCGGTGGCACACCTTCATCCGATGGTCCAAATTTTCGATGACGCTGAAGCATAATGGAGGTTCTTTGCCGTTAATGTGCCGAATTATCTCATCCTATAGCTCTTGAATTGTTGCTGGCTTATCGACGTACACCTTTTCTTTCAAATAACCCCAAAGAAAAAAGGCCAACGGTGTCAAATCACATGATCTTGGCGGCCAATTGACATCGCCATTACGTGAGATAACACGGCCATTGAATTTGTTGCGCAAAAGAGCCATTGTTTCGTTAGCTGTGTGGCAAGTGCCACCGTCCTGCTGAAACCACATATCATCCACATCCATTTCATCCAATTCGGGCCATAAAAAGTTCGTTATCATCTCACGATAGAGAACACCATTCACAGTAACTGTCCTACCAGCCTTATTTTAGATAAAATACGCACCAAACAGTCACTCTTTTTTGGGTGCATTGGTTTTTCGACAATCACTCTTGGATTCTCATTCGCCCAAATGCGGCAATTCTGTTTATTGACGAATCCACTGAGGTGAAAATGTGCCTCATCACTGAAGATGAGTTTCTTCGAAAATTGATCATCCACTGTTGCCATTTCTTGGAATCATTCTGCCCATTCACGATGTCCATGGTTCAAAATGAGTAAGTCTGAAATAGAGAAATGTCAAATAAAATTCGGAAAAAAACTTGGCTTTTAGGTGTGGTTCACATTCAACATCGGCCCTTACAATTTAACCACCCTTTATTTGTTTTCTAGCAAATCTACATTTTTAATTAGAATTCGCTTTGCGTTTTATCCTTTTGCTATTTCATGCATGTCCTGTTTATAATTATTTCACCATTAAATTAGCTTAGACAATATTTTACAATTAAAACTCATTACTATAAAAGTTTGTCTTTTAAAAGACAAATCCTAAGAAAATGAGTTCATTTTTATTTTGTAACAAGGAAATAAAAATTGAGGATACCATGATATTAACAAACAATTTTTAAAGGCTTAACAATGACACAAAGCAGAGTAAGAGAGAGAGAGAGAGAGAGATATTATAAAATGGAGGGTGTTTATTCATTAAGAATTGCCTCATTTTTCTACGCAAATGCACAAAAAAACTACTAGCTTCTGTTCTATTCAAGACGGTGGTAGCTAAGCAATCAGGAAATATGAAGACATTCATTTCTGAAGGTCATTTCTAAAGAAATTAATTACAAACCGGATATCCGTTTTACTTTATATTACATCCTTTAATTATTCCCTTTTGGGAAGACATTAAAATCCTAGATATCCTTGTTATATGTTTGTCAGATGGACAATCTGACAAACATATAACATAGTGATGACTGGATACTTAAATACAAAATTTATTTAGAAAATAATTTAAACTTTTTTAAGGAGAATATCTAGTCATTTAGTTAGCTTTTTGTGTTTTCAATGAACAAAGGATATTTCTTTTACTTATATAAATTCAAATTTATCCTGATAAAAATGTGTTAAAATAGTCATCAATGTTGGTAAAACTTATTTGCCTTCAAGCCACTTCATAGAATACAGCAAGAGTAACTACTATTTCCAAAATGACGAAGGAAATAAAGTTTATCCCTTAATGGCTTTCTTATAAAAGTCTTTTTCAGCAAAAGGCCACATATTTACGATGCAAATATGTGAAATAATTTTACATTTTCTAAGTTTACATGGAATAACAGAAGGGGAGCAGAATGTATTGGAAGAAACTATTCAGGGCCTTGGGATTTTAAAAATTAAGATTGATTAGAAAATATTATTGGGTCAGTTAATGAAACTATGCCAGTATATTATAATGGATCCAGTAAAAAATTTTCAATCGTTTGAACGATGTCCTGTTGTCCGTCAGACCATAGGTCCATGTTTAATTAGTTTTCGTATCCACCAAGAGGCCTATGGTACGTATACGTATTTTTCAAAGGAAAATCTTAAATAGAAATACGTATACGCCACAAAGGATGGTGAGAATCATCCGAATATACAAAGCTTTTGGCTAATTACGGAATTATGACCAAAAATTGATCTAAAATCTCATATTAAGAGAGAGAGAAAGTTACGATAAGTACATTTTCTCACTGCCTGATGTCGGAGTAACGGAAAAACAATTTATTGTGATCAGCTGTCAAAGCAGCTGAGCTTCGATGTTCGATTTTTAATGAAGCTCGTTCAAGAGGTTCGAAATAGATGGAACGATGTCCGGCCATCCGTCGGACAATAAGTTCATCTTTAACTTCACTTTGTATCCACAAAGGTGCCTAGGGTACGTATACGTATTTTTTAAAGGGCAATCTGAATTGAAAATACGTATACGCCACAAATATCAATGAAAATCCCCTATAAAATACAGCTATTGGTAGCTAATTCGCATGGGTTCATTACGGAATTCGAACCAAAATATTGATCCTAAATCTACAACATACCTTTTGTCGAGGGCGGATCTGGTGATCGTTGTCGGACAATAAGTTAATATATAACTTCACTATGTATTCACAAAGAGTTCCTAGGGTACGTATCACGGTTACCACAGTTGGTAGAATTCTACCAAAAATAGTAAATTTTTTAGATTGTTAGAATTCCTGATATTTTGGTCGATTTTTCAAGATATTCCCCTCCAACAAAGAGGTACTTCACAAATTTTCTGTAGAAATAAAATTTGGACAATATTTTCTATAGAAATAAATTTTTGAAAAAATTTTCTATAGAAATAAGATTTCGACAACATTTTCTATAGAATTAAAATTCTCACAAATTGTCTCCAAATTTTGGTAGGTTATTTTCGGCTCGATTAGCAGCTGTGGTACGTATACGTATTTTTAATAGGGCAATCTGAATTGAAAATACGTATACGCCATAAAGATCTATGAGAATTCTCAATAAAACACAGCTTTTGGCAAATAACGGAATTCGAGCCATAAATTCAACCAAAATCTACAATAAACTTTATATCTAGGGTTGATCTTGTGATGGTCATATTGAGAGGGTGATCCAAAAGAACATTCCCTCAATGCCTAATGGCAGAGTATCGAAAAAACAATTTTGTGATCAGCTGTCAAAACTGTTGTATTGAGTTTAAATGTTCGATTCTTAATTAGCCTCGTTGAGAGGGCCTTAAAATCGATTGAACGTCAGGTGTCTAACCGATGTCTAATTTAACTTTTTATCAGAGACCAGGGGTGCGTATACGTATTTTTAAAAGGAAAATCTTAATTGAAAATACGTATACGCCACAAAGGTCAATGAGAATCCACCATAAAACACAGCTTCTGGCAAAAAATGCGCATGGGCTCATTACGGAATTCGAACCAAAAATTGATCCAAAATCCACAATAAACCTTATGCCGAGGGTGGATCTGGTGATCGTCATATTATAAAAGTCATTCGAAAGGTACATTGTCTCACTGACTAAGTATAGGAAGCTGTCAAAAATTGTTTTAAAGAGATTCGATTTTTAATGAGCCTCTTTCCGGAGGCTCGAAATAATTTCAGACCCGAATAATTTCATGTTTAACTCCACTTTGTATTCACAAAGATGTCTAAGGTACGTATACGAATTTTTAAAAGGACGAACTGAATTGAAAACACGTATACGCAACAAAGGTTGATGAGAATCCGCCATAAAACACAGCGCATGCGCATGGGTTCATAACGGAATTCGAACCAAAAATTGATCACAATAAACCTTATTCCGAAGGTAGATCTGGTGATTGTCATATTACGAGGGTCATTCGAAAAGTACATTGTCTCACTGCCTAATTACGGAGTAGTGGAAGAACGATTTAATGTGATCAGCTGTCAAAAACTGTTTTAATGAGTTTCGATGTTCAATTTGTAATGTCCTAGGGAGCCACAGTGGTGCAATGGTTAGCATGCCCGCCTTGCATACACAAGGTCGTGGGTTAGATTCCTGCTTCGACCGAACACCAAAAAGTTTTTCAGCGGTGGATTATCCCACCTCAGTAATGCTGGTGACATTTCTGAGGGTTTTAAAGCTTCTCTAAGTGGTTTCAGTGCAATTTCAGAACGCCGTTCGGACTCGGCTATAAAAAGGAGGTCCCTTGTCATTGAGCTTAACATGGAATCGGGCATCACTCAGTGATAAGAGAGAAGTTCACCAATGTGGTATCACAATAGACTGAATAGTCTAAGTGAGACTGATACATCGGGCTGCAACCTAACCTAAACTAATGTCCCTCGTCCAGAGGGTCTCAAAGTGGATAGAACGATGACCGTCCGTCAGAAAATAAATCCATGCCTAAGAGACCCGGGGGTGCCTATACGTACTTTTAACAGATCAATCTCATTTATAAATACGTATACGCCACAAAGGTCGATGAGAATCCTCTATTAAACATGGCATTTTAAAGATTAAAATTTATAAAAAAAAACAACATTGTAAATTTTTTCAATCAATTGAGCGATGTCCTTTCGTCCGTCAGAACATAAGATTTAAGTTTATTAAAAGAAAAGACTGACGGTGCGTATACGTATTTTTAATAGATCAATCTCAATTGTAAATATGTATACGCCACACAGGACGGTAATAATCCTCTGTAAAACATAGCATTTTATACATGATAAGGCAGAAGTTTTGATCAAAATATCTAAAGGCAATATCATGCCATGGTTGGCATACCCGTCGACGCAAATTATTTCAAATAGTTTTATATTTTTTTTAGTTTACATGGAAAATCAGAAAGGGATAAAAGATGCTTTTGAAGAAAAAATTCGGAACTTGGGATTTTAAAGAATGATTTTAAGATTGGAAAAAATATTAAGGTCAGTATAATTTTTTAAATCAATTGAATAAAATAAATAAATTGAAATTTAAATAAATAAAATAAAATAAAATAAAATAAAATAAAATAAAATAAAATAAAATAAAATAAAATAAAATAAATAAAACTATGTCCGCCGTCAGAACATAGGTTCATGCCTATTTTATACAAGAGACCAGGGGTGCGTATATGTATTTTTAATAGATCGATATCAATTAAAAATACGTATACGCCGAAATGGTCGGTGAGAATCATCTGTAAAACCCTGCTTTTGGAAAACGATCAACCTAAATAAACACAGAACCACTTTCGTGTAGTGTGTGATGGCCATTTGTAGGCCATAATCTAGGGCATTTTGAAGAATAGGGTTGGCACTAAAAAATACTAATGTGTTGATCACCTGAAAACGGCACTTCACTGGGAAGAAGCCAAAATAAGGCAGAACCAGTTTTTTGTTATGGGTGTGATGGCTTTGTCGGCCGTATTAAGGTCGTAATTTGTGTCAAAATAATCTGGATACTTACAAACGAAGTCCGCTGAAGATGTACACCTTGGATTGACTACCAGAATTCAATCAACACCGATGGTAATGCTTCTTGCCTCCAAGTGTAGCTCCCCCCTCGTATTTATCGACAGTGCATTCAAAATAAATTCCGAATATTATCAGGAAATGTCCTAAAGACAAAACCGAAGTCCTGGACAGAAACAGACCCTGAATATTCCATCTTCATTGTCCTCAGCACACGTCAAGCAAGAATGGCTTAAAAAGGAGGTTTCTCGCTTAATTTCTACTGTGCAATGGCCTCTAAAATCTCAATCCACTGTTTATTTGAGCTTGGGCCATTTTAGAGAGTAAGAATCCCATAGTCAACCTAAAAAATCTCTTCTATACCAACGTCTGTAAGAACATCTCTTTTTTTGGCAAAAGAAAATCACCCTTGAATTCTCATTTTAAGGACCTGGTTTTGGCCTTTTGATCCAAAACCAAATATAAAAATACCCCCTATTCCAACCCTGCAATGCATATGCTTCATTTGCTACTTGAGGTCTATGCTACATTCCATGATGGTCTTTATTTATGGTACATGCTAAACGATAAATAGTTGTAGAATTGAATTTGCAAACTTGGTCGTCGTCGTCTTCTTCATCTCCATTTGGCTCCATTTGCAATTTCACTGGCCTACGGTGGTTTTACAAGCTTTTAATATGGTCGTTTGCTAAACTTTACTCAGCAATGTTGCACTTGCAAGTACCTCCTTGTTGTTGTTGCCGTTGTAACTGCTAATACTTTATATAAATTTCGAGCTGCCGTTAAAATGTTCTTCACTATACGAACCCCACACTCCTGGACCTTTTCTTGGTCTGTGCTGGTATTTAGTCCAATGCAAAGAAATATGGTAAGAGTCAAACTCCTAATATATATCACATACATATGTCCAATGAAGACATGCAGCAAAAAGGATTTATATGAAAATTCTTAACCTTATTCTGGTTCTGGTTTGCTAAGCTATGAAGTCAAGAGGAATGTATTTAGCCAAACAAAGATGCAAGAAGCATGCAAGCGACTATGTAGACCATAAGAGAAATCAAGAAGACTTTGGGAATCTTAAGTTTCTTGAGTTTCGCATGTGTTAAGACTTTCCTATAAATTCTAATAAAAATTGGCAACAATTACAAAACGAACAACAATCACAAGATGTAAGGATTTATTCGAATATATGCTCATAAGGATGAATACAGGGAGGCGGGTAGACTATCTATTAAAGGGGGGGGCTTATGGAGGAATTGAAAACGCGTACATTGCTATTGGAAATGTGTTGTGTGCTAATGGGAATTTATTTTATTCTCGAAACTTGACTTTACCTTAGGTCATAAATATTAAGATCTACCTTCGGAAAAATTCAGAAATTTTATCTGTAATTGGATTTAATAAAAATTTTATTTCTATAGCAAATTTTGTCGCAGTTTTATTTCAAGAGAAAATTTTATCAAAATTTTATTTCTATAGAAAATTTTGTCACAATTTTATTTCTAGAGAAAATTTTATCAAAATTTTATTTCTATAGAAAATTTTGTCAAAATTTTATTTCTATAGAAAATTTTATCAAAATTTTATTTCTATAGAAAATTTTGTCAAAATTTTATTTCTAGAGATAATTTTATCAAAATTTTATTTCTATAGAAAATTTTGTCAAAATTTTATTTCTATAGAAAATATTGTCACAATTTTATTTCTAGAGAAAATTTTATCAAAATTTTATTTCTATCGAAAATTTTGTCAAAATTTTATTTCTATAGAAAATTTTGTCAAACTTTTATTTCTAGAGAAAATTTTGTCAAAATTTTATTTCTATAGAAAATTTTGTCAAAATTTTATTTCTAGAGAAAATTTTACCAAAATTTTATTTCTGTAGAAAATTTTATTTGTATAGAAAATTTTGTCAAAATTTTATTTCTAGAGAAAATTTTACCAAAATTTTATTTCTGTAGAAAATTTTGTAAAAATTTTATCTGTATAGAAAATTTTGTCAAAATTTTATTCCAATAGAAAATTTAGTCCAAAATTTTTTCTATAGAAAAATTTTCAGAATTTTATTCTATATCAAATTTTGTCAAAATGTTATTTCTATAGAAAATTATGTCAACATTTTATTTCTAGAGAAAATTTTATCAAAAGTTTATTTTTATAGAATTTTTTTCAAAATTTTATTACTAAAGACAATTTTGTCAAAATTTTATTTCTATGGAAATTTTTATCAAAATTTTATTTCTATAGAAAATTTTGTCAAAATTTTATTTCTAGAGAAAATTTTATTTCTATAGAAAATTTTGTAAATTTTTTTTACAGAAAAATTTGTAAAAATTTTATTTCTAGAGAAAATTTTGTCAAAATTTTATTTGTATAGAAAATTTTGTCAAAATTTTATTTCTATAGAAAATTTTGTCAAAATTTTATTTCTATAGAAAATTTTGTCAAAATTTTATTTCTATAGAAAATTTTGTCAAAATTTTATTTCTATAGAAAATTTTGTCAAAATTTTATTTCTATAGAAATTTTGTCAAAATTTTATTTCTATAGAAAATTTTGTCAAAATTTTATTTTTATACAAAATTTTGTTAAAATTTTATTTCTAGAGAAAATTTTACCAAAATTTTATTTCTATTGAAAATTTTGTCAAAATTTTATTTCTATAGAAAATTTTGCCAATATCTTATTTCTATAGAAAATTTTGTCAAAAGTTTATTTCTAGGGAAAATTTTACCAAAATTTTATTTCTATTGAAAATTTTGTCAAAATTTTATTTCTATAGAAAATTTTGCCAAAATCTTATTTCTATAGAAAATTTTGTCAAAATTTTATTTCTAGAGAAAATTTTATAAAAATTTTATTTCTATAGAAAATGTCAAATTTTTATTTCTATAGAAAATTTTGTCACAATTTTATTTCTATAGAAAAATTTTTCAAAATTTTATTCCTATAGAAAATTTTCCAAAATTTTATTTCTATAGACAATTTTCTTAAAATTTATTTCTGTAGAAAACTTTGTCAAATTTTTATTCCTATAGAAAATTTTGTCAAAAATTTATTTTTATACAAAATTTTGTTAAAATTTTATTTCTAGAGAAAATTTTACCAACATTTTATTTCTAGAGAAAATTTTACCAAAATTCTATTTCTATTGAAAATTTTTTCAAAATTCTATTTCTATAGAAAATTTTGTCAAAATCTTATTTCTATAGAAACATTTTGTCAAAATTTTATTTCTACAGAAAATTTTGTCAAAATATTATTTCTATAGAAAATTTTGTCACAATTTTATTTCTATAGAAAATTTTGTCAAAATTTTATTTTTATACAAAATTTTGTTAAAATTTTATTTCTAGAGAAAATTTTACCAACATTTTATTTCTATTGAAAATTTTGTCAAATTTTTATTTCTATAGAAAATTTTGCCAAAATCTTATTTCTATAGAAAAATTTTGTCAACATTTTATTTCTACAGAAAATTTTGTCAAAATTTTATTTCTATAGAAAATTTTGTCAAAATTTTATTTCTATAGAAAATTTTGTCAAAATTTTATTTCTATAGAAAATTTTGTCAAAATTTTATTTTTATACAAAATTTTGTTAAAATTTTATTTCTAGAGAAAATTTTACCAAAATTTTATTTCTATTGAAAATTTTGTCAAAATTTTATTTCTATAGAAAATTTTGCCAAAATCTTATTTCTATAGAAAATTTTGTCAAAAGTTTATTTCTAGGGAAAATTTTACCAAAATTTTATTTCTATTGAAAATTTTGTCAAAATTTTATTTCTATAGAAAATTTTGCCAAAATCTTATTTCTATAGAAAATTTTGTCAAAATTTTATTTCTAGAGAAAATTTTATAAAAATTTTATTTCTATAGAAAATGTCAAATTTTTATTTCTATAGAAAATTTTGTCACAATTTTATTTCTATAGAAAAATTTTTCAAAATTTTATTCCTATAGAAAATTTTCCAAAATTTTATTTCTATAGACAATTTTCTTAAAATTTATTTCTGTAGAAAACTTTGTCAAATTTTTATTCCTATAGAAAATTTTGTCAAAAATTTATTTTATAGAAAATTTTGTCCACATTTTATTCCTATAGAAGATTTTGTCAAATTTTTATTCCTATAGAAAAGATTGATCCAAAACCTACAATAACCCTTATCAGATGGAGTTCCGAAAGGAACATTTCCTCACTGCCTAATGACGGAGTAACGGAATAACGATTTATTGTGATCAAACTGTTTTAATGAGTTTCAATGTTCGATTTTTAATGAGCCTCATCCAGGGGGGCTCGAAATCGATTGAACGATGTCCGACCGTCCTTCAGGAAAAAAGTGCATGTCTAATTTAACTTTACATAAGAGACCAGGGGTGCGTATACGCATTTTTAATAGATCAATCTCAATTATAAATACGTATACGCCACAAAAGTCGATGAAAATCCTCCATAAAACATAGGTTTTGGTAGATAATACGACTGTATCTTTAGTTAAAGTATCTACAGGAACCATGAATTTATTTTACAATTCCTTAGTTTACATTGAATACTAGAAGGAGGAATTTAAAGCAAATATTCATGATTTTATATAGATCCCATAGACTCGCGTTTTGAATTCTTGGCTTCTACACACCATAATTTGTATACGATCAACGTATATTCTGAAATATTTATAATCCTAATATACACCAGTCTTCCTATTTAAATTCTTGAGGGAATAGAAGGCACATCTTAATTTTAAAATTTCTAGACAAAATTACATCCATATTTCGATTTTTTTTTTACCTACACCATTATACCAGTTAGTTTATATTAAATATCAAAAACAGAATTTTTTTGTTTTACACGGTACCTCTTAATTTATTATTTTTTTTAATTTTATATGATAAAGCCAAATTACGTTTATAACATTGTTGCTCCAATAGATTTACGTTCATCACAGATATTGTGTCTAAAGACCAGGAGGAAGGGGTATATCGGGAGGAACAGGCACGCCAGGTGGCAATTGGCGACGCATCTAAAACAAAAAGTAATTCATTAGAGAGTAATTCATATGGTCATATGGTCATATCAATAAACAAGTAAGGAAAGTCTAAAGTCGGGCGGGGCCGACTATATTATACCCTGTACCACTTTGTAGATCTAAATTTTCGATACCATATCACATCCGTCAAATGTGTTGGGTGCTACATATAAAGGTTTATCCCAAATACATACATTTAATTATCACTCGATCTGGACAGAACTTGATAGACTTCTACATAATCTATAGACTCAAAATTTAAGTCGGCTAATGGACTAGGGTGGAACACAATATTAGTAAAAACATATGGGAAACATTTAAATCTGAAGCAATTTTAAGGAAACTTCGCAAAAGTTTATTTATGATTTATCGCTCGATATATATGTATTAGAAGTTTAGGAAAATCAGAGTAATTTTTACTTTTCGACTACGCAGTGGTGATTTTACAAGGAAAATGTTGGTATTTTGACCATTTTTGTCGAAATCAGAAAAACATATATATGGGAGCTATATCTAAATCTGAACCGATTTCAACCAAATTTGGCACGCATAGCTACAATGCTAATTCTACTCCCTGTGCAAAATTTCAACTAAATCGGAGTTAAAAATTGGCCTCTATGGTCATATGAGTGTAAATCGGGCGAAAGCTATATATGGGAGATATATCTAAATATGAACCGATTTCAATAAAATTTGGCACACTTGACTATAGTATTAATTGTTCTTCTTGTGCAAAATTTTAAGCAAATTACGGTAAATTTCTAAATTTGAACCGATTTCTTCCAAAATCAATAGGGTTCTATTCTGAGCCAAAACACGTACTTGTGCCAAATTTGAAGTCGATTGGACTAAAACTGCGACATAGACTTTGATTACAAAAATGTGTTCACGACAGACGGACATGGCTATATCGACTCAGGAGCCCATCCTGAGCATTTTTGCCACAGACACCATGTGTCTATCTCGTCTCCTTCTGGGTGTTGCAAACATATGCACTAACTTATAATACCCTGTTCCACAGTGTGGCGCAGGGTATACAAATAAGGAAGTTTGTTTTTACTTTTTTGTCTGAGAACATTTCAAAATGACACTTTTGTATGTCTTATTAAATGCCTGCATTTGCAGGGGATTTTCCATGCTTGTCCAATGAGGCATTATAATAGTGCTCTTTTTGTACTATATTTTTCCGCCCTACTATAAGTGGCGTAAGAAAAGACCTCCTCCCCAATGACACGCCGTGTAAATCTGAAAGCGAGTACGTATGTGCTTTGCATGCCTACTGCATGTATTGGGAGGCATTATAAAACGCCTACTGTACGCCCATTTCCGCTGCTGGGTAACATTATTAATATATAAAATTTTATCAAAATTTCATTCTATAGATAGGACTGTCAAAATTTCATTTCAATAGAAAATTTTGTCAAAATTTTATTTCTATAGAAAATTTTGTCAAAATTTTATTTCTATAGAAAATTTTGTCAAAATTTTATTTCTATAGAAAATGTTTTCAAAACTTTATTTCTATAGAAAATTTTGTTAAAATTTTATTAATTGTCAACATTTTATTTTAATCAAAAGTATGTCACAATTTTATTTCTATAAACGATTTCGTCAAAATTTTATTTCTATAGAAAACTTTGTCAAAATTTTATTTCTATCGAAAAATTTTCCAAAATTTTATTTCTATAGAAAATTTTGTCAAAATTGTATTTCTATAGGAATAATATTTTGCCAAAATTTTATTTCCATAGAAAATGTTGTCAAACTTTTATTTCTATTGAAAATTTAGTCAATTTTTTCCCATAAAAAATTTTCTCAGATTTTGTCTCCATAGCAAATTTTGTCAAATTTCTAATGCCTTCTAACGCTTGTTTGAAGAAAATTTTATTTCTATAGAAAAATGGGTCAACCTTTTATTTCTATAGAAGATTTTGTCAACATTTTATTTCTATAGAAAATTTTGTCAAAATTTTATTTTCCTAGAAAATTTTGTCAAAATTTTATTTCTTTAGGAATAATATTTTGCCAAAATTCTATTTCTATAGAAAATTTTGTCAAATGTTTATTTCTATTGAAAATTTTGTCAAACTTTTATTTCTATTGAAAATTTAGTAAATTTTTCCGATAGAAAATTTTGTCAGATTTTGTTTTTATAGAAAATTTTGTCAAATTTGACGCTTGTTTTAAGAAAATTTTATTTCTATTTTTACAAAATTTTATTTCTATAGAAAATTTTGTCAAAATTTTATTTCTATAGAAAATTTGTCAAAATTTTATTTCTATAGAAAATTTTGTCAAAAAAAATTCTACAGAAAATTTTGTCAAAATTTTATTTTTGTAGAAAATTTTGTCAGCATTTGCTATAAACAATTTTTTTAACATTTTATTTCCATCGAAAATTTTGTCAAAATTTTATTTCTATTGAAAATTTAGTCAAATTTTTTTTCTATAGAAAATATTGTTAAATTTGTATTTCTAATGCATAGTAACGCTTGTTTGAAGAAAATTTTATTTCTATAGAAAATCTTGTAAAAAATGTATATCTATAGAAAATTTTGTCAGAATTTTATTTCTATAGAAAATTTGTGCAAAATTTTATTTCTATAAAAAAATGTGTCAACATTTTATTTCTATAGAAAATTTTGTCAAAATTTTATTTTCCTAGAAAATTTTGTCAAAATTGTATTTCTATAGAAAATTTTTTCAAAATTTTATTTTGATTGAAAATTTTGTCAAAAAAAAAATTCTACAGAAAATTTTGTCAAAATTTTATTTTTGTAGAAAATTTTGTCAGCATTTTCTATAGACAATTTTTTTTTTAACATTTTATTTCCATAGAAAATTTTGTCTAAATTTTATTTCTATTGAAAATTTAGTCAAGTTTTTTTTTTCTATAGAAAATATTGTCAAATTTGTATTTCTAATGCATAGTAACGCTTGTTTGAAGAAAATTTTATTTCTATAGAAAATCTTGTAAAAAATTTATATCTATAGAAAATTTTGTCAGAATTTTATTTCTATAGAAAGTTTTGTAAAATTTTATTTCTATAAAACAATGTGTCAACATTTTATTTCTATAGAAAATTTTGTCAAAATTTTATTTTCTTAGAAAATTTTGTCAAAATTGTATTTCTATAGAAAATTTGTCAAGTTTTATTTCTATAGAAAATTTGTCAAGTTTTATTTCTATAGAAAATTTTGAGAAAAAAAATTTCTATAGAAAATTTCGTCAAAATTTTATTTTCGTAGAAAATTTTGTCAGCATTTTCTGTAGACAATTTTTTTTAACATTTTATTTCCATAGAAAATTTTGTCAAAATTTTATTTCCATTGAAAATTTAGTCAAATTTTTTTCTATAGAAAAAATTGTCAAATTTGTAACGCATAGTAACGCTTGTTTGAAGAAAATTTTATTTCTATAGAAAATCTTGTAAAAAATTTATATCTATAAAAAATTTTGTCAGAATTTTATTTCTATAGAAAGTTTTGTAAAATTTTATTTCTATAAAACAATGTGTCAACATTTTATTTCTATAGAAAACTTTGTCAACATTTTATTTTCTTAGAAAATTTTGTCAAAATTTTATTTCTATAGAAAATTTATCAAGTTTTTTTTCTATAGAAAATTTGTCAAGTTTTATTTCTATAGAAAATTGTGTAAAAAAAAATTTTCTATAGAAAATTTCGTCAACATTTTATTTTCGTAGAAAATTTTGTCAGCATTTTCTATAGCCAATTTTTTTAACATTTTATTTCCATAGAAAATTTTGTCAAAATTTTATTTCTATTGAAAATTTAGTCAATTTTTTAGAAAACATTGTCAAATTTGTAACGCGTAGTAACGCTTGTTTGAAGAAAATTTTATTTCTATAGAAAATCTTTAAAAAATTTATATCTATAGAAAATTTTGTCAGAATTTTATTTCTATAGAAAATTTTTGCAAAATTTTATTTCCATAAAAAAATGTGTCAACATTTTATTTCTATATAAAATTTTGTCAACATTTTGTTTCTATAGAAAATTTTGTCAAAATTTTATTTTGTTTGAAAATTTTGTCAAAAAAAAAAATTCTACAGAAAATTTCGTCAAAATTTTATTTTTGTAGAAAATTTTGTCAACACTTTATTTCTGTAGAACAATTTGTCAAAATTCTGTGGAAAATTTTGTCTTTTTATACCCTGCTCCACACTGTGGAACAGGGTATTATAAGTTAGTGCATATGTTTGCAACACCCAGAAGGAGACGAGATAGACACATGGTGTCTTTGGCAAAAATGCTCAGGGTGGGTTCCTGAGTCGATATAGCGATGTCCGTCTGTCCGTCTGTCCGTCTGTCCGTCTGTCCGTGAACACATTTTTGTAATCAAAGTCTAGGTCGCAGTTTTAGTCCAATCGACTTCAAATTTGGCACAAGTATGTGTCTTGGCTCAGAATAGATCCCTATTGATTTTGGAAGAAATCGGTTCAGATTTAGATATAGCTCCCATATATATATTTCGCCCGATATGGACTTATATGGCCCCAGAAGCCAGAGTCTTACCCTAATTTGCTTAAAATTTTGCACAAGAAGAACAATTAGTACTATAGTCAAGTGTGCCAAATTTTATTGAAATCGGTTCAGATTTAGATATAGCTCCCATATATATCTTTCGCCCGATATGCACTAATATGGACCCAGCAGCCAGAGTTTTATACCGAGTTGCTTGAAATATTGTATTAACATAACACTTAGTCGTATAGTCAATTGTGCAAAATTTGATTGAAATCGGTTCAGATTTAGATATAGCTCCCATATATATCTTTCGCCCGATATGGACTTATATGGCCCCAGAAGCCAGATTTTTGGCCGAATTTGGTTGAAATTTTGCACTAGGAGTACAGTTGGTAGTATAGTCAAGTGTGCAAAATTTGATTGTAATCGGTTCAGATTTAGATATAGCTCCCATATATATCTTTCGCCCGATATGGACTAATATGGTCCTAAAAGCTAGAGTTTTGACCCAATTTGGTTGAAATTTTGCACAGGGAGTAGATTTAGCATTGTAGCTATGTATGCCAAATTTGGTTGAAGTCGATTCAGATTTAGATATAGCTCCCATATATATCTTTCGCCCGATATGCACTTATATGGACCCAGAAGCCAGACTTTTATCCCGATTAGCTTGAAATTTTGCACAAGGAGTACAATTGGTTCAGATTTAGATATAGCTCCCATATATATATTTCGCCCGATATGGACTTATATGGCCCCAGAAGCCAGATTTTTACCCTAATTTGCTTAAAATTTTGCACAAGAAGAACAATTAGTACTATAGTCAAGTGTGCCAAATTTTATTGAAATCGGTTCAGATTTAGATATAGCTCCCATATATATCTTTCGCCCGATATGGACTAATATGGTCCTAAAAGCTAAAGTTTTGACCCAATTTGGTTGAAATTTTGCACAGGGAGTAGATTTAGCATTCTAGCTATGCGTGCCAAATTTCATTGAAATCGGTTCAGATTTATATATAGCTCCCATATATAGCTTTCGCCCGATTTACACTCATATGACCACAGAGGCCAATTTTTTGCTCCGATTTAGTTGAAATTTTGCACAAGGAGTAGATTTAGGATTGTAGCTATGTGTGCCAAATTTGGTTGAAATCGGTTCAGATTTAGATATAGCTCCCATATATATCTTTCGCCCGATATGCACTTATATGGACCCAGAAGACAGAGTTTTATCCCGATTAGCTTGAAATTTTGCACAAGGAGCACAATTGGTAGTATAGTCATGTGTGCCAAATTTGATTGAAATCGGTTCAGATTTAGATATAGCTTCCATATATATTTTTCGCCCGATATGGACTTATATGGCCCAGAAGCCTGAGTTTTGGCCCAATTTGGTTGAAATTTTGCACAGGGAGTAGATTTAGCATTCTAGCTATGCGTGCCAAATTTGGTTGAAATCGGTTAAGATTTAGATATAGCTCCCATATATATGTTTTTCTGATTTCGACAAAATTTTATTTCTATAAAAAATGTGTCAACATTTTATCTCTATAGAAAATTTTGTCAAAATTTTATTTTCCTAGAAAATTTTGTCAAAATTTTATTTCTATAGAAAATTTTGTCAAAAAAAAAAATTTACAGAAAATTTCGTCAAAATTTTATTTTTGTAGAAAATTTTGTCAGCATTTGCTATAGACAATTTTTTCAACATTTTATTTCCATAGAAAATTTTGTCAAAATTTTATTTCTATTGAAAATTTAGTCAATTTTTTTTTCTATAGAAAATATTGTCAAATTTTTATTTCTAATGCACAGTAACGCTTGTTTGAAGAAAATTTTATTTCTATAGAAAATCTTGTAACAAATTTATATTTATAGAAAATTTTGTCAGAATTTTATTTCTATAGAAAAGTTTTGCAAAATTTTATTTCTATAAAAAAATTTTGTCAGAATTTTATTTCTATAGAAAATTTTGTAAACATTTTGTTTCTATAGAAAATTTTGTCAAAATTGTATTTTCCTAGAAAATTTTGTCAAAATTTTATTTCTATAGAAAATTTTTTCAAAATTTTATTTTGATTGAAAATTTTGTCAAAAAAATTCTACAGAAAATTTTGTCAAAATTTTATTTTTGTAGAAAATTTTGTCAGCATTTTCTATAGCCAATTTTTTTAACATTTTATTTCCATAGAAAATTTTGTCAAAATTTTATTTCTATTGAAAATTTAGTCAATTTTTTAGAAAACATTGTCAAATTTGTAACGCGTAGTAACGCTTGTTTGAAGAAAATTTTATTTCTATAGAAAATCTTTAAAAAATTTATATCTATAGAAAATTTTGTCAGAATTTTATTTCTATAGAAAATTTTTGCAAAATTTTATTTCCATAAAAAAATGTGTCAACATTTTATTTCTATATAAAATTTTGTCAACATTTTGTTTCTATAGAAAATTTTGTCAAAATTTTATTATGTTTGAAAATTTTGTCAAAAAAAAAAATTCTACAGAAAATTTCGTCAAAATTTTATTTTTGTAGAAAATTTTGTCAGCATTTTCTACAGACAATTTTTTTAACATTTTTTTCCATAGAAAATTTTGTCAAAATTTTATTTCTATTGAAACTTTAGTCAAGGTTTTTTTTCTATAGAAAATATTGTCAAATTTGTATTTCTAATACATAGTAACGCTTGTTTGAAGAAAATTTTATTTCTATAGAAAGTATTGTAAAAAATTTATATCTGTAGAAAATTTTGTCAGAATTTTATTTCTATAGAAAGTTTTTGCAAAATTTTATTTCTATAAAAAAATGTGTCAACATTTTATTTCTATAGAAAAGTATGTCAATTTTGTTTCTATAGAATTTTTTTTCTATTTCTATAGACAATTTTGTCAAAATTTTATTTCTATAGAAAATTTGTCAAAATTTTATTTCTGTAAAAAATTTTGTCAAAAAAAATTCTACAGAAAATTTTGTCAAAATTTTATTTTTATAGAAAATTTTGTCAAAAAAAAAATATTTTTCTACAGAAAATTTCGTCAAAATTTTATTTTTGTAGAAAATTTTGTCAACACTTTATTTCTGTAGAACAATTTGTCAAAATTCTGTGGAAAATTTTGTCTTTTTATACCCTGCTCCACACTGTGGAACAGGGTATTATAAGTTAGTGCATATGTTTGCAACACCCAGAAGGAGACGAGATAGACACATGGTGTCTTTGGCAAAAATGCTCAGGGTGGGTTCCTGAGTCGATATAGCGATGTCCGTCTGTCCGTCTGTCCGTCTGTCCGTCTGTCCGTGAACACATTTTTGTAATCAAAGTCTAGGTCGCAGTTTTAGTCCAATCGACTTCAAATTTGGCACAAGTATGTGTCTTGGCTCAGAATAGATCCCTATTGATTTTGGAAGAAATCGGTTCAGATTTAGATATAGCTCCCATATATATATTTCGCCCGATATGGACTTATATGGCCCCAGAAGCCAGAGTCTTACCCTAATTTGCTTAAAATTTTGCACAAGAAGAACAATTAGTACTATAGTCAAGTGTGCCAAATTTTATTGAAATCGGTTCAGATTTAGATATAGCTCCCATATATATCTTTCGCCCGATATGCACTAATATGGACCCAGCAGCCAGAGTTTTATACCGAGTTGCTTGAAATATTGTATTAACATAACACTTAGTCGTATAGTCAATTGTGCAAAATTTGATTGAAATCGGTTCAGATTTAGATATAGCTCCCATATATATCTTTCGCCCGATATGGACTTATATGGCCCCAGAAGCCAGATTTTTGGCCGAATTTGGTTGAAATTTTGCACTAGGAGTACAGTTGGTAGTATAGTCAAGTGTGCAAAATTTGATTGTAATCGGTTCAGATTTAGATATAGCTCCCATATATATCTTTCGCCCGATATGGACTAATATGGTCCTAAAAGCTAGAGTTTTGACCCAATTTGGTTGAAATTTTGCACAGGGAGTAGATTTAGCATTGTAGCTATGTATGCCAAATTTGGTTGAAGTCGATTCAGATTTAGATATAGCTCCCATATATATCTTTCGCCCGATATGCACTTATATGGACCCAGAAGCCAGACTTTTATCCCGATTAGCTTGAAATTTTGCACAAGGAGTACAATTGGTTCAGATTTAGATATAGCTCCCATATATATATTTCGCCCGATATGGACTTATATGGCCCCAGAAGCCAGATTTTTACCCTAATTTGCTTAAAATTTTGCACAAGAAGAACAATTAGTACTATAGTCAAGTGTGCCAAATTTTATTGAAATCGGTTCAGATTTAGATATAGCTCCCATATATATCTTTCGCCCGATATGGACTAATATGGTCCTAAAAGCTAAAGTTTTGACCCAATTTGGTTGAAATTTTGCACAGGGAGTAGATTTAGCATTCTAGCTATGCGTGCCAAATTTCATTGAAATCGGTTCAGATTTATATATAGCTCCCATATATAGCTTTCGCCCGATTTACACTCATATGACCACAGAGGCCAATTTTTTGCTCCGATTTAGTTGAAATTTTGCACAAGGAGTAGATTTAGGATTGTAGCTATGTGTGCCAAATTTGGTTGAAATCGGTTCAGATTTAGATATAGCTCCCATATATATCTTTCGCCCGATATGCACTTATATGGACCCAGAAGACAGAGTTTTATCCCGATTAGCTTGAAATTTTGCACAAGGAGCACAATTGGTAGTATAGTCATGTGTGCCAAATTTGATTGAAATCGGTTCAGATTTAGATATAGCTTCCATATATATTTTTCGCCCGATATGGACTTATATGGCCCAGAAGCCTGAGTTTTGGCCCAATTTGGTTGAAATTTTGCACAGGGAGTAGATTTAGCATTCTAGCTATGCGTGCCAAATTTGGTTGAAATCGGTTAAGATTTAGATATAGCTCCCATATATATGTTTTTCTGATTTCGACAAAAATGGTCAAAATACCAACATTTTCCTTGTAAAATCGCCACTGCTTAGTCGAAAAGTTGTAAAACTCACTCTAATTTTCCTAAACTTGTAATACATATATATCGAGCGATAAATCATAAATAAACTTTTGCGAAGCTTCCTTAAAATTGCTTCAGATTTAAATGTTTCCCATATTTTTTTTACTAAAATTGTGTTCCACCCTAGTGCATTAGCCAACTTAAATTTTGAGTCTATAGATTTTGTAAAAGTCTATCAAATTCTGTCCAAATCAAGTGATATTTAAATGTATGTATTTGGGGCGAACCTTTATATAGCACCCAACACATTTGACGGATGTGATATGGTATCGAAAATTTAGATCTACAAAGTGGTGCAGGGTATAATATAGTCGGCACCGCCCGACTTTAGACTTTCTTACTTGTTTTTACTAAAATTGTGTTCCACCCTAGTGCATTAGCCAACTTAAATTTTGAGTCTATAGATTTTGTAAAAGTCTATCAAATTCTGTCCAAATCAAGTGATATTTAAATGTATGTATTTGGGGCGAACCTTTATATAGCACCCAACACATTTGACGGATGTGATATGGTATCGAAAATTTAGATCTACAAAGTGGTGCAGGGTATAATATAGTCGGCACCGCCCGACTTTAGACTTTCTTACTTGTTTTTTACTAAAATTGTGTTCCACCCTAGTGCATTAGCCAACTTAAATTTTGAGTCTATAGATTTTGTAAAAGTCTATCAAATTCTGTCCAAATCGAATGATATTTAAATGTATGTATTTGGGACAAATCCTTGTATATATCACCCAACACATTTGACGGATGTGATATGGTAACGAAAATTTAGATCTACAAAGTGGTGCAGGGTATAATATAGTCGGCCCCGCCCGACTTTAGACTTTCCTTACTTGTTTTTCTATAGAAAATTTTGTAAAAATGTTATTTTTGTAGAAAATTTTGTCAAAATTTTATTTTTGTAGACAATTTTGTCACCATTTTATTTCTATAGAAAATTTTTATGTTATTTTTTATTTCTAATGAAAATTTTGTCAAAATCTTATTTCTATTGAAAATTTTGCCAAATTCTATTTCTATTGAAAATTTTCTAAAAATTTTATAGCTATGGAAGATTTTTTAAAAATTTTATTTCTATAGAAAATTTTGTCAAAATTGTATTTCTATTGAAAATTTTATCAAAATTTTATTTATTTATTTTTTGTAAATGAAACTAAACTCACCCTTCCTTTAGATTCTGGATTCGCACCCACAGCTACCAGTATAGCCATAAAGGCCATAACCAAGCCCACTAAATATAGACGCATTTTTATATTGTATTGTTTTTTTTTTTTTAATACTTGTATAACTGTAGGTTAAAGGTTTTGAAAAATATTGCTTTGAACTACACAAAGCTTTTCCGATACTAAACTTCGCCTAGTAGACCTCATATTTATATAAAACCAAGTCCATCGAAATACACTTCCAACTATCCTATAGGACACGTCAGTGAGATGGTAATCTATCAGATTTTTAATGCATGTACAAAAACAATTAACACTTCTGCAATACCATGCAATTAATAAGTGAACTGGTCAAGTACCAGTTATCAGTAAATGAAGCGAGAATCTCAACAACACAAGCAATTAAAAAGTATTTAACATAAACGTAGCAAAACTATATTAACAATATTTATAATGATACATTAATGTACAAAACAAAGAATAACATGGAAAGAGCGTTAATTAATGCATGAGAGCATTTAACAACGGAAGTTGTGGAAAATGTGTGTGTTTTTTTTTTGTAAGATAATAATTATAAAAAATTTTACACAGTAATCTACTGATTGATTTGGTATTATGATGAAGGGGATGATAATTTGAAAATAATTGTTAATTTAAAATAATTTTAACTTTTAATGCATTTTATATCCTATAGATAATAAATTACGTTTATGAGAAAAACAGAAAAAAACAAATAATTTTCGATAAAAAAAATTATTTCAAATTAATAATTTTTTTAAACCAATTTTTATTTATGTTTTTTTAACAAACAAAGTTTTTATTCCACTTAAAAATATTTTAGGTTTACTTTATGTTTACTTTCTTAACAAAAAAAAGCGATTCACTTAAAAAAAAATGATGACACCAAACATGTTTTAAGAGCAAAATATTATTTTTGGTCGGTGACCATATAACATATTTGTCGCAAAACTGTGGCTTTCTCGCCAAACATAATATGTTTGCCGAAATCTGATATGTACTTTATGAGAAAATAATTTGGTTGCGACAAATATATTATATGAGCACCCTCTAAAACTAACATTTTGCTCTTCCTTCTCTGGGTGTGAAGATAAAATTTTTTTCTAACGCCACCTTACAAATACAAACTATGTCTATTAATTTAAATTAATAATTTTTTAAACCAATTTTTATTTATTTTTAAACAAAGGTTTTGTTCCATTTAAAAATATTTTAAGTAATTATGTTTACTTTCTTAACAGAAAAAAGGGATTCATTAAAAAAAATTATAACCCAAACATGTTTTAAGAGCAAAATATTACTTTTGGACGGTGACCATATAACATGTTTGTCGCAAAAATATGGTTTTCGCTCCAAACATAATATGTTTGCTGAAATCTGATATGTACTTCATGAGAAAATAATTTGGTTGCGACAAATATATTATATGAGCACCCTCCAAAACTAACATTTTGCTCTTCCTTCTCTGGGTGTAGAGGCAAATATATTTTTGTTGGCCACACCCTAAAGGTTGAATTACACACCATACGTCAATCCGTGCGTTGATGGAAGGGTTGATTTTTTTTTGTTTGCGACAGACTATTCGAGCTTTTGATTTCAAAGAGAAATTTCAACTCTTCAATCATCGGACGCATAGTAGGCATTGAACGCATGGTATGTAATTCTACCTTAACGCTACCTTACAAATACAAACTATGTCTCTCCGCCTGAATTTGACGCAAACGTCCAACTGCCAGCAATCGATTATCTCTATACTCTTCCGATTTCCAAGGACGTAAATTGTAAATTTCTTGACTACGAGCTGGCATATAGGCAAATATTGTATTTGTTGGAGGTCCATTGGCACACAAAAATGGCCGCATAGCACAGCAGACAATATGAGATTGATCCAACATGGCCTTGTTGATATTCTTGTAGCATTGTTGGCGTAGTACTTTTGACTAAAAAAAATTAGAGAGAATTAAAAATAAGTCATAGAAAATTAATATATTCTATAATATATTCTAACTCAATTGAAATTCAGCCAGGCTGAATTGAAGTTTTCTTATATAAAACTTACCTAAAGCGAAAGTGAAATACAATTCAGCCTGACTGAATTGAAATTTTCTTATAGAAAAGTTAATTCAGCTTGGCTGAATTGAAGTTTTCCTATAGAAAACATAACACAGCCCTGCTGTATTAAAGTTTTCTTAAATAAAATATAATTCAGCCAAGTTGAATTGAACGAAACCATTAAGTTCTAAAAAAAATTAGCCTGAATTCTTAAAGGAAGTTTAATTCAGCCTAGCTGAATTGAAGTTTTCCTATCCAAAACATAATTCAGCCTTGCTGAATTGAAGTTTTCCTATCCAAAACATAATTCGGCCATGCCAAATTGAAATTTTGCTATAGAAAGCATAATTCAGCAAGACTTAATTGAAGTTTTCATATACAAAACATAAGTCAGACAGGCTGAATTGAAGTTTTCCTATAGAAAACTTAATTCAGCTTAGCTGAATTGAAGTTTTCCTATAGAAATCATAAGTCAGCCAGGCTGAATTAAAGTTTTCATATATAAAACATAATTCAGCCAGACTGAATTGAAGTTTTCCTATAGAAAACATAAGTCAGCTTGGCTGAATTAAAGTTTTCCTATAGAAAACATAAGTCAGCCAGGCTGAATTGAAGTTTTCCTATAGAAAACATAATTCAGCCAGGCTAAGTTGAAATTTTCCTATAGAAAACTTAATTCAGCATAGCCGAATTGAAGTTTTCATATAGAAAACTTAATTCAGCTAGGCTTAGTTGAAATTTTCCTATAGAAAACATAATTCAGCCAGGCTAAGTTGAAAATTTTCTATAGAAAACATAATTCAGCCAGGCTGAATTGAAATTTTCCTATAGAAAACTAAATACAGCCTAGCTGAATTGAAGTTTTCTTATAGAAAACTTAATTCAGCCTAGCTGAATTGAAGTTTTCCTATAGCAAACTTAATTCAGCCAAGCTGAATTGAAGTTTTCCTATAGAAAACATAATTCAGCCAGGCTAAGTTGAAATTTTCCTATAGAAAACTTAATTCAGCCTAGCCGAATTGAAGTTTTCATATAGAAAACTTAATTCAGCTAGGCTTAGTTGAAATTTTCCTATAGAAAACATAATTCAGCCAGGCTAAGTTGAAAATTTTCTATAGAAAACATAATTCAGCCAGGCTGAATTGAAATTTTCCTATAGAAAACTAAATACAGCCTAGCTGAATTGAAGTTTTCTTATAGAAAACTTAATTCAGCCTAGCCGAATTGAAGTTTTCATATAGAAAACTTAATTCAGCTAGGCTTAGTTGAAATTTTCCTATAGAAAACATAATTCAGCCAGGCTAAGTTGAAAATTTTCTATAGAAAACAAAGTTCAGCCAGGCTGAATTCAAATTTTCCTATAGAAAACTTTATTCAGTCTAGCTGAGTTGAAGTTTCCCTATAGAAAACTTTATTCGGCCCAGCTGAATTGAAGTTTTCCTATTAAAAACATAATTCAGCCAGGCTGAATTGAAATTTCCTATAGAACTAACTAACCAGCCTCGCTGTATTGAAGTTTTATTAAATAAAACATAATTCAATTTAAGTGCAATGAAGTTTTTCTGCAGAAAGAACATAATTCCTATAGAAAATATAATTCAGCCAGAAGAAAATTTAATACTGGCTAATTTCATTGAAACTTTATATTTCAACCAAGCTGAATTGAAGTTTTCCCATAGAACACATCGTTAGTTGAGGTTTCGAATACCACTGAAGCCAAAATGAATCCAAGTTCCCCTAAAGAGAACCTAATTCTATCTAAACTCAACTTAATTCTTTAAGAAAACTTAATTCAGCATGGCTGAATTGAAGTTTCCCTAAGAAAAAGTTTGTTTGGCATAACTGAATTGAAGTTTTTCTAAAGAAAACATAATTTTTGACCAGCTCAATTAGCAAATTCCTAATGAAAACTTTTTTCTATCCAGCTGAATTGACGTTTTCCTATAGAAAATTTACAACAGCCAAGTTGAACCTTAATTCTACCTAGCTGAATTGAAGATATCTTAAAGAAACTTTAATTCAGCTAAGCTGAATTGAAGATATCTTAAAGAAACTTTAATACAGCTAAGCTGAATTGAAAGTATCTTAAAGAAACTTTAATTCAGCTCAGCTGAATTGAAATTTTTCATAGAAAACCCATCTGGGTCTAGCTACATTTGCTTCTTCTAATCTTAATTGATGTTTTTGTTATGTAATACCTAATTCAGCCTAGCTGAATTGAAGTTTTCTTGCAGAAAACCTTATTTAGTCAGGGAGATATATTTTTTCTATACAAAACTTAAGTCAACCTGGTAGAAGTGAAGTTTTTCTAAAGTAAACTTTAATACAATCAGGCTGAATTTGAGTTTCTCTACTGAAAATTTAATTCAGCCAGACTGAGTTTGTGGTTTCCTGTAGAAAATTCAATTCAGCTAATATAAATTAGGGGTAACCTATAGAAATCTTAACTTAGTCGGGCTTAATAGAAGTTCTCCTACAGAATATTTAATTTAGTTGGTTTTGATTAAAGTTTTCTTCTAGAATTTTTAATACAGCCATCCGGAATTGAAGTTTTCCCATAGATTACCAAATTCAGCATAGCTGAATTAAAATTTTCTCTGCAGAAAACATAATTCAGCAAGGCCTGAGTTATGAAATATTTATTTCAATTTTTTCCCCTATTTCATTTTACCTTCTTCACCAAATAATCCCTACAAGAATAATCCACAGTTGAATTTGATCCCAAGTCTTTGCTTTGAGGCATTTTTATCGATATCCCCACATCGGCCAAACTACGAAATATCAATTGATCCTTTTCACATAGTTTATCCAAATGGGTTCGTGAATATATTTTTCCATATCTCAAACGTATCCATTCTCTCAGTAAGGGCAAACGATGTGACATGGGCATACATGGTATAACAAAGAGGGTATCCTTTGACATTCGATCCAAAGCATCCTTAAGCAAACGATCCATGAGTCCATCATCATTGGGATCATAATATTCTAGGTTATAATTTAATCTGCCATCTGTGGTCCGAGAGGAATCAGATAATGGGGTTTCTAGTGTTTTCTCTGTTTGGTCAATTAATTTTTGATAACATTTTTTAATGGCTTCATTGAGTTTTTTCCGGGGTTGATGTTGTAAATATTCCTCCTTTTGGAGTTTATTCAGAAGGGCTATATCACTATCGATAGCTTCTATAAATGCCTTTTTCAGGTTTATATTTTGGGGATTATTTTCTCTCAATGAAAATATTTTCTGATAATCAAAACGATATTGATGATCTAAGGTAGGAGCTTGAAAATATTTTTCTGGTGATAGGGAGAACTGGCCTTCGTTTTGAATTGAAGATTGTGAAAAATATTTCTCTCTAAATTTGCCTAAATTGGAGCTGGAACTTTGACGGCAGCACAAACAATGTTGACTACAGCTATCCCCTTGACCTATGAGACATCCACAATTCTCTGGACGATGCTGATGGTCAACTTGATTGGTATTCTCTTGCAAATGCGGACCTTCGTTGTGTTGCCATCTCATATTCATTTCAGGAAGGCTAATTGTAGAATTCCAATTGTGATCCTGACCTTTTACATTATTGGCCACTAGACAGCCGCAAGAAGGGGTGGGCCTATGAGTTTGATTATTGTCACCTCTACTTTGATCACAACTTATGAGGGTGGTCAGAGGTGTTTCGGTTTTGCTTGATTTTAAAATTGTCTTTAAGTTGGTTTTTCCACTTAGACCATAAGAAAGCATTTGAAAGGTACAGTGCTTACGAAAATCTTCAACCATTTGCCGAAATTCCTTGCGATATTTCTCTATATCGTATTTCAGACGTTGAATTATAAATCGACAAGAAAACTGAAAAGAATGGTGAAGATACTATCAAATATTATTTCAATCGGCATGGATTATAGATTTCCAATAGAAAACTTTATTCAGCATGGCTAAATTGAAGTTTTCCTATAGCAAACATTATTCAGGCAGGCTGACAAAAATTTTCTATAGAAAAAAAATTTTGACAAAATTTTCTATAAAAAAAAAATTTTGACAAAATTTTCTAGAGAAATAAAATTTTGAGAGAAATTTTCTTATAATTGTACAACAATTATTATTCGAGCTTAATGGACAATTTTAGATTAAGGAACCTTTTATTAATGAGTCATTGAAAAGAGAACGCCAGATACAAATCTATACACGCCTATACTGTACATGTTTCGGTTCGGGCGAATGAACCTTTCCACAGTCTTCAGTATAGATCTGGCTGGGATAGATAACTCAATTTTGGGCCCTTTATGCTAATTCCTTATGAAGAAAACATTTGGGAATTATCCTCTTACAAATTGAATCATATTTACTCCCACTGTATATCATCTTTTCACAAAATTTTCCATAGAAATAAAATTTGGCAAAATTTTGATAAAATTTTCTATAGAATTAATATTTTGACAACATTTTCTATAGAAATAAAATTCTGCAGGTTTTATGTCTCCTTCGGCTTCGCTAGGAGATTTTTTCACTGCTGACTCTACCGGAGGCTTGTCCGTTTCGGAATCCTTTGGCTGATCGCTTTTGTATACCTTCATATGGATATCATGAAAACCATAACTTACACGTCCTTGGGTCTGGCCTAGATGTGGCAGCGACTCTATGTTTAATATAAACACCGCATGTCGTCTTGGTCCATCCACCTCATCCAAACGACCAACCTTCCAATCGGCGGTTGGAAGATCTGGGTTACATTCTTTTAGTCTCTCTAGTATTGACTCAGGATCAGGAGATTTTCCGGAATCCATGCATGTGCTCTAGGTTTAGCCGGTATGTCTTTTTTTATCGACTAACTCCAAAGCGGATCCTTCCCAAACTTCACCAATTAGCATCAATGCAGCTTTAAAGCAATCCATAGACCTCTGGTCCGAAAAAACTATTAACTTATATCGTCCTTGATACCATCCAGCATCTTGCCGTCGAGGACTTGGTCCGGGAAACTTTTTTCGCACCTCTGAGTAGACACCAGACATCGCGTTCTCAATTTCCCCCCATTTTTGCCTTGGAATCATACCGTCCAATGCTCCTTTATTAATAATAGCCATCACAAGGCTGTCTTTTGCAACTGAGGCAAACGATCTTTGATCCCGTTTAGAGGATGGCAGCTCATCCGGTGATCGTTCCCTTTTTCCAGTTTCAAGAATTCCTTGAGCCCATTTTAAGGAATCGCTTTGCTTAGACGACAACGTGCTTGGGTCGACTGATCCTAATTTCTTTAGGATAAACAAAGCATTTCTTCGTTCCTTGAATCTCTTTCGAGAGGGATTGCCTCCTTTTGATGTCGTCACCTTAGAAAAGGTTCGACTTGCCAAAGTGTCACCGCCAGTCGACCCGTCTACAGGTCGACTAATTGGGCCTGACTCTTGGTCGCTGCCCAAATTTATAACTTCAGTCGTTACCCCTCCACTGGGCCCTGAAGTTAGCAACCCAGTGGATGACTTTGAATTTCGCTGCATGGTGGTTTATTATTTCCACCACACGTGAAATTCGTAATAAGTACTTATTACGATGAAATACTCCGCTATTAGAAAACACGTCCGTTCAGTTCGACGGTTGAATAAAATAAAGTTTTGACCAAAAAAAAAGTTTTGACCAAATTTTCTTTAAACATAAAATTTGGACAAAATTGTCTATAGAAAAAAATTTTGACAAAATTTTCTATAGAAAAATATTTTTGATAAAATTGTCTATAGAAAAAATTTGACAAAATTTTCTAAAGAAAAAAAAATTGACGACATTTTATATAAAAACAAAATTTTGACAAAATTTTCTATAGAAATAAAAAGTTGACAAAACTTTCTATAGAAATAAAATGTTGACAAAACTTTCTATAGAAAAAAATTTTTGACAAAATTTTCTATGGAAACAAAATTTTGACAAAATTTTCAATAAAAATAAAAATTTTTGACAAAATTTTCTATAGAAATAAAATTTTGACAAAATTTTTTATAGAAATAAAATTTTGACAACATTTTCTATAGAAATAAAATTTTGACAAAACTTTCTATAGAAATACAACCTTGAAAAAAATTTCTATAGAAATAAAATTTTGACAACATTTTCTATAGAAATAAAATTTTGACAAAATTTTCTATAGAAATAAAATTGTGACAAAATTTTCTATAGAAATAAAATTTTTACAAAATTTTCCATAGAAATAAAATGTTGACAAAATTTTCTATAGAAATAAAATTTTGACAAAATTTTCTTAGAAATAAAATTTTGACAAAATTTTCCATAGATATAAAATTTTGGCAAAATTTTCTTAGAAATAAAATTTGTAAAAAAAATGTCTATAGAAATAAAATTTTGACAAAATTTTCAATGGAAATAAAATATTGACAAAATTTTCTATAGAAATAAAATTTTGACAAAATATTCTATAAAAATAAAATTTTGACAACATTTTCTATAGAAATAAAATTTTGACAAAACTTTCTATAGAAATACAACCTTGAAAAAAATTTCTATAGAAATAAAATTTTGACAACATTTTCTATAGAAATAAAATTTTGACAAAATTTTCTATAGAAAAAAAATTTTGACAAAATCTTCTATAGAAATAAAACTTTGACAAAATTTTCTATAGAAATAAAAATTTGAAAAAAAGAAATCTATAGAAATAAAATGTTGACAAAATTTTCTATAAAAATAAAACGTTGACAAAATTTTCTATAGAAATAAAATTTTGTCAAAATTTTCTTTAGAAATAAAAGTTTGACAAAATTTTCTATAGAAATAAAATTATGACAAAAATTTTCTATAGAAATAAAATTTTGACAAAATTTTTCTATAGAAATAAAATTTTGATAATATATTTCTATAGAAATAAAATTTTGACAAAATTTTCTATAGAAAAAAATCTGAGAAAATTTTCTATGGAAATAAAAATTTGAATTGAAGTTTCTTATAGAAAACTTTATTCAGCCAGGCTGAATTGACGTTTTTCTATAGATATCTTTATTTATCTAGTTTCATATGGAGCTTTCCTATAGAAAACCTGAAATCAGCCAACCTGATTTGAACTGTTCCTACAGGTAACTTTATTCAGCCAAGCTGAATTGTGGTTCTCCTGCAGAAAACTTTATTCAGCCAGGCTCAATTGAAAATTTCCTTTATAAAACTTAAATCAGCCGGGCTTTATAATCACCACAAACAAGTTTTCTCATTATATATGGAAAATTCCTTACCCTGTTTGGACTCCCTGAATCCAATTTCTTAGAATTTTCAATAAAAATTTTATCCATCTCCGTATCAAATGACCTTCTCAGGTGTTCAATATCATCAAATTGCTGACTTAACTTATGTACCATAGTCTCTTCAATTTTGGCAGCTTCAAAATTATCCAAAAGCTGAGAAATATCGGAACTTTCCGGTTTGCCTTTCCCAGAATCTATATCAAGTTTTGTTTTGAAATCCTTAAACCAACGTAGTCCTTCAGGAGAAAATTTCACATCCTGATATGTATAATAGTCTTCCTGAAGACCCACATTGGCCTTCCTTCCAGGTTCCGGAATAGTATACTTGGATCTGTATTGAACTGCTGTCCTTAACTTTTCAAAATATGGAGCAAAAGGTCCTGCATAGCTATGACTTGATGTCTTCCTTTTCGATTTAGTTTTGTATTCTTTGGGATTTTCCACGAAATTCTCTCTCTTTCGATTCGGTAAAGGTAGAATTCGATCTAGCTCCCTGAGAGTAGTACTCATATCTAAATGAGCTATACAGGACATTAATATTTGTTCATTTATTGAATATTTTTGTGGGGTATTTATCACAGGATCATTTTCCCCATACAGCCAATCTTTAAGAAACCACAAAAATGCCACATCACTTCCTCCACACAAGGCCAATAAAGTTAATAATTGGCCATTCGAGGGTAAAGGTTCCAAGCCAAGGCATTTCAAGCAGTGCAAAGTATGACTAGATATCTTCTGATCAATGTCATCTCGTATCGAGTCAGCCAATCTATCTGCAGCATTTTTTTGAAATGTTGATATTTCACGGTACCATGGAGGTAACTGTAGTGATTCCATATAATCTTTTATCAGCGCCCGTTGTCTTCCCAAAGATTCTAAAGGTTTACTCGACTTGGAGCTGGATAGCTTTTGAGTAGGTTTGTGTTTTCGTCTGCTTTCCATTGGGCAAATATTGAAATCTCTATCCTCTGATGTAAATCCACACATTGTAGAAATAAAATTTAACGAAAAAATTTTGAACGGAAATTTGTCAAAGCGACAACAACAAAAATTTCTAATGACATAAAAACAATTTCAGATATGACACTTAAAGCAAAAGGAATTTAATAACAATTCAGAAATTTCAACATTTTTTACGGTAAAGACTTTTTTTTATGATAAAGACTTAAGTCAGCTAAACAGAATGCAAATAGAAACTGTAATTTAGCCTAGATCAATTGCAATTTTCATGGAGAAACTCCAATTCAGCCAGGCTGAATTGAAGTTAAATTAAAGGTTTTGCTAATTCAGCCTAATTCAGCTGGGCTATGATTGCAGTTTTTCCAAACAAACCTGCCTGAATCGAAGTCCTTTCATGTAGAAAACTTAATTCAGCTAGTCTGAATTGAAGTATTTCTATTAAAAACATAATTTAAAAAAGGTGAATTAACATTTACATATTCAGCCTAGCTGAATTAATATTTTAATTCTAATTCAGTCAGAATGAATTGATTAAAGTTTTCCTATAGAAACCTAGCTCAGCGTGGCTACATTGAAATTTTACTACAGAGAAAACCTAATTTAGCATAGCTAATATGGAGTTTTCCTAGAAAATCCCAAATTCAGCCCGGCTGAATTGAACTTTCCCTACAGAAACTCTAACTACATTGAAGTTTAGCTAGAGAAAACCTTATTTAGCTGAGCTTATTTGAAGTTTTCCTATAGAAAACTTAATTCAGCCGAGCTGAATTGAAATGTTCCTACAGAAACCCTAATTCAACTTTATTGAATTGAATACATTACCTAGAGAAAAAAAATAATTCAGCCTGGAAAAATTAAAGTTTCCATGCATAATCTCTAATTCAGCCTGGCCGTGATTGAAGTTTTCCTAAAAACCCTTAAGTTTTCCTATAGAAAACGTAATTCAGCCAGCTTGAATTGAAGATTTTCTGAAGAAAACTTAATTCAGCTAACCTAAAGTGAAGTATTCCTACTAAAGCCATAATTCATAGAGATTGAATTGAAGTTACCGGGTCCATAACCTAATTCAACTTGGCCGAATTAAAGTTTTCCTATAGAAAATTCAGCTTGGCTGAATTTAAAATTTTTTATAGAAGATTTAGTTCAATATGGCTGAATTGAAATTTTTTTATAGAAGATTTACTTCAGTCTGGCTGAATTTAAGTTTATGAAGAAACCCTAACTCAAACAGGCTGAATTAAAGATAAATTTAAGATTTTGTAATAGCATGGCTGTGATTGAAGTTTTCAGTAAGAAACCTTAAGTTTTCGTATGGAAAACTCAACTCAGCCAGCCTGCATTGAAGTTATCCTATAGAATTTTACTTCAGACAGACTGAATAGCAATTTTCCTAAACAGAAATTTTAACTTATGTTTTCCTAACCTAATTCAGCTAGCCAGAATTGAAATTTTCCTAAAAAACTTAATTCAGCCAGATTGAATCGGAATTATTTTGAAGGTTTCCTATAGGAAACCTAATTCCGCTTGGCCTCATTGATATTTTCTTAAGGGAAACCTTATTCAGCCAGGCTGAATTGAAGTTTTCCTATATAAAAGTTAATTCAGCCTAGCTTATTTGAAGTTTTCCCTTAGAAAACCTAATTCAGCGTGGCTAAATTGAAGTTTTCCTATGGAAAACCTAATTCAGCTTGGCTTCATTGAAGCTTTGCTAGAGAAAATCTAAATCAGTATATCTTATTTGAAATTTTCCTATTGAAACTGGCTGAATGCCAGGCTGAATTGAAGTTTTATTGGAGAAAACATAATTCAGAATAGATTATTTGAGCCTGGGTAAGTTGCAGTTTTCCTAATCTAATTCAGCCTAGCTGAATTGAAGTTGTGCTAATTCAGCCTGGCTGGATTGACGATTTCCTTTAAAAACATAATGCAGCCTGGCTAAATAGAAGATTTTCGTTTAGAAAACCTTACTCTCCTCTCCTTATTCAGCATAGCCTATTTAAAGTTTTCCAGTAGCAAACCCAACTCAACCCGGCTGAATTGAAGTTTTTCTATCGAAAACTTGATTCAGCTTAGAGTATTTGAAGTTTTTCTATAACAAACCTTGTTCAGCCAGGCTGAATTGAAGTTTTCCTATAACAAACCTAGTTCAGACAGGCTGAGTAGTTTATTTCCCATCGAAATCCTGAATCAGCCTTGCTGATTTGAATTTTTGCCTTTATAAAACCTAATTCAGCTTATCTAAAATAAATTGGTCCTATAAAAACCATAATTTAACGCCCTTGAAAAGAAATTTTCCTACAGAAAACATCATGCAACCTATTTGATTTCTATAGAATACCTAATTCAGCTTTGCTGAATTAAAGTTTTGCTAGAAAACACCTTGTTCAACATAATTTATTTTAAGTTATCAGCCTGGCTGAATTGAAGTTGTCCTAATTCAGCCTGGCTGGATTGATGATTTCCTTTAAAAACATAATGCAGCCTGGCTAAATAGAAGATTTTCGTTTAGAAAACCTTACTCTCCTATAGCAAACCTAATTCAGCTAAGCTGAATCTAGAGAGACCTTATTCAGCATAGCCTATTTGAAGTTTTCCAGTAGCAAACCCAACTCAACCCGGCTGAATTGAAGTTTTTCTATCGAAAACCTAATTCAGCTTAGAGTGTGTTATTTGAAGTTTTCCTATAACAAACCTAGTTTAGACAGGCTGAGTACATTATTTCCCATCGAAATCCTGATTCAGCCTCGCGGATTTGAATTTTTGCCTTAATAAAACCTAATTCAGCTTATCTAAAATAAATTGGTTCTATAAAAACCCTAATTTAGAGCCCTTGAAAAGAAATTTTCCTACAGAAAACATCATGCAGCCTACTTGATTTCTATAGAATACCTATAAACCTGGCTAAATTGATGTTATCCTATTAACAATTTAATGCAATCTGACTGAATCGAAGTTTTCCTATAAAAAAAACCTAATTCAGTATCATCGAATTGAAGTTTTCCTACAGAAAGCCTTTTTTACTGTGGTTGGATTTAAATTTTCCTTAGAAAATCTAATTCAGCCTGACTAAATTGAAACTTTTCTATGAAAACCCTAATTCAACCTAGCTGAATTGAAGTTTTCCTGTAGAAAAGTTCAATTCAGCCTGGCTGAATTGCATTTTTCCTACAGAAAGCCAAATTTAACCTGGCTGAATGTACTAAAGCCTTCCATAGAATAACAAATTCGGCCTTATTAAATTTAAGTTATCCTATAAAAACCCTAATTGAACCTAGCTGTATTGAATTTTCTTTAGAAAACCTAGTTCAGCCTAGCTGAATTGAATTTTTCTTTTAGTAAACCTATTTCAGCCTAACTGAATTGAAGTTTTCGTATAGAAAACCTAATTCAGCCTAGCTGAATTTAAGATTTCTTATAGAAAACCCAATTCAGCTTGACTAAATTGAAGTTTTCTTATAAAAAACCTCATTCAATTTGACTCATTTGAAGTTTTCCTATGAAAAACCTAATTCAACCTTGCTGAATTGATGTTTTTCTTTAGAAAAGTTAAAAAACCTAATTCAGCCTAGCTGAATTGAATTTTTCTTTTAGTAAACCTAATTCAGCCTAGCTGAATTGAAGTTTTCGTATAGAAAACCTAATTCAGCATAGCCGAATTTAAGATTTCTTATAGAAAACCCAATTCAGCCTGAGTAAATTGAAGTTTTCTTATAAAAAACCTCATTCAGTTTGACTCATTTGAAGTTTTCCTATGAAAAACATAATTCAACCTTGCTGAATTGATGTTTTTCTTTAGAAAAGTTAAAAAACCTAATTCAGCCTAGCTGAATTGAATTTTTCTTTTAGTAAACCTAATTAAGCCTAGCTGAATTGAAGTTTTCGTATAGAAAACCTAATTCAGCCTAGCTGAATTTAAGATTTCTTATAGAAAACCCAATTCAGCCTGACTAAATTGAAGTTTTCTTATAAAAAACCTCATTCAGTATGACTCATTTGAAGTTTTCCTATGAAAAACCAAATTCAACCTTGCTGAATTGATGTTTTCCTTTAGAAAAGTTCAATTCAGCCCAGCTGAATTGAAATTTTCCTACAGAAAACCCTAATTTATCCTAGCTGGATTTAAGATTTTCTATAGAAACCCCTATGCAGCCCGACTAAATTGAATTTTTCCTATGAAAAACCTAATTCAGCCTAGCAGAATTGAAGTTTTCCTACAGAAGTGTTGAATTCATCCTGGCTAAATCGAAATTCTCTTATAGAAAACCTGATTCAGCCAAGCTGAATTTATGTTTTCCTAATTCAGCCAAGCTGAATTTATGTTTTCCTAATTCAGCCAAGCTGAATTTATATTTTCCTAATTCAGCCAAGCTGAATTTATGTTTTCCTATAGAAACCTAATTCATCCGGGCTAAATTGAAGTTTGTCATATCAAAAACTTAATTCATAAATAGTAATTTGGAAATAATTTTTTTCCATAGAAAACATAATTCAGCGGCGATGAATTTAAAATTTCCTATAGAAAACTTGAAGTACCAAAATTAAATTTAAATTTTCCCCCTAGAATCTCTTAAATCAGTCTCTTTTTTATTCCAAATGTATCCTTTTCGCCCTTTATATGATTTCTAGTTACCTTGTAGCTAGCCAAAGCGCTTTTTTTTTTGGTGATGTACAATACATAATTGATATAAATTCTGACTAGTTTTTTTTTCATTGGTGATATTGAAGGAGAATTGCCAAAAGGTAACACAATTAAAACGCTACAGAGAAAGCCAAATTGAAATAAATGACATGGAGAAAGTTCCAAGAAGTTACAATGTTCTATGAAGGAAAGTAATAAAATATGAACACTCTTAAAAAATTAATATTTTATATTCATAGATATAGTTGTGAACGCAAGATATTTTATATAAAAGACTTTCACCCAAAATCTTGCCTTGCATCTAAATAAATAATTTTTTTTTAAATATTTCTATGCGAAAGATCAACATTCAAGAGTATTTTTTTTTTATTATTTATTTATTTTTTTGTCAAATAATTTTTCTCTTTGTGTATTCTCTAGAAGCATAAAAGCCAACTATCGGTGTCACTGTTGTGGCGTATGAGTGGGTGGGTGGGTGGCTGACCACGTATCGATAAAGTGTTGAACAAACCTTGAGTGAGTGATTTTAACTTCTCTTTATGGTTGTCGTTCGAACTAGAAAAACAGAAACAACATCCAACCAAGTTGGGTCCTTTACTAATAAACCAAGAAGAAGAAGAATTGCCAGCAAGAAATTACCTGAAATTATTCGTTCTTTGATAGCATGACATACATTGCTGAAGGACATATGGACCAAAAAAAATTTTACGTGTTAATTTCACTCTTGATGCTCCCTGAGCACAGGGACCATTCAAAGGCATTGGTTAACCTCAGTACTCTTCGCATTTCTTTTTTTTACCGAAAATTCAACATCCACCTTTTGGGCTACAATTGAACACAGGTCCATCATCTACATCTACTTTAAATAAAATTTCTTTCTTTTTGATTGGCCAATAAGCTCTTGATTGGTGTTCGTATAAATTGACTGACTTTGTGTTTAAGGGTTGTCTGTGTGTATGTGTGTACATGTGGGCCTTTGTAGAATTCAAAGTAAATTCCCTCTCTCTCTCTCTCTCTTTATGTTATACCTTTAAGGAATAAAAGTAATCAACACTTTGGTAAAAATTGATTGGGATGAAAAAAAAATCCAACAAAAAACGAGATGAAACAAAAATCAATACCATTTATAAAGGAAAATTTTCCAATCATTTGTAAAAATTTTGAAATATTCCTTCAGAAAAGAAAATGCAGAAAATATTGTAATGGCAAATCTTTGCTCTTATAAATCACAGCAGGTGTTTGTTTGTGAAGATAAAACTTTGTCTCTCTATCTTTATATTGCCGACAGATTGTTCTCCAGCCTGGAGGTGGTAATAAATAAGAAAAACTCCAGCAGCTTTTCTTTTTAAGGTCTTCCAAGACAAATGTCCCATTTTAGTCCAACAGTACGTGTCACAGCAGACTTGCCTAGTCTTTTTTTTCAACCCCAATGCGTAAAGGATTCATAGGCAACTGGGTCTTATTTGAAATTGTCCTAAGCCTTTAGTGTTGGCAACTTCTTGCCGGGGAATAAATTTTTAAGTTACCCACGTTCATCTTCATTTGTTGCATCATGACAAAATGGAAAATGGTTGTCGCTAGGATTAGTTTGCAATAAAAACTGAAGATTGCGTGCTTGCATATAATTTCATTAGAGTTTCCACTAAAGTCTGAGAACTGCACTAAAATGCAAATTAGTTTGACTTAAGCGAATTTGTGACAGATTTTATTCAGATATTTCAATCTTTTAAAAATCTATATTTTAAAAACTTCCCCATGAGAGGCTAAAATAAAATAATCTCTTGGGCAAATAATTATAGCTGCACTTATTGACAACAGAGAAGCCCTCCTACACCATTGAGATGTTTGGGGGAAATTGTATGGTTTTAAAAATTGAAAACATATTTGTACAGGTTTAATCCCATGCAATGCCACAAATTAAAACGCTATGTTTTTTTAAATTTATTAGTCAAAAGCCAAAAATGTCGGAAATAACATCAAATTTTGGAGTTGTTCGAATTGTCTACCTTGGGCATGGGTTATGGTTGTCACATTACATCAGCGTTGCCAGAATTGTTTCACAAAAAACCGCTAGATTTGTCCAAAAAACTAGCCAAAAAAAGCTAAAAAATTTTAAAAAATAGCTAGAAAAAAGCTAAAATGTTTTGTATCAAAAGTCACATTTTTGATTGAAATTTAACAAACTTGAAAGGCTTTATTTGGCTTAAAATGCATATTATTTTAATTGTATTCATTTTATTTCAATTTCTGTGAGACTGTAAGAAAATTTAAGTCATATTAGCTCTGTTTGCATACTCGATACATTTTGATTACTATCACAAATTTTTACTGGAAGTCCTTCGTTTATATTTCCTAGTAAAAACATTTTTCCCAGTAAACTTGCAATTGTCAGCTGGTTAATCATCAACAAGTCCAATGTGTGATATATTGCACAATGTCACATAGAACTGCATAAGAAAATATCAATATATTTCGTTTTAACTGAATTAATGATAAATTCGTGAACGTGTACACTTCTCCTAATTTTACCCATTCTAACTGTCTTGCAAGTTTATATTGAATAACTTTTATTCGAAAATTTCCCATACAAACCTATTGTTGTCTAATTTTCGTAAATGTAAATCCATTCCATTAATATATAGCAGATTTTTTTTATCCTATCACTACGAATTTTTTCATTGCATTTTTTTGATGTTAAAAAAAATAATACCACATTCAAAACTTTATTTCCTTAATTATTTCTATGTTCGGTTCCAAAGATTTTGTACACTAATGATTTTGGTATTGATTCCGAGTCAAATTTGAATTTATTCGTTTTGTCAGCTTTTTCTTCATGAGCTATCACAGAGCTTTAAAAACGTGCTAACGACAACTTAAATTTCCAAATTCAGACTCGACTTTAAGTAGAAATTATTCTATGTATACGTTTTTAAAATAAAATGTTGAAAAACCTCTTCTATTTTTGAACGCTATTTTGGTTTGTGGTCAAGATACAAAAACTCCACAAATTTAAAGACTATTTCATTAATTTTAAGAATTTTTTAGAATTGACCCTAGCCTTCTTTCATGAAAAAATACCCATTTTTAAGTTGAATCACTTAACTATAAGGACAAAAAGAATTTATCGGCTATTGAAGAAGAGAAATTCACAAATGCTAATATAACCAAATTATAATAACATAAAAAGGATAAACGAGTCAAATGCTAATATTCCTAATAATTTACTGACAGTTTATATAAGGAATTGAAATATGTGGAAAACCTTATTCTGGCAGCAAGGCTTAGATAAAAACGAAGTTGTATCCATATTTCAATAGGAGCATGTCGAAAATAAAAAAAGCCAAAATTAGCTAAAAGGGTCATGAAAAAAAAGCCAGAAAAAAGCTAAAAGCTAAATGCATTTTGTCCCCGCTAAACGTCTTCAAAAAAAGCCAAATCTAGCGGGAAAAAAGCTAAATTGGCAACGCTGCATTACATTGTGCACGAAAGTGTCTCTGCGTTAAGTGGTAAGTTTTTGAGCAATTTTTAGGGGTCATCATGGTGCAATGGTTAGCATGCCCGCCTTGCATACACAAGGTCATAGGGTCGATTCCTTGCTTCGACCGAACACCAAAAAATTTTTCAGAGATGGATTATCCCACCTCAGTAATGCTGGTGACATTTCTGAGGGTTTCAAAGCTTCTCTAAGTGGTTTCACTGCAATGTGGAACGCCGTTCGGACTCGGCTATAAAAAGGAGGTCCCTTGTCATTGAGCTTAACATGGAATCGGGCAGCACTCAGTGATCAGAGAGAAGTTCACCAATGTGGTATCATAATGGACTCAATGGTCTAAGTGAGCCTGATACATCGGCCTGCCACCTAACCTAACCTAGGGGTCATGGCCACGGTTGCAACTCGAGCCAAAAATAATCTACCAAAATTTTGAAAAAAAAAATTACCAAAAAACTATCAAGCAAAAAAATTTATTTTGTCAAAATTTTACTTCTATAGAAAATTTGGTCAACATTTTATTTCTATAGAAAATTTTGTCAAAATTTTATTACCATACTTCTACTGAAAATTTTACTTCTATAGAAAATTTTGTCAAATCTTTATTTCTATAGAAAATGTTGTCAAACTCTATAAAAAAATTTTGTCAACATTTTATATTCTAGAAAATTTTGTCAAAATTTTATATCATAGAAAATTTTGTCAATATTTCTTTTTCTATAGAAAAATTTGTCGAAATTTTATTTCTACAGAAAATTTTGTCAAAATTTTATTTCTACAGAAAATGTTATCAATTTTTTTCTATGGAAAATTTTTTCAAAATTTTTATTTCTATAGAAAATGTTGCCAACCTTTTATTTCTGTAGAACAATTTTGTCCAAATTTTATTTCTATAGAAATTTTTGTCAAAATTTTATTTCTATAGAAATTTTTGTCAAAATTTTATTTCTATAGAAAATTTTGTCAAAATTTTATTTCTATAAAAAATTTTGTCAAAGTTTTACTTCAATAGAAAATTTTGTCAAAATTTTATTTGTATAGAAAATTATGTTAAAATTTATTTCTAGAGATACTTATGACAAAATTGTATTTCTTCAGAAAATTTTGTCAACATTTTATTTCTATAGAAAATTTTGTCAAAATTTTATTTCTATAGAAAATTTTATACAAATTTAATTTCTATAGAAAATTTTCTCAATATCTTATTTCTTAGAATATGTTATCCAATTTTTATTTCTGTAGAAAATATGATCAAAATTTTATTTCTATAGAAAATTTGATCAAAATTTTATTTCTATAGAAAATTTTGTCAAAATTTTATTTCTATATAAAATTTTGTCAAGATTTTATTCCTATAGAAAATTTTATCAAAATTTTATTTCTATAAAAAATTTTGTCAAAATTTTATTTCTATAGAAAATTTTGTTAAAATTTTATTTCTATAGAAAATTTTGCCAAAATTTTATTTCTATAGAAAATATGATCAACATTTTATTTCTATAGAAAATTTGATCAAAATTTTATTTCTATAGAAAATTTTGTGAAAATTTTATTTCTATAGAAAACTTTGTTGAAATTTTATAAGTATAGAAAATTTTGTCAAAATTTTATTTCCATATAAAATTTTATGAAGATTTTATTTCTATAGAAAATTTTGTCAAAATTTTATTTCTATAGAAAATTTGATCAAAATTTTATTTCTATATAAAATATGATCAAAATTTTATTTCTATAGAAAATTTGATCAAAATTTTATTTCTATAGAAAAATTTGTCAAAACTTTATTTCCATAGAATATTTTGTCAACATTTTATTTCTATAAAAAATTTTGTCAAAATTTTATTTCTATAGAAAATTTTGTCCACATTTTATTTCTATAGAAAATTTTGTCAAAATTTTATGTCTATAGAAAATTTTCAAAAATAATCTTCACTATTTCTTAATTTTTGTGTTAGTTCACTTTTTTGCTACATGTTATAATTTATTTTGTACTAAACAGGATTGACCATCTTTAGAGATAAAACAAACTACCTTTAGAGATAAAACAAACCATTGCCATTACTATAGTTTCAATCTAAATTTCACTGATTCTCTTGCAATTGAAGACACATAGAAAATTGTTTAAAACAATTCGTATGGCATCATTAGAAATGTATGAACTGATGTAATGCATTTCCACAAAACCATGACAACATGGGAAAAGGACTATGCGCCAGAACATAGGAGAGAAATAAAAAAAACTAAACTTCGAAAAAAAATAGTTTCAACGAAATGAAGGAAATATTGACTCTTTGAAGATACTTGAGAATGTCCAGCATTCGAGTAAAAGACGACTACAGAGGGTCGTCAAAAGTGGAGATGAATGTGGAAAAGTTACTTCAAAAGTTTAAAACAAAAAACTGAAGAGTATAATAATTGCTAAGGTAATGACAACCACCAGAGACCAAAGTAATATCAATAGGAAAAAAAATGATCTCTAATATAGGAAGAAAAAATTCCAATTTTAAATGTCCAAAAAATTGAAGTTGACAACAAACAAATGTCAAAATTTTATTTATATAGAAAATTTTGTCAAGATTTTATTTCTATAGAAAATTTTGTCAAATCTTAATTCCTATAGAAAATTTTGTAAAAATTTAATTTCTATAGAAAATTTTGTCAAAATTTTATTTCTATAGAAAATTTTGTCAATATTTTATTTCTATAAAAAATTTTGTCAAAATTTTATTTCTATACAAAATTTTGTCAAAATTTTGTATCTATAGAAAATGTTGTCAAATTTTTGTATCTATAGCAAATTTTGTCAAAATTTTGTATCTATAGAAAATTTTGTATCTATAGAAAATTTTGTCAAAATTTTATTTCTATAGAAAATTTTGTCAAAATTTTATTTCTAGAGAAAATGTTGTTAAAAAATGTATTTCTATAGGAAATATTGTCAAAATTTTATTCCTATGGAAAGTTTTATCAAAATTTTATTTCTATAAAAAATTTTGTCAAAATTTTATTTCTATAGAAAATTTTGTCAAAATTTTTTATCTATAGAAAATTTTGTCAAAATTTTGTATCTATAGCAAATTTTGTCAAAATTTTGTATCTGTAGAAAATTTTGTCAAAATTTTGTATCTGTAGAAAATTTTGTCAAATTTTTTGTTATAGAAAATTTTTGTCAAAATTTTTTTATTTCTATAGAAAAATTTGTCAAGATTGTATTTCTGTAGGAAATTTTGTCCAAATTTTGTTTCTATAGAAAATTTTGTAAAAATTTTATTTCTATAGAAAATTTTGTCAAAATTTTATTTCTATAGAAAATTTTGTCAAAATTGTATTTCTATAGAAAAATTTGTCAAAATTGTATTTCTAGAGAAAATTTTGTTAAAAAATGTACTTCTATAGGAAATATTGTCAAAATTGTATTCCTACGGAAAGGTTTTTCAAAATTTTATTTCAATTGAAAATTTTGTGAAAATTTTATTTCTATAGAAAATGTTTTGACAAAATTTTATTTCTTTCATGAAATGAGGTTTTTATGCCATTTGTCTGTGTTTTGTTGTCTTTAGATTATAAACCAACGTTTAAATACCAACATTTTCAAAGTAACCTCCATAGACTATGGAAAGCTATGCTTTCATTCCAAAATGTGAAGGGATAAAATTGAATTTCGTGTGTTCATGATGTTTGTCAAGGAATACACATTCGACAATGCAATCGAATAGGAATTTATATTATTTTAAGATTGCTTTCACATATCCGCAAAACAACAACAACAACTACTACTACTACTGCAAAAAAAACAAACCTTAGGAAATATTAGTTGTGTCATCTAAATAGACCGCTATGAAAAGATCTACCGTATTCCAGGCCAATTCTCATGCAACCAATGAAAACAGAAACACGCTTCGACAAAAGCACTTTAAGAAAGAAAACGAAATCAAGCTGACAATTGCATGAAAACCTCTATCTTGTATTACAACATGCCCCACAAAAAAAAAAAAATATTGATGCTTATTGATATAAGGATATACCTTTGTAGAAATATTGTCCAATAAGATATACAAAGCTACATTCACATATACATATGTTATATGATTTTATAAGTTTGTGGGTTTGTGTTTCTATAGCCATTTTAAAATATCTTTGCTGGATGTGATGGAGAGAGTGTGAGAGAGAAAAGAATATTATTGTTTTTGTTGTTATTCTGTTAGAAAGTTCAAACTAAATTCCCCATTCAATGGCAACCGAGCGTGACAAAACAATTGCAGTCATCGATTTAGTGATTTGCTTTTTGCTATCCACACAGCATAGACAGTGGTGAGATTAGATAATGAAATAGAGAAAAAATCTTTTCAAATCTAATAAAATTTTTACAAAATTTTTTATAGAAATAAAATTTTTACAAAATTTTCCATAGAAATAAAATTTTGACAACATTTTCTATAGAAATAAAATTTTGAAAAAAAAAATGTCTATCGAAAAAAACTTTGACAAAATCTTCTATAGAAATAAAATTTTGAACAAATTTTCTATAGATATAAAATTTTGAAAAAAATAAAATTTTGACAAAATTTTCTATAGAAATAAAATTTTGACAAAATTTTCTATAGAAATGAAATATTGACAACATATTCTATAGAAATAAAATTTTTGTTTTTTATTGTTGGTTTGTACTTCAATCATATTTGTAGCTTAACCAACAGAGGAAAAGAATGTTTGTCAAATTTATTTGGGCAAAGCCCTGCAGACTACAAGATGGTTGCATGGACTCACGTTTCCGAATTACAACATTCCTCATCAGAATCCTTTCTATAGAAAAAAAAATATGACAAAATATAAATGAAATTTTGAGAGAAAAAATAATATATTGACAACGTTTTCTATAGGAATAAAATTTTGACAAAATTTTTCTATAGAAATAAAATTTTGACAAAATTTTCTACAGAAATAAAATAAAATTTTGACAAAATTTTCTATAGAAATAAAATGTTGACAAAATTTTCAGTAGAAATAAAATCTTGACAACATTTTTCATAAAATAAAATTTTATAAAATTTTCTATCGAAATAAAATGTTGAAAAAATTTTCTATAGAAAAAAATATGACAAAATATAAATAAAATTTTGACAGAAAAAATAAAACTTGGACAAAACTTTCTATAGAAATAAAATTTTGACAAAATTTTCTATAGAAATAAAATTTTGACAAAATTTTCAGTAGAAATAAAATCTTGACAAAATTTTTCATAGAAATAAAATTTAATAAAATTTTCTATAGAAATAAAATGTTGACAAAATTTTCTATAGAAAAAAATATGACAAAATATAAATGAAATTTTGACAGAAAAATAAAATATTGACAAAATTTTCTATATGAATAAAATTTTGACAAAATTTTTCTATAGAAATAAAATTTTGACAAAATTTTCTATAGAAATTAAATTTTTATGAATATTTTCTATAGAAATTAAATTTTTGCAAAAATATTCTATAGAAATAAAATTTTGACAAAATTTCCTATAGAAATAAAATTTTGACAGAATTTTCTATAGAAATAAAACTTTGAAAAAAATTTCTATAGAAAAAAAAATTTGAAAAAATATAAATGAAATTTTGACAAAACAAATCAAATCTTGACAAAATTTTCAGTAGAAATAAAATTTCGACAAATTTCTATAGAAATAAAATTTTCTATAGATATAAAATTTTGACAAAATTTTCTATAGAAATAAAATTTTGGCAAAATTTTCTATAAAAATAAAATGTTGACAAAATTTTCTATAGAAAAAAAATATAACAAAATATAAATGAAAGTTTGACAGAAAAATAAAATATTGACAAAATTTTCTATATGAATAAAATTTTGACAAAATTTTTCTATAGAAATAAAATTAAGACAAAATGTTCTATAGAAATTAAATTTTTGCAAAAATTTTCTTTAGAAATAAAATTTTGACAAAATATTCTATAGAATTAAAAGTTTGACAAAATTTCCTATAGAAATAAAATTTTGACAAAATTTTCTATAGAAATAAAATTTTGAAAAAATTTTCTATAGAAAAAAATTTGAAAAAATATAAATGAAATTTTGACAAAAAAAATCAAATCTTGAAAAAATTTTCAGTAGAAATAAAATTTTGACAAATTTCTATAGAAATAAAATTTTAACAAAATTTTCTATAGATATAAAATTTTGACAAAATTTTCTATAGAAATAAAATTTTGGCAAAATTTTCTATAAAAATAAAATTTTGACAAAATTTTCCATAGAAATAAAATTTTGAAAAAATTTCCATAGAAATAAAATTTTGACAAAATTTTCAATAGAAATAAAATTTGACAAAATGTTCTAAAGAAATAAAATTAAGACAAAATGTTCTATAGAAATTAAATTTTTGCAAAAATTTTTTTTAGAAATAAAATTTTGACAAAATATTCTATAGAAATAAAATTTTGACAAAATTTCCTATAGAAATAAAATTTTCACAAAATTTTCTATAGAAATAAAATTTTGAGAAAAATGTCTATCAAAATAAAATTTGACAAAATTTTCTATAAAAATAAAATTTTCTATAGAAATAAAATTTTGACAAAATTTTTTATAGAAATGCAATTTTGACAAAATTTTCTATGGAAATGAAATTTTGACAAAATTTTCAGTAGAAATTAAATTTTGACAAAATTTTCTTTAGAATTTAAAATTTGTTTCTTTAGAAAATTTTGACAAAATTGTATTTCTATAAAAAATTTTGTCAAAATTTTGTTTCTATAGAAAACTTTCTCAATATTTTATTTCTGTAGAAAATATTGTCAAAATTTTATTTCTATAGAAAATTTTGCCAAAATTTTATTTTTATAGAAAATTTTGTCAAATTTTATTTCGATAGACATTTTTCTCAAAATTTTATTTTTATAGAAACTTTTGTCAAAATTTTATTTCTATAGAAATTTTTGTCAAAATTGTATTTTATAGAAAATTTTGACAAAATTTAATTTCTAAAGAAAATTTTGTCAAAATTTTATTTCTATGGAAAATTTTCTCAAAATTTTATTTCTATAGAAAATTTTATCAACATTTTATTTCTATAGAAGATTTGGTCAAAATTTTATTTTTATAGAAAATTTTCTCAAAATTTTCTTTCTATAGAAAATTTTCTCAAAATTTTCTTTCTATAGAAAATTTTGTCAAATTTTTTTCTATAGACACTTTTGTTAAAATTGTATTTCTATAGAACATTTTCCCAAAAATTTTCTATAGAAATAAAATTTTGACCTAATTTTCTATAGAAATAAAATTTTGGCAAAATTTTCTATAGAAATAAAATTTTGACAAAAAATTCTATAGAAATAAAATTTTGACAAAATTTTCTATAGAAAAAAGATTTTGAGAAAATTTTCTATAAAATTTAAATTTTGACCAAATTTTCTATAGAAATAAAATTTTGAGAAAATTTTCTATAGAAATAAAATTTTGAGAAAATTTTCTATAGAAATAAAATTTTGAGAAAATTTTCCATAGAAATAAAATTGTGGCAAAACTTTCTATCCAATTATAATTATCTAATGTTACCCAGAATATAAAAATTGGGCCTCAATTTTTCCTCAATCACTATTTTCTCATCATAATTTTGTCCACGGGAAACCACAGTCTTCTCCACTATAAACTTTCCTAAGCAAATATTTTCTTAGCTTTACCTTTTAAAGATAAATTTCTATTTGATCCAAAAGACATACAATAGTTTAAAATAAAACCCCGCTCGTTTTTTCACAAAATCTCTGGTCCCTCAGAAACAAGGATAAACACAACACAGGATTTCCTTTCGGTACAAAAAACAAAACTTTAAATTCAATTGAAATAGATTTGTGTCTTGCATTTGATCACTAGCTCTCCCCAAAGGGCTTAAGGTTCGGCTATCAAAGCTATACGGCCATCGTTGCAGCCATAGACCAAAAACGGAAATGGATAAATGAACATGAAGTGATGTTCTATTCTATTTTAGTCCTTGTACGATTTTGCCCATGGTTGACTAAACTATTCTGCATGCTTGTGTTTGTTGTCAAAGACAATTTAGCAATTTGTAAAGTTTATCGTACACCAGCATACAGTAGTAGCAGTACGAGTAGATACGATGTAAGAATAGGTCCATTTTATGGTCATATCCTTATGAATCAGTGAATGCAAAGAGTTAAATGCGTACCATGTAGAATCTTTCTGGTCACATGTAATGGAGTTGTAAAATAAAATTTTGTCAACAACTTTTTGTCGTTTTTTTTTTTTTTTTTGCTTTTGCTTTTGTTAGTTGTAGTTTTAAGTAAATGAAATAAAATCTCTTGAAAATAAAACTAGTATGCGGAATAACTAAGAAATTCCTTTTGTAAGGACTTCGATATGAATTCACCTGTAAAGAACTTGGATTCCTGGGAAATTACCGTGAATTTGTTTAGGATGTTCAATTTGCTGTTATGGTAGAGGTTTTTTTTTGTTTTTTGGCAATCGAGTTGAATTTATTGCCTTATCGAAAGTTGAACTCCAATTAGTTTATGAAGGACTAAATTAAATTTAATACTTTGAAAAGGCTTAATAGGTGGAATTAAGTTATAGAGCTGATAGAGTTGTAATTGAAGAATGAATTGGAGGATTAAAGATGTGGAACAAATTTGGACTAGAAGCATTTTATGCGAGTAATATGGTGCTAGATTCTCATAGAGAGAATGAAGCCGCTGAGGTATTTTGGCCAGTCGCCTTACCTCGAGATTGCTAAAACTGTTTTCCATTTCCTGCCAAATAATTTTTATTTCGCCTAAATTATTTCAACACTTTGATTCAATAATAATTTCGCAAAAGTCATAAATAAGAGAAAATAAAATGTAAATTTGATTTTAAGATTTGTTGTACAATTATTTTCATAGCGGTTCTGAGATTATTTGAATTTTTAATGGCTAATAGGCCGTTGCCACATAAACATATTTGCCTCGGCTCATCCGTTAAATATCGGCCATTTCTCTGTACTCACAAGCCCTTTTCTATATACCTTTCACAAAAATGTTCCATGTTCAACGTCTAAAATTAACAAAATTTTTTTTCTGATTCAATTACGAAATTCATTGATCCAATTATTTTTTTAATTGAAATGTTTTTAATTGAAATGTCACAGAAATGATAATATCAATTGAAAAATTAATTGGATCAATTTTTTTGTGATTGATTTTTGTTTCAATTAAATTTTAATTGAATATTTTTATACCCTCCACCATAGGATGGGGGGTATATTAATTTTGTCATTCCGTTTGTAACACATCGAAATATTGCTCTAAGACCCCATAAAGTATATATATTCTGGGTCGTGGTGAAATTCTGAGTCGATCTGAGCATGTCCGTCCGTCCGTCCGTCCGTCTGTTGAAATCACGCTAACTTCCGAACGAAACAAGCTATCGACTTAAAACTTGGCACAAGTAGTTGTTATTGATGTAGGTCGGACAGTATTGCAAATGGGCCATATCCGTCCACTTTTACGGTCCCCCAAATTTGGCTTGCGGATCCTTTAAGAGAAGCAAATTTCATCCGAAATTTGGTACATAGTGTTAGTATATGGTGTCTAACAACCATGCAAAAATTGGTCCACATCGGTCCATAATTACATATAGCCGCCATATAAACCGATCACGCGATTTGGCTTGCGGAGCCTCTAAGAGAAGCAAATTTCATCCGATCCGGCTGAAATTTGGTACATGGTGTTAGTATATGGTCTCTAACAACCATGCAAAAATTGGTCCACATCGGTCCATAATTATATATATCCCCCATATAAACCGATCCCCCGATTTGGCTTGCGGAGCCTCTAAGAGAAGCAAATTTCATCCGATCCGGCTGAAATTTGGTACATGGTGTCAGCATATGATCTTTAGCGGTCATGCAAAGATTGGTTCACATCGGTCCATAATTATATATAGACCCCTTATAAACCGATCCCCCGATTTGGCTTGCGAAGCCTCCAAGAGAAGCAAATTTCATCCGATATGGCTGAAATTTAGTACATAGTGTTAGTATATGGTATCTAATGACCATGCAAAAATGGATCTACATCGGTCCATAATTATATATAGCCCGCATATAAACCGATCACCAGATTTGACCTCCGGAGCCTCTTGGAAGACCAAAATTCATCCGATTCGGTTGAAATTTGGTACGTTATGTTAGTATATGGTATCCAACAACCATGCAGGAATTGGTTCATATCAGTCCATAATTATATATAGTCCCCATATAAACCGATCCCCAGATTTGACCTCCGGTGCCTTTTGGGGAAGCAAAATTCATCCGATCTGGTTGAAATTTGGTGGTAGTATATGATATTTAACAACCATGCCAAAAGTGGTCCATATCAGTCCATAATCATATATAGCCCCCCCATATAAACCGATCCCGAGATTTGGTTTTGGAGTCTCTTGGTGGAGCAAATTTCATCCGAGTCAGTTGAAATTTGGTACATTGTGATAGTATATGGCCGTTAACAACCATGTCTAACTAGGTCCATATCGGTCTATACACTGAAAAAACAGTGAACCCACCAGGAAAGAAAATTTTAGTTAATTATAGAAAAATTTGATTAATTGTAGAAAATTGTAACTAAACTGTATTATAAACGCAGATGTCGCGCCGATTTCGCAAAAACAAGTAAACAATTTTCGACAAATTTAAGAAGATTTATTAGACAAAATTATTATTTTTCACTTATTAAAGAAAATTTCGTAGTTTGAAGGAAAAAATTGGAGTTCAAAATTGCAAAAATGTCTTTAGTGCCATACGAAGTTCATGATGGACGCATTATTGGTAAAATTTACAAATATTAAGGAATTCTGAACTATTTTGTGGGAGACACGAATTTAGTTCATTTTGTATAAATCAATTGTGTATGATTTTTTCTTCTGCTTTAGTTAAGTTAACTTACGTACGTAAAAAATTGTTAATGGCATGGAAACTTTCTTAAAACGTAATTATTCCATGAACTAAAAGGAATTAAATCAGCTTTAGTGAAATATAGGGTTCACTTTTTTTTTGAGTGTAGTTATATATAACCCTCAGATAAATCGATCCCCAATCACACACAAATTGGTCCATATCAAGTTCATAATCGTATATAGACCCATATAAGCGACCCCCATATTTCAATTCTAGCTCTCTAAGTACCGTGCAAAAGTCCATATCGATTCGTAATTATTTGTAGACTTACCTATACATAACTTTTTTGGTCTCACCACGTATGGACTAACTCACAATTTAGAAAACGATGTTAAGAAGTTTTAAGATTCCACAACTCAAGTACTCGTAATTCGACTGTGGATGACAGGCTTTCGTAGAAGTTTCTACGCAATCCATGGTGGAGGGTACATAAGATTCGGCCTGACCGTATATACTTGTTTAAAACTCATTTAAAAATTTAATTGGAAAAATTTTCATGATTTTTTTTCTGTGTGGGGTGAGCATATACCTTCTCTGTGTGTAAATCTTGTTTAGTTAAAGATATATCTCATAATTAATTCGTAGTTCAAAGATTCTAATATTACAAAGACACAAAAATGTTTCAGTTTTCTAAAAAAGCGTACAATTATAAAACTTACATATTTATTTATAGTTTATAAACTTTAAAATTTTAATTGATTATTGTTTACTTGTTGCACAATCATGTATTTTTATACCCTTCACCACTACTGTGGTACAGGGTATAATAAGTTTGTGCATTTGTATGTAACGCCAAGAAGGAGTAATCATAGACCAACCTTTTAGTATACGGATCGGCTTAGAATTAAATTCTGAGTCGATTTAGCGATGTCCGTCTGTCTGTCTGTCCGTCTGTCTGTCCGTCTGTCTGTCCGTCTGTCTGTCCGTCTGTCTGTCCGTCTGTCTGTCTGTCTGTCTGTCTGTCTGTTGATGTATTTTTGTGTGCAAAGTACAGCTCGCAGTTTTAGTCCGATTGTCCTAAAATTTGGTATAGGGTCCTGTTTCGGCTCAAAGACGATCCCTATTGATTTTGGAAAAAATCGGTTCAGATTTAGATATAGCTGCCATATATATTTTTCACCGATCTGGTCATAATTGGCGTGTATATCAACCGATCTTCCTCAAATTCCGTACATCCGAATATTTTATGAGTCTCGAAAAACTTGCAAAATATCAGCCAAATCGGTTCAGATTTAGATATAGCTCCCATATATAGCTTTCGCCCGATTTACACTCATTTGCCCACAGAGGCCAAGTTTTTGCTCCGATTTAGTTGAAATTTTGCACAGGGAGTAGAATTAGCATTATAGGTATGCGTGCCAAATTTGGTTGAAATCGGTTCAGATTTAGATATAGCTCCCATATAGAGCCAATTTTTTTAGAGGCCAATTTTTTGCTCCGATTTAGTTGAAATTTTGCACAGGGAGTATAATTAGCATTGTAGCTATACGTGCCAAATTTGGTTGAAATCGGTTCAAATTTAGATATAGCTCCCATATATAGCTTTCGCCCGATTTACACTCATATGACCACAGAGGCCAATTTTTAACTCCGATTTAGTTGAAATTTTGCACAAGGAGTAGAATTAGCATTGTAGCTATGCGTGCCAAATTTGGTTGACATCGGTTCAGATTTAGATTTAGCTCCCATATATATGTTTTTCTGATTTCGACCAACATTTTCCTTGTAAAATCGCCACTGCTTAGTCGAAAAGTTGTAAAAATGAATCTAATTTTCCTAAACTTGTAATACATATATATCGAGCGATAAATCATAAATAAGCTTTTGCGAAGTTTCCTTAAAATTGCTTCAGATTTAAATGTTTCCCATATTTTTTTACTAATATTGTGTTCCACCCTAGTGCATTAGACGACTTAAATTTTGAGTCTATAGATTTTGTAGAAGTCTATCAAATTCTGTCCAAATCGAGTGATATTTAAATGTATGTATTTGGGACAAACCTTTATATATAGCCCCCAACACATTTGACGGATATGATATGGTATCGAAAATTTAGATCTACAAAGTGGTGCAGGGTATAATATAGTCGGCCCCGCCCGACTTTAGACTTTCCTTACTGGTTTCTTTTTATTTTTTTTTTTAGTACAGTCATTTATAAGATTTTATGTCTTGTTGTACTAAAATGACACAAATAAATAAATAAATAAAATAAAGAGCCTTTTCTCTGACTAATAACGTAATAAAATTTTCTTAATCCTCAAAATCGAGGGTATACCCCTGGCTCAATTTTTAGTTAATCATAGATAAAGCGAACTTTTTAATGCCATTTGTGAATGCCAAATAGATAAATTTTATTCAAAGATTAACACAATATTTTTGCTATTCCTTCATATTTTCATCATTAACATATAAAAAAGAGAGTATATTTTATACTCCCCCTCTTTCACATCATCAATTCTTCACCGTATTTACTTTATGCAAATCATCTCTGTAACTGGTACATGGCAACCCTGTATGGTTAGTTATAAAAGTAATAACATTTACAGTTTCGTTTATTTGAATTTATGAGAAATATGAACATTATCCACGAGCATACACTTAATGGTTTTTAAATAAAGAGAAAAAAAAACTTATAATTCAGCCTGCATCGAAAAGGCGAAGAGAAAAACAAAATAAAAAACCAAACCAACAGAATACACAAATGCTCACACACCAACATACATTGACTGGAATGCGAATAATGCGGTTGCTTCAAGTGGGCTGAATGACTGTGCTGCTGTGAGCTTCGGTAGTCGAATACATGTTAACCATACAAATGTGGTTAGGAACAAAGTGGCTTTTGCTATGGTGACTGCATAGTTTATAAGAGAGTGTATATCTCTGTCTATGGGTGTGTGCGTGTGTGTGTGTGAGTGGTTGTGATCTCTCATGAGCTTCACACTGCATGCTAAAAGCTAAAAGAGTATCCAAGTCCCAACATGTCCTTAAATGAAGGCATGATGGAGAAGTTACGGACTCACATATATGTATATTCTCTACCTGGAAAAATTTGTATGGGTGTGTGTGTGTGTACGTGTTTGCATGCTCATATAACAGTTCAAAAGCAATAACACTCATCGAGTTGCAAAACCGGATAAAGCAAACATTGACTAGCATAGTAAGCTTGTGCATCTTTGAAGATATACTCTCACACATTAACATGTACACACGCACAAACACACACATACACACGCTCGCACTCGTTCACTCAGTCTTTGGCGAATGATAGCATAAGTAAGAAGATCACATATACATACCAAACAAAAACAAAGCATACATATGCATGCCGCTCTATGCCTGCATACTCGTATGTAAGCACGAGCATTGATACTACCCAGCAACCAAGGATGTGTACCCAGTGGGGGGCATACAAGTTCTTGGGGGGCATGGAAGTAAACACCATTGCTACCTACTCTGCGACCATATGCAGAGTATGCCAAAGACGTGGACTATGTACAAATTATCCTACTCGAATGAAGCAACAAAGTAAAGTAATACCGAAGTGTACAGTACAACTGAAGTGAGTAAAGTACAGCATACAAGAAAAAAACAAGAATTGTATGACAACAAAAACAACACCATTACCCAAAGTACAGAGGCAGTCACACTACGAGGAAAAATACATATCTCCCTAAAACCTGAATGCATAAGAGGAGTTTACTGCAAATAGCCATTGCCATGGTGAAGGAAGTAATGCACAGTGGGCAACGCAAAGATTTTCATAGGGTAAATGAGAAATTTAATTTTTCAAAAAAAATGGAAGTTTTAGGCTTAAGATCTATAAACCACCAAAACAGGGTAGCTGATATGTATGGCATCACATGCTACATGAAAGAGATTTTGCAAAAACTATTGGCACGAAGTATAATGACTATTGTATGAGCTGTCATGATGCGGAGGAAACGGAATTAATTAAACACATCTTGTGTGAGTGTCCTGCATTTTGTGTAAAGCGCAAGCAACTTTTAGGAGCATATAGCTTCAGATTACTAGCGGATCTGGAAAACGTTAATTTAAGCAGTCTGCTAATGTTTTTGGAACAATCTGGTTGGTTAAACGAAGAAAAATAATCGAGAAGGTTCAGCGGTTAAAACTATAAGTGCCCATATGTAATAGGTACTTTTAGTTAATGTGGTATCACAATGGACTGAATAGTCTAAGTGAGCCTGAATCTTAATCGGGCTGCCACTTTAACGTAACCTAACCTAACCTACATGAAGGAGACTGTGAAATGTTGAACCATTTCCGGTGAAAGGACGTCTTGAGATAATCAGCATTTTTGTATTTTTAATGCCAACCATACTCTCCAAAATGCCATCAGGCGCTAATGTCCAACGGATATAGATCCGAATATTTTGGAACGAGAATCTTTCTGTGTAAGTCATTCTTCATTAATATGTGCTGTATGCAATGGTGCTGAATCCTGTAATATACGTGGTGTGCGGTTGAAATGTTTATCTGCCCAGGCCTTCAATAATGTCTTTAAGACATTTTTTTTTATTTTTATTTTATTGTTCTGGAGTAAAAAATTTGGAAATGACATCAACCCTCGGACAGACCCATGAGTCTGGCCAGACCTTTTTCGATTCTAATTGTAATTAAAATACATTTATAATATAGCTAGAGACTTGAAACTTCAGGTACCCTCCTAAAATTTTATTACCTATCGATGTTTGAAAAAATCAGGACGGAAAATACGACAGTAATAATGTAATAATATCAACAAAATAGCATATTTTCCATATAAATACATTAAAATACATAGTGGGTCTGGCCAGGCCTCATGTGTTACGAATGTGACCATCGAAACATGTGTAAATTTTAGAATCCGTTTAGATTTCTTCGGTACGAATTATTTCCTTCAAACGGTCAACAAAGCCATTATAGTCGGTATTTCCGGGTTACAAGTACGGTTGCCGCAGATGGTAGAATTTTTACTGTTTAGTAGAATTTCTGATAACTTGATAGATTTTGCAAAATATTCCTCTCGAAGTAAAAGATAAAGTTTTTTATATCTTTATTTTCCTATAGAAGAAATTTTTTGACAACATTTTATATGAAAAAAAAATTTTGACAAAATTTTCTATACAAATAAAATTTTGACAGAATTTTCTATAGAAATAAAATTTTGACAAAATTTTCTATAGAAATAAAATGTTGACAAAATTTTCTATAGAAATAAAATTTTGATAAAATTCTTTACAGAAATAAAATTTTGACAAAATTTTCTATAAAATACAATTTTTTGACAAAAAATAAAATTTTAACAAAATTTTTTACAGAAATAGAATTTTGACAAAATTTTCTATAGAAATACAATTTTAGCAAAATTATCTATACAAATAAACTTTGGTAAAAAATATCTGTAGAAATAAACTTTAAGAAAAATTGTTTATGGAAATATAATTTTGACAAAATTTTCTATGGAAATAAAATTTTGACTAAATTTTCTGTAGAAATAAAATTTTGGCAAAATTTTCTATAGAAATAAAATGTTGACAAAATTTTCTATAGAAATACAATTTTTACAAAATTTTCTATAGAAATAAAATGTTGGCAAAAGTTTCTATAGAAATAAAATGTTGACAAAATTTTCTATAGAAATACAGTTTTGACAAAATTTTCTATAGAAATACAATTTTGACAAAATTTTCTGTAGAAGAAAAATGTTGACAAAATTTTCTTTAGAAATAAAATTTTGACAAAATTTTCTATAGAAATAAAATTATGACAAAACTTTCTATCGAAATAAAATTTTGACAAAATTTTCTATAGAAATAACATTTTGACAACATTTTCTATAGAAGAAAAATTTTGACAAATTTTTGTATAGAAATAAAAATTTGAGAAAAATTTTTTATTGAAATAAAATTTTGACAAAATTTCTATCGAAATAAAATATTGGCAAAATTTTCTATAGCAACAAAATGTTGACAAAATTTTCTATAGAAATACAATTTTGGCAAAAATTATCTAAGAAATAAACTTTGAGAAAAATTGTTTATAGAAATAAAATTATGACATAATTTTCTATATAAATACAATTTTGACAAAATTTTCCTTAAAAATAAAATTTTGTCAAAATTTTCTATAGAACTAAAACTTTGACAAAATTTTCTATAGAAATACAATTTTGACAAAATTTTCTATAGAAAAAAAATTTTGACAAAATTTTCTATAGAAATAAAATTTTGACAAAATTTTCTATAGAAATACAATTTTGACAAAATTTTCTATAGAAGTAAAATTTTTACAAATTTTTGTATACAAATAAAATGTTCACAAAATTTTCTATAGAAATAAAATTTTGACAAAGTTTTCTATGGAAATAAAATTTTGACAAAATTTTCTATAGAAATAAAATATATAAAATAATTTTCTATAAAAATAAAATGTTGACAAAATTTTCTACAGAAATACAATTTTGACAAAATTTTCTATAGAAATACAATTTTGACAAAATTTTTTGTAGAAGAAAAATGTTGACAAAATTTTCTTTAGAAATAAAATTTTGACAAAATTTTCTATAGAAATAAAATTTTGACAAAATTTTCTATAGAAATAAAATTATGACAAAACTTTCTATAGAAATAATATTTTGACAAAATTTTCTATAGAAATAAAATTTTGACAAAATTTTCTATAGAAATAACAGTTTGACAAAATTTTCCTTAGAAATAAAATTTTGACAAAATTTTCTATAGAAATAAAATTTTGACAAAATTTTCTATAGAAATAAAATTTTGACAAAATTTACCATAGAAATAAAATTTTGACAAAATTTTCTATAGAAATAAAATTTTGACAAAACTTTCTATAGAAATAAAATTTTCACAAATTTTTGTATACAAATAAAATGTTCACAAAATTTTCTATAAAAATAAAATTTTGACAAAATTTTCTATGGAAATACAATTTTGACAAAATTTTCTATAGAAATAAAATATATAAAATAATTTTCTATAGAAATACAATTTTGACAAAATTTTCTATAGAAATAAAATGTTGACAACATTTTCTATAGAAATAAAATTTTGACAAAATTTTCTATAGAAATACAATTTTGGCAAAATTTTCTATAGAAATAAAATGTTGACAAAATTTTCTATAGAAATACAATTTTGACAAAATTTTCTATAGAAATAAAATTTTGACAAAATTATCTATAAAAATAAAACTTTGACAAAATTTTCTATAGAAAACAAATTTTGACAAAATTTTCTATAGAAATACAATTTTGACAAAATTTTCTATAGAAATACAATTTTGACAAAATTTTCTATAGAAATAAAATGTTGACAAAATTTTCTATAGAAATACAATTTTGGCAAAATTTTCTATAGAAATAAAATGTTGACAAAATTTTCTATAGAAATAAAATTTTGACAAAATTTTCTATAGAAATACAATTTTGGCAAAATTTTCTATAGAAATAAAATGTTGACAAAATTTTCTATAGAAATACAATTTTGACAAAATTTTCTATAGAAATAAAATTTTGACAAAATTTTCTATAGAAATACAATTTTGGCAAAATTTTCTATAGAAATAAAATTTTGACAAAATTTTCTGTAGAAATAAACTTTGAGAAAAATTGTTTATAGAAATACAATTTTGGCAAAATTATCTATAGAAATAAACTTTGAGAAACATTTTCTATAGAAATAAAATTTTGGCAAAATTTTCTATAGAAATAAAATGTTGACAATATTTTTTCTATAGAAATGCAATTTTGACAAAATTTTCTATAGAAATAAAATTTTGACAAAATTATCTGTAGAAATAAAACTTTGACAAAATTTTCTATAGAAAACAAATTTTGACAAAATTTTGTATAGAAATAAAATATTCTCAGATTTTGCAATTCCTACGGTTCATTTCGTCCTATAGAGACCAATCGCCAGATTTTACTTCTTTTTCATCATACTGAAGGCTTATTTTTCAACCGATCCATTTAGGCGAACCGGTCTATCGGAAAATTGTAAATTGCCCCCACTAAATCTTAAAAGTCATGTTAAAAAAAAATTCACACACACACATGAATATGGATAGCTGTCAAGACACACATTCACCCCCAAAGGGAAAATTTCACCATAGAACAACAAGATAAAAATGTCCACCTCCTATGCTGTTTACCAGCTTTACAAAAGGTAATGTGTTATTGATGAACTCCGATTTCAGGCTTTATTCCCTTTTACCAACTGCAGCCATCGTTCTCAAATGAATTTTGCTCTTTGCTATTTTGCATCTTTCCCTTATGCAGAGTAGAGAGAAAAAAAACATAATATGATGCAGTGTGAAATAAATGCAAAAAGTTCCAAAGATGGATGGTCTTCGAACCCCATCGTTATGGGCTTAAGTTAAACAAGACTGTGTTGCTACTGGCAATGAACATTTAAGGACAGTCAGAATATCTGCTGTCCATGTAAAAGAAAACCGGGTAATTCGGATATTAAAACGAAAATATAATCATAAATGCATTTTGCATTGATCATTGGTCTTTTTTCCGATAAATTGGTCTTGGGAAAGAAATCAATCTATGGTCCGCATACTTGTATGCATGTACGTGAATACTGAAATCATTTATGAATGTTTCAATTAAAATGAAATTTATTAAGAGTCAAGAAAGATACGAGTAATTCTTGCATGGAAGTTGAAGAAATTGCCCAGCTATTAAAAATAAATGAGAAAAAGGAGATTGTTCTTTCATGCTTCATTTGGTCTTTTACCAAAATGTCAGTGGAATATTATTTTTTACTACTTCTTTTTCCATATCCTTCATCCTTGGGGGTTCAGGAATTTAAAAACAGGATTTTTACATCAAGTAAATTACTAAGAATGTATTCATAACAAGTAAGGAAAGTCTACAGTAGGGAGGGCGGACTTTTTTGTCTTTTTTTCTATAGAAAATTTTGTCAAAATTTTATTTCTATGGAAAATTTTGTAAAACTTTATTTTTTTGGAAAATTTTCTGAAAATTTTATTCGTTTAATTTTGTCAAAATTGTATTTGTATAGAAAATTTTATCAAAATTGTATTTATATAGAAAATTTTGTCAAAATTTTATTTGTTTTGTTGTTGTTGTTTTTTTCCTTTAATCATTGTTGTTGTTTTTTTATTTCAGCTTAAAACCATGCATTGACTAAACTACAGGTGTAACTTACCCAACAGAGGAAAAGAATGTAAGTCAAATTTATTTAGGCAAAGCCCTTTTCGGAATTACCACATTCCTCATCAGCATCCTCTACTTGCAGCAAAACTATCAACCAATTATCAGAATAAATTCAGGCAGTTCACTCACTAAACCCAAAAGTAAACCACACTTGAACCTTCCGAAAAAAGGGTTTTACATACTAACCGGCTTATGCCGAAATAAATTCGTACAAACATATCTCTTTTCAATGCATGGTTTTAAGCTGAAATCAAAAAAACAACAACAAAATTTTATTTCTATAGAAAATTATGTCCAAATTTTATTTCTATAAAAAATTTGGTCCAAATTTTATTTCAAATTTTTTTTCAAAATTTTATTTCTATGGAAAATTTTGTCGAAATTTTAATTCTATAGAAAATTTTGTCAAAATTTTATTTCCGTAGAAAATTTTGTTAAAATCTTATTTCTATATAAAATGTTCTACAAATTTTATTTCTATAGAAAATTTTGTCCAAATTTTATTTCCATAGAAAATTTCGTCAAACTTTTATTTCTTTAGAAAATTTTGTCAAAATTTTATTTCTATAGAAATTTTTTTCAAAATTGTATTTCTATAGAAGATTTTGTGAAAAAAATTGTTTGTATAGAAAGTTTGTCAACATTTTATTTCTATAGAAAATTTTGTCAAAATTTTATTTTGTATAGAAAATTGTCAAAATTTTATTTCTATAGCACAATGTTATTTCTATAGCAAATTTTGTCAAAATTTTATTCCTATGAAAAATTTGGTCAAACTTCTATAGAAAATTTTGTCAACGCCTTATTTCTATAGAAAATTTGGCAACATTTTATTTCTATAGAAAATTTTATCAAAATTGTATTTCTTTACAAAAATTTGTCAACATTTTATTTCAATAGAACATTTTGTCAAAATTTTATTTCTACAGAAAATGTTATCAAAATCGTATTTCAATAGAAAATTTTGTCAAAATTTTATTTCTATGAAAAATGTTGTCAAAATTTTATTTCTTTTGAAAATTTTGTCAAAATTTTATTTCTATGGAAAATTTTGTCAAAATTTTAATTCTATAGAAAATTTTGTAAAAATTTTAATTCTATAGAAAATTTTGTCAAAATTTTATTTCTTTAGAAAATTTTTTAAAATGTTATTTTGTATAGAAAATTTCGTCAAAATGTTATTTCTATGGAAACTTTTCTCAAAATTTTATTTCTATAGAAAATTTTATCAAAATTGTATTTATATAGAAAATTTTGTCAAAATTTTATTTCTGTAGAATATTTTGTCAAAATTTTATTTCTATGGAAAATTTTGTCAAAATTTTAATTCTATAGAAAATTTTGTCATAATTTTAATTCTATAGAAAATTTTGTCAAAATTTTATTTCTGCAGAAAAATTTGTTAAACTCTTATTTCTATATAAAATGTTCTAAAAATTTTATTTCTATAGAAAATTTTGTCCAAATTTTATTTCCATAGAAAATTTCGTCAAACTTTTATTTCTTTAGAAAATTTTGTCAAACTTTCTATAGAAATTTTTTTCAAAATTGTATTTCTATAGAAGATTTTGTGAAGAAAATTTTTTGTATAGAAAGTTTGTCAACATTTTGTTTCTATAGAAAATTTTGTCAAAATTTTATTTTGTATAGAAAATTGTCAAAATTTTATTTCTAAGGAAAATTGTGTCAAAATTGTATATCTATAAAAAATTTTGTCAAAATTTTATTCCTATGAAAAATTTGGTCAAACTTTTATTTCTATAGAAAATTTTGTCAAAATTTTATTTCTATAGAAAATTTTGTCAACGCCTTATTTCTATAGAAAATTTGGCAACATTTTATTTCTATAGAAAATTTTATCAAAATTGTATTTCTTTGCAAAAATTTGTCAACATTTTATTTCAATAGAACATTTTGTCAAAATTTTATTTCTACAGAAAATGTTATCAAAATCGTATTTCAATAGAAAATTTTGTCAAAATTTTATTTCTATGAAAAATTTTGTCAAAATTTTATTTCTATAGAAAATTTTGTCACAATTTTATTTCTTTTGAAAATTTTGTAAAAATTGTATTTATATAGAAAATTTTGTCAAAATTGTGTTTATATAGAAAATTTTGTCAAAATTTTTTTTCTTTAGAAAATTTTTTCAAAATTTTAATTCTATAGAAAATTTTGTCAAAATTTTATTTCTTTAGAAAATTTTGTCAAAATTTTATTTCTTTTGAAAATTTTGTAAAAATTGTATTTATATAGAAAATTTTGTCAAAATTGTGTTTATATAGAAAATTTTGTCAAAATTTTATTTCTATAGAAAATTTTTTGAAAATTCTATAGAAAATTCTATAGAAAATTTTGTCAAAATTTTATTTCTTTAGAAAATTTTTTAAAATGTTATTTTGTATAGAAAATTTCGTCAAAATGTTATTTCTATGGAAACTTTTCTCAAAATTTTATTTCTTTAGAAAAATTTTTAAAATGTTATTTTGTATAGAAAATTTCGCCAAAATGTTATTTCTATGGAAACTTTTCTCAAAATTTTATTTCTATAGAAAATTTTGTCAAAATTTTATTTCTGTAGAATATTTTGTCAAACTTTTATTTCTATGGAAAATTTTGTCAAAATTTTAATTCTATAGAAAATTTTGTCAAAATTTTATTTCTGCAGAAAATTTTGTTAAAATCTTATTTCTATATAAAATGTTCAAAAAATTTTATTTCTATAGAAAATTTTGTCCAAATTTTATTTCCATAGAAAATTTCGTTAAACTTTTATTTCTTTAGAAAATTTTGTCAAAATTTTATTTCTATAGAAATTTTTTTCAAAATTGTATTTCTATAGAAGATTTTGTGAAAAAATTTTTTTGTATAGAAAGTTTGTCAACATTTTATTTCTATAGAACATTTTGTCAAAATTTTATTTTGTATAGAAAATTATCAAAATTTTATTTCTACAGAAAATTTTGTCAAAATTTTATTTCTATAGAAAATTTGTTGAACATTTTATTTCTGTAGAACATTTTGTCAAAAGTTTATTTCTATGGAAAATTTTGTCAAACTTTTATTTCTTTAAAAATTTTTTAAAAATTTTATTTCTTTAAAAATTTGGTCAAAATTTTATTTCTATAGAAAATTTTGTCAAAATTTTAGTTCTATAGAAAATTTTGTCAACATTTTATTCCAATAGAAAATTTTGTCAAAATTTTATTTCTACAGAAAATGTTATCAAAATCGCATTTCAATAGAAAATTTTGTCAAAATTTTATTTCTATAGAAAATTTTGTCGAAATTTCAGAGTTCGGCCCCGAGAATTGTCGAAATCGTATTTCTATAGAAATTTTTTTAAAAAATTTTATTTCTAAAGAAAATTTTTTTAAAAATTTTATTTCTAAAGAAATTTTTTCAAAATTTTATTTCTATAGAAAATGTGATCAAAATATCAGCGTTCGGCTCCGAGTATTATTGCTAATAAAAAAAAGTTCACCAGTTTTCTCATTGAACGCCTCGTTTCATCTGCAATGTGAGTTATAAAAGCATTTGAATGTTGCTGCCTTACTTGAAGGTACATTTATTTGAAAATCGTTTGTAAAGCATTGTTCAAACATGCAAATATTTCAAAGTATGTAAGTTGAAGAGAAGCTAGAAAAATTCAAAGACTGTTATATCTGAAACTATGTTCATTTGCAAAAAGAAGGGAATAGTTTTTTTTCTAAACATACAGTATGTGCAATTTGCCTTCAAGAATTGGTTTTTGTAAAATGAAAATTTTATTCGTTCCAGTTTTTATTACATCGATGGCTTTTGCTGTAACAGATACCAGAGTTATTTGAGTTTATTGAAGTTAATTTTAAAATAACTCTTCAAGCTATGTGTAAAAGATTTAGGAAAATATAAAACCAATAGCATGGTAAAATTGTGTAAAGGAAGTTTTCTTTTTATGGGTGAAAAGAGCCTTGATGATTGAAAAAAAAAAAATTACTTCAAAATTTTAAATTTTTTCTAATTCGAAAGAGTTTATATGACAATACGAGGCCAGGGAACGTCAATATTAAAGGCTCGGGAGACATTTATATCGATCTCAGTTTTCACATGTTTGCTTGCCTTCAAGCAACTAAACTGGACAACAGAAGGACAGACAGTTTGTATATATTTACAGTATCCAGAAGGAACGTAGTAAGGTACACTGTACTTTGTAGTCAATTATCCGCATCAGCCACTAATTATATTTAAGTATGGTCACCCCTCGTCAAGTCTGTTTGTCCGTCTGTACGTACATATTTTTTATGTTTTTCTTTTAAACAAAAGGGATGTCGGTTGCATTTTTTTTTCTATACCCATTCATATTGGAGTGTTTTATGTTCAGCCCTAAATTAAAGAAAAAACAAGTAAGCAAAGTAGAAAGTCGGGCGGGACCGATTATATCATACCCTAAACCACCATTACAGAATTAGTAATCATAAGCATTTGTGGGGTAACATATAGGTCTGGGAGATAAACCGCAGTTGCATATTTAAGAAAATTAAGGGGTACATGTCTATGGGTGCTTTGTGTCAATCTGACTATAGCTGATAGTCAATGTTGCCAGGGAAAATGTTCGGTTTACCCTAGAAGGACAAAAAAAGTTCCCTACTTTCCTATACATTCCCAAACAATTTTCCCTACTATATTTTTCGTTAAATTTAAAAAAATTTACAAAACAAAAATGGTTCTAAGTACTTTATTATCTTAAAACATGAATATGCAACGTATATAACTTCGAATATAAATTTGTATTACGACCACGGTTGCCACAGTTGGTAGAATTCTACCCAAATTAGTAATATTTTTTGTTAAATCTTTATAAAAATAAAATTTTGGAAAAAGTTTCTATAAACAAATTTTTGTGAGAAAATTTTCTATAGAAATAAAATTTTGAGAAAATTTTTTATAGAAATAATATTTTGAAAAAAAAAATTCTATAGAAATAAAATTTTGACAAAATGTTCTATAGAAATAAAATATTGACAAAATTTTCTACAGGAATAAAGTTTACCACACATTGTTAAAGATCAAGCCTTGCCGGCTTCTAATTTCCTCCTCTAGAGCCACCAAAATGTAAAAATTATTACAAATTGTGTTGAGTGAAAATGTCCTACATTGTGGCTCTACGTCCCTACAAGACGCTAAATATTAGAAAAACCCTACATATAGGTAATTTCCCCTACTTCTAGCAACACTGGCTGTGTTGATATTGCACCTACGGAGTTTGTATGCCACTAATATTGAGCCCATTATTAAAAAAGAGAAAATCGTAAAATTAGTGTGGGTAATAAATACAAATTTGTAAAAATCGAGCAATATTCTTATGTAAGAGCTACAAGTAAATCTTTATAAAAATAAAATTTTGGAAAAAGTTTCTATAAACAAATTTTTGTGAGAAAATTTTCTATAGAAATAAAATTTTGAGAAAATTTTTTATAGAAATAATATTTTGAAAAAAAAAATTCTATAGAAATAAAATTTTGACAAAATGTTCTATAGAAATAAAATATTGACAAAATTTTCTACAGGAATAAAGTTTACCACACATTGTTAAAGATCAAGCCTTGCCGGCTTCTAATTTCCTCCTCTAGAGCCACCAAAATGTAAAAATTATTACAAATTGTGTTGAGTGAAAATGTCCTACATTGTGGCTCTACGTCCCTACAAGACGCTAAATATTAGAAAAACCCTACATATAGGGAATTTCCCCTACTTCTAGCAACACTGGCTGTGTTGATATTGCACCTACGGAGTTTGTATGTCACTAATATTGAGCCCATTATTAAAAAAGAGAAAATCGTAAAATTAGTGTGGGTAATAAATACAAATTTGTAAAAATCGAGCAATATTCTTATGTAAGAGCTACAAGTACGTATAAGTACGATCGGCTTGTACATCAAAATTTGAAATTTGAGTAACATTGGTTAATAAATAAGAGTACTATGGCCAAATTTGGGAAAATCGAGCGATGCATATATATGGAAGCTATATCTAAATCTGAACCAATTTGCATAATATTTTGCTGGTTTGATTAATACCACAAAAGGTTTCCTTGTGCAAGATTTGAGTAAGATCAGTTAAGAAATGTATGGTCAAACATAAGGTTATTAGGGGCGAATTTTTCAAAATCGGGTGATACATATATGGGAGCTATATCTACATCTGAACCGATTTCGATGAAATTTTGCACATATAGTTAGTACTATAGAGGACTGGATCTAGCCAACTTTTAGTAAGATCGGTTAATAAATAAGGGTTCTATGGCCAAATTTGGGAAAATCGGGCTATACATATATATGGGAGCTATATCTAAATCTGAACCGATTTCGATGATTTTTTGCACATATAGTAAGTGCTATAGAAGACTACATTTAGCCAAATTTGAGTAAGATCGGTTGATAAATAAGGGTTTTATAGCCAAATTTAGAAAAATCGGGCGGTACATATATATGGGAGCTATAGCTAAATCTGAACCGATTTCGATGATTTTTTGCACATACAGTTAGTGCTATAGAAGACTACATTTAGCCAACTTTGAGTAAGATCGGTTGATAAATAAGGGTTTTATGGCCACATTTAGAAAAATCGGGCGATACATATATATGAGAGCTATATCTAAAGCTGAACCGATTTGGATGAAACTTTGCAGACTTGAAGGGCGATGCAAAAGATTAGCTTTTGACAAATTTGGTGACGATCCGTTTGAAAAAAGCGCAACGTGACCCCATTTGTCGAAATCGGGCGATACATATATATGGGAGCTATATCTAAATTTGATCCGATTTCTTCCAAATTCAATAGCGTTCGTCCTTGTGCCCATAAAACTCCCTGTACCAAATTTCATCAAAATCGGTTAATAATTGCGACCGGAATCCTGTGAACAACAAATACATGGACAGACGGACGGACGGACGGACGGACACCAAGCGCTAGATCGACTCAGGAGGTGATTCTGAGTCGATCGGTATATATTTTATGGGGTCTAAAATCAATATTTCTGGTAGGCACATTTTTTGGCCGATCAAACTTATTATACCCTGACCACTATGTGGTTTAGGGTATAACAAGCTTGGAAGGTCAGCGAGACAAAAACAGATCTGTTTGTATCGACTTAACAAAGCAACGGTTATAAAAAATCTCATTTGGGATCTCTCATTTCCACATACCCTTTAATTTTTGCTAATTTTTTTTTTTTTTAGTAACGAAAATGGACCAAAGAGGGACGGACAGTTTGTATATATATGCAGCATCTAATATATAGAAGGTAAGGCTCAAAGCACTTTGTACTAAACTATTCGCATTGGTAACTGATTATATTTAATGATTTCTAACCGTCTCGGCATATTTTTGTCCGTCTGTAGTAACATATTTTTTAATTTTCTCATAACCGAAGTTCTCATTTTTATCAAACAAAAATAAAATCGGTGGAAATTTTTACAAACTCCTTTTTTCCATATCCACTTATTTTGAAGCATTTAATGTTAAATTAATGAAAACAAATTCGTAACTCAAGAAAAACAAATTATTCATATCGAATTCCATACCCACATAGAATTAAGAATTTTCTCAACCATTTTAGTTCCTTTGCTTAATTATTCCACAGAATATTCAAACAATCAAATGAGCTTTTTACGATTTTCTTCCTGGGATTAAATGAAGCGAAATTAATATTTAATATTTACAAGTGTTCCTTGGATAACTTATGCTAATTAAACATTACAAATCTCTGCAGTGCCCCCATGCCAAAAAAAAAACAACAAAGAAACGAAAACTAAAAACCATTCAACCAATGCCTGTTTCGACATCCTTCACATGCAATCACTCTGTAAAAAGGAATTCATCCTTCAATCCACTTCGATTGAGCTACTTTTAGGGTAATCCTTTTTTGTCGTCTTTGTGTTGTGGTTGTGTGACATCGTCATTAACCTTTCCACCCTTCTCCCCGTCCCGTCTGTCTCATTCAATTTAAGGCATGACGTTGTAACCTCAAACTCTAGACCACAATCCAATCAAAATATCATCACATCAATAATTTAAACAGTTCACCAACATAAAAATCTTGTGAACTCTTTCATTTTGGGCGGCTTTTATATTTCCTTTTTTGGTATTCTAAAGATTACACTACTTCTTTAGTCCATAGAATGGTTATCCAGGCAACTATACCTCTCGACCATCTTTTGCTTGTGTTCAAGAGGCAATGTGAAAATATTGTTGTTTTTTTTTTGGTGGGTAATGAGAGTTCATCAAAAGGTTGGTAACGTTCGAAATAAATTTTTTATTTAAAAAACAAATTAACTTTTTCTATACAAACGTTCAGCAATGGACTTTTTCTGTAGAAAAATTCACCAACAAACTTTTCTATATACAAATTCTAAAATTCTAAAAAAAATCTATACACAAAAATCCGTTTTTTTCTATAAAATGAACTTTTCAAGTAAAATAATCCACCAGTGACCTTTTTGTAAAGTCCAGTTATGAGAATTTTCTACAAAAAAAAAATAACTTTTCAAGTAAAATAATCCACCAATGAACTTTTTTATAAAGTCCACTTATGAAAATTTTCTACAAAAAGTCCACCAAATTTCTTTTATAAACCATTGAACTTTTTCCATAAAAAAGTTTACTATTATAAAAAATAGAATATTTTCTAGAAATAAGTTCAAAAATAAGATCGAATCATAAACAAGTGAACCAATTAACATTCATGAACTTTTTTATAAGAAAAGTTAATATATGGACTTTTTTATAGGACAAATTTATCTATGAACTTTTTCCATAATAAAGCTGATCTATGAACTTTTCCTATAAAAAATGCACCGTAAACTATTTCTATAAAAAGTCCACCAATAAATTTTTTCTATAAACTAAACCAAGCAATGAACATTTTCCTATAAAATGTACTCAAATAAACTTTTTTCTATAAAAAGTCAAATAATGAGTTTCTTTTTTATAAAAATTCCATAATTGATATTTTCTATAAAAATATCCACCAATGAACTCTTTCTATAGAAAAGTCCAACAATGACAATATATTTTTTTTTTAAAGTTCACCAATGATTTTTTTTTTCTATAAAAATATTCAACAATGAACTTTTTCTATAAAAAAAATGTCCAACAATGAATATTTCTTATAAAAAGTATACCAATTAACTTTTTTTATTAAAACATCGAACAATGATATTTTCTTTATATGAATCCAATATTATTTTTTCCAACAATGAATTTTTTCTTTTATATAAAAAATCCGTTATTTAACGTTCCTTGTAAAAGCTTTAACTTTGAATAACTTTTTCTCTATCAGTTATGTTCAACAAAGAACTTTTTCTATAAAAAAGTTCACTTTTTTCTATCAAAAGTTTACCGGTAAGGTTAGGTTAGGTTAGGTTAGGTGGCAGCCCGATGTATCAGGCTCACTTAGACTATTCAGTCCATTGTGATACCACATTGGTGAACTTCTCTCTTATCACTGAGTGCTGCCCGATTCCATGTTAAGCTCAATGACAAGGGACCTCCTTTTTATAGCCGAGTCCGAACGGCGTTCCACATTGCAGTGAAACCACTTAGAGAAGCTTTGAAACCCTCAGAAATGTCACCAGCATTACTGAGGTGGGATAATCCACCGCTGAAAAGCTTTTTTGGTGTTCGGTCGAAGCAGGAATCGAACCCACGAACTTTTGTATGCAAGACGGGCATGCTAACCATTGCACCACGGTAGCTCCCTAGTTTACCGGTAAACATTTGCTAAAAAAAAAGTTTACCAATGATCGCTTTTTATAAGAAGTTCTTTCAATTAACTTTTTGTGTAAAGAATTTTTATAGAAAAAATTTCTGAGTGAACTTTTTTTGCAGCAGAAGTTTTTTTGGTGATTTTTTTTTATAAACACTTTTACAGCAAAAATTTCATTGGAGACTTTTTTATAAAAAAGTGTTAATTAGTGACTTTTTTTAGAAACAGAAGCTATTTTTCTAAAAAAGTCCACGAATTAATTCTTTTTATAAAAAAGTTCACCAATGAAATTTTTGCTGTAAAATTGTTTATTCTTTTATAAAAAAGTTTACCAAAAAACTTCTGCTGCATAAAACTTCACCCAAGATTTTTTTCTATAAAAATTCTTAATGAACTTTTTCTATAAAAAACGTCACCAATGAAATCTTTTTTTGTAAAAATAAACAAGTTCTCCAAAAGAAGATCACCAAATATTTTTTTATAAAAAGTTTCCAATCAAATATTTGTATACAAAAAATCCTTCAATTAACTTTTTTTATTAAAAAAGTGCACATATGTACTTTTTCTATACAAAAGCCCACCAATGAACTATTTCTAAGAATTCTACCAATCAACAGTTCCTACAAAAGAAGTCCACCCAATTATTTTTGTTTATAAAAACTTCACTAATGAACATTTTTCTATACAAATGAATCGAATTTTTTATAAAAAAGTTCATCGATTAACTTTTTTACGAAAAAGTTCATCAATAGACTCTTTCCATAAAAGTACGCTAATGAACTTTTTCGATAAAAAAGTTCATCATTGAAAAAGTACATCAATAGACTCTTTCCATAAAAGTTCACCAATGAACTTTTTCTGTTCACCCAGGTTTTTTTTTTAATAAAATTAAGCTTTTCTATAAAAAATGTTTAGCAATGAACTTTTTCTATAAATAGTCCACCAATGAACTATGAAATTGTTATAAACAAGTCCATAACTGAACTTGTTCTCTGAAAAGTCCACCAATGAACTATTCGTATGAAAAAGTCTACTAATGAACTGTTTCTACAAAAGAAGTCCACCAAAAATTTTTTTATAAAGATTTCACAAATGGACTTTTTTTCGAAAAAGTCTAACAATGAACTTTCCAAATTATTTTTGTTTATAAAAAGTTCACGAATGATCTTTTTTCTTTATAAATGAATCGAAATTTTTATAAAAAAAAGTCCATCAATGAACTTTTTTAGGAAAAAGTGCACCAATAGACTTTTTCCCTAAAAGTTCTCCAATGAACTTTTTCGATAAAAAAGTTCACCAATGAACTTTTTCGATAAAAAAGTTCACCAATGAACTTTTTCCGTAAAAAAAAGTTCACTCAGGTTTTTTTTTAATATAATGAAGCTTTTTTATAAAAAATTTTACAAATTAGCTTTTTCTATAAATAGTCTACCAATGAACTAATTCTATGGAATTGTTATAAAAAAGTCCATCACTGAACTTTTTCTCTGAAAAGGCCATTAATTAACTATTCGTATGAAAAAGTCTACTAATGAACGTTTCTACAAAAGAAGTCCACCAAACAATTTTTTTTTTACAAAAAGTTCACAAACGAACTTTTTTTTTAGAAAAAATCTACCAATGAACTTTTTCTGTAAAAAAGTTCATCAATTAACACTTTCTTTAAAAAAAAAATTACCAAGAGCTTTTTTTTATAAAAGTGTCCACCAATGAACTGTTTTTCTAAAAGAAGTCGTCGAAATAATTTTTCTTTTGGAATTTTTTTCACTTGGGAATTTTGTCTATGAAAATGTCCACCAATGAACGGATTCTACAAAAAAGTTCCCCTATTGAACTTTTTCACTAAATAAATCATCATTGAACTATTTTTAGAGAAAAGTTAATCAATTATGTTTTTTTTTACGAAAATTGCACCAATGAACTATTTCTACAAAAACCTTTTTCTATTAAAAATTCCACCATACACTTTTACCGAAAATGCCCGACTAATTAACATTTTCTATTAAAAATACTACCAATGAACATTTTCGTTAAAAAATATCATCTATTAACATTATAATCTCTATAGTTTATAAACTTTTTCTGTGAAAAAACTCATCTATGAACTTTTTTCATTAAAATGTAAATCTATATAAATATTTTCTTTTCCTTAAAAAAGTTCATTTATGAAGGTTTCTACAAAAAGTTCATTTACGAACTTTTCTATAAACAGTTCATCTATGAACGCTTTTATAGACATTTTCATCTATGAACTTTAGTAACCTTTTAATGTCATCCATGCCTGGTTTCAAATAGTTACACGAAAGAATTTTATAGCTTTCAACTTGGGTTGCATTCTGGCTTTCATTGGTTTCTTAAGTTGCTCTTCCGAGAACATCTACGAGAGATGGCATACAAATGTGTTTGCAACTTCTTTCTGCCGGTGACCACCATAACCAAACCAACATTGCCTTAATAGTGGCGGCTAGTTTTTCGAGAAGCCGTTGATGGAAGTTCTTATCTGAACCATCACCAAAATTAAATGCTCTTTCTTAGGGTTTGGTTAGCTTCCATTTCTTTTGGTGGCAAAATGTGAAATTTTCCACAAAGTAAACAAGAAAGTAGGAGTGGAGTGTAAGAACCGAGAGCCATTTAAAGTAGCCACGAAAAGTTGAGACCATGCAAAACTAAAAAAAAAACAAAATCTTCTACCAAGTAGACGAAAAAGAAAATAAACTGAAGAAAGCTTTTCGCAAGAGTTTTTTTATTTCAACATATTTTAGAGTCCTTCAGTGAGTATTGAGTGTATTTAGATACACTGAGAAAGAATTTTTACAATAAAATAAATTTACTCATAAATTACTTCTATACGAAAGTTCATTACAGCTCATAAATGAACTATTTCAATAAAAACTATCATCATTGAATATTTTCTATAAAAAGTTCAGCATTGACTTTTTGTATAGAAAATGAACTACCAATGAACTTTTTCTAAAAGAAAGTTTAACATTGAACTTCTTCTACAAAAATACACTTTTTCTACAGAAAAGTTGACCAATGAACTTTTTCGATAAAAAATCACTTATGAATTTTTTCTATAAAAAGGTTCACCATTGAACTTTTTCTGTAAAAAAGTTCACCATTGAACTTTTTCTACAGAAAAGTTCACCATTGAACTTTTTCTATAAAAATGTTCACCAATGAACGTTTTTCTGTAAAAAGGTCACCATTGAACTTTTTCCATAAAAAATTCCACCATTGAACTTTTTTCTATAAAAATGTTCACCAATGAACTTTTTTCTATAAAAAAGTTCACTATTTAACTTTTTCTATAAAAAAAGTTCACTATTTAACTTTTTCTATAAAAAAAGTTTGCCCTTGAACTTTTTCTATAACAAAAGATCACAATTAAACTTTTTCTATAAAAATTTTCACCAATGAACTTTTTCTGTAAAAAAGTTCACCATTGAATTTTTTCTATAACAAAAGATCACAATTGAACTTCACCATTAAACTTCTTCTATAAAAATGTTCACCAATGAACTTCTTCTGTAAAAAAGGTCACCATTGAACTTTTTCTTTAAAAACGTTCACCATTGAACTTTTTCTTTAAAAAATTCACCATTGAACTTTCTCTATAAACAAACAAACAAAGTTTGCCATTGAACTTTTTCTATAACAAAAGATCACAATTGAACTTCACCATTGCACTTTTTCTATAAAAATGTTCACCAATGAACTTTTTCTGTAAAAAAGGTCACTTTCTTTTATAAAAAAGTTCACCATTGACCTTTTTTCTATAAAAAAGTTCACCAATGAACGTTTTCTATAAAAAAAGTTCACCAATGAACTTTTTCTATAAAAAATCACATAGGAATGTTTTCTATAAAAAGGTTCACCATTGAACTTTTTCTGTAAAAAAGTTCACCATTGAACTTTTTCTATAACAAAAGATCACAATTGAACTTCACCATTAAACTTTTTCTATAAAAATGTTCACCATTGAACTTTTTCTTTAAAAAAGTTCACCATTGAACTTTTTCTTTAAAAAAATTCACCATTGAACTTTCTCTATAAAAAAGTTCACCATTGAACTTTTTCTATAAGCAAAGTTTGCCTTTGAACTTTTTCTATAACAAAAGATCACAATTGAACTTCACCATTGCACTTTTTCTATAAAAATGTCCACCAATGAACTTTTTCTGTAAAAAAAGGTCACCATTGAACTTTTTCTATAAAAAAAGTTCACAATTGAACTTTTTCTATAAAAATGTTCACCAATGAACTTTTTCTGTAAAAAAGTTTACCATTGAACTTTTTCTATAACAAAAGATCACAATTGAACTTTTTCTGTAAAAAAGTTCACCAATGAACTTTTTCTATAAAAATGTTCACCAATGAACTTTTTTCTGTCAAAAAGGCCACCATTGAACTTTTTCTATAAAAAAGTTCACCATTGAACTTTTTTCTATAAAAATGTTCAATATTTAACTTTTTCTATAAAAAAGTTCACCAATGAACTTTTTCTATAAACAAGTTCACCAATGAAATTTTTAAATAAAAAAGTTCACTATCGAACTGTTCCTATGAAAAAATTCACTATTGAACTTTTTCTATAAAATGATCACCATTCAACTTTTTCTATAAAAAAGTTCATCATTGAACTTTTTCTATAAAAAGATCACCATTCAACTTTTTCTATAAAAAAAAGTTCACCAATGAACTTTTTCTATAAAAAGATCACCATTCAACATTTTCTATAAAAAAGTTCACTTTTTAAAAGCGAAAGTTCGATACTGAACTTTTCCAAAAAGTTTGACAAATAAAAATTTACTCATGTACAGTTCTCCAATGAACTTTTTCTATAAAAAATGTCACAATTGATTTTTTTCTATAAAAAAAAGTTGACCATTGAACATTTGATACAAAAAAGTGCACCATTGAGCTTTAGCAATAAAAAAGTTCACCAATTAACTCTTCTATTAAAATTTTAACTTTTTCTATAAAAAATTAACCATTGAACTTTTTCTACAAAATAGTTCAGATTTTTCAATAAAAAAGTTCACTTTTTCTTAAAAATGTTGACAAATGAACGTTTTCTGTAAAAATTCTTGTTAATGTATTCTTTTGCAATAGATTTTTTCATAAAAAAATCACTTTTTCTATACAAAAATTCACCAGTTCACTTTTTCTATAAAAAAGTTCACCACTACACATTTTCTATAAAAAGGTCCACCATTGAACTTTTTCTATAAAAAAAGGGCACCATTGAGCTTTTGCAATAAAAAAGTTCACCATTTAACTTTTCCTATAAAAATTTTGGTAAAGTAACTTTTTCTATTAAGATTTGACTTTTTCTATTGCTATTAAACTTTTTCTACAAAATTGTTCACCATTAAGATTTTTCAATAAAAAAGTTCACTTTTTCTTAAAAATTTTGACAAATGAACGTTTTCTGTAAAAAGTCTTGTTAATGTATTCTTTTGCAATAGATTTTTTCATAAAAAATCCCTTTTTCTATACAAAATTTCACCAGTTCACTTTATCTATAAAAAAGTTCACCACTACACTTTTTCTATAAAAAGGTCCACCATTGAACTTTTTCTATAAAAAAGTGCACCATTGAGCTTTTGCAATAAAAACAAGTTCACCACTTAACTTTTCCTATAAAAATTTTGGTAAAGCAACTTTTTCTATTAAAATTTAACTTTTTCTATAAAAAAAGTGGCTATTGAACTTTTTCTAAAAAATAGTTCACCATTAAGATTTTTCAATAAAAAAGTTCACTTTTTAACTTTTTCTTAACATTTTTGACAAATGAACATTTTCTGTAAAAATTCTTGTTAATGCATTCTTTTGAAATAGATTTTTTCATAAAAAATCACTTTTTCTATACAAAAGTTCACCAGTTCACTTTTTCTATACAAAAATTCATCAGTTCACTTTTACTATAAAAAAGTTCACCACTACACATTTTCTATAAAATGGTCCACCATTGAACATTTTCTATAAAAAAGTTCACCATTGAATTTTTTTCTATAAGAAAGTTCACCATTGAACTTTTCCTATAAAACAGTTCACAAACAAACTATAAAAATTACCAATTTTACCAAATGGGGAATCAATTACCGAATTGTTTTTATATAAAATCATAGTAAAGCTGCTTTGTTCAATCTTTTGGAAGATTTCTCCCAGTGCACAACGTATGCTTGTTTTTTCCACTGCATACAAAACTCCCCATTGCCCAGTTCAGAAACAAACAGAGGCCATGTACAAATTGAAAGACATCGAGTGCATACAAGTTTTTTTGGAAATCGTTTTTTAGAGCATTTTTATTTTCTGCTTTGGTTTTACTTTGCCATCTAGATTTTGCCACTACGGGAGTGGCAACTGTAACCGATTGAAAGGCAACAAAAGGACAAAGCATTTGCAAACCCAAGAAAGTTACAGTACAGTAGCATGGATACAATATATTAAGCCAATTTCAATCTTATAAGTAACTTTTATAGCCAATGGGAATGTTGGAGCTATCATGAACGCCATTGCGGATGTGTTTACTTTGCTATAAAGACGAAGGAATAAGGATCTCGTCGTCGTTAGCCCTACAGGAGTAGCTACATATGGTCAGACATTTGGTAATGATATTTGATCACAATCATTGAAGATATAAAACATTGGTAGCATTTCGAACTGATACCATCATGTTGATGGTGGTTTCGAATGGTTTCCCTTAAATTTTCACATTATCCATCACAATATCACTTTTGGAGAATTGAATAGAATTCATGGAATAAAGGTTACATTAGCATAAAAAGAAAATTACTGTGAAGAATGTGGGCGGAAGGTAAACAAATTGGTATATAATTCGTAAGAGGAAATTTCTAATTTATGAAATCAAAATTTGATGAAATTTTCTATTGAAATTTCTACAGAAATCGGAAAATTTCCTATAGCAATGAAATTTTAATAAAATTTTCTATAGAAAAGAAATTTTGACAAAAGTTCCCAGAATGAGGAAATTTTGACAAAATTTCTTATAGAAATTAAATTTTGACAAATCACCTATAGAAAGCAAATTTTGACAAAATTTACTATAGCATAGAAATTTTGACAAAATTTCCTTTACCAAAGAAATTTTGACAAAATTTTCTTTATCAAAAAAATTTCCTTTACCAAAGAAATTTTGACAAAATTTCCTTTATCAAAAATATTTTGACAAAATTTCCTAGAGAAATGAACGTTTTATAAAATTTCCTGTTAAAAAGAAATTTTAACAGCAAATAATTTTGATAAAATTTCCCAGAGAAATGAAATTTTGACAAAATGTCATATAGCAACGAAATGTTGACAAAATTTTCTATAGAAAAGAAATTTTAACAAATTTTCCTATAGAGGAAATTTCTAATTTATGAAATGAAAATTTGACGAAATTTTCTATAGAAATGAAGTTTTCGGAAAATTTCCTATAGCAATGAAATGTTAATAAAATGTTCTATAGAAAAGAAATTTTGACAAAAGTTCCCAGAATGAGGACATTTTGACAAAATTTCTTATAGAAATTAAATTTTGGGAAGTCTACTATAGAAAATAAATTTTGACAAAATTTACATATATAGCATAGAAATTTTGACAAAATTTCCTTAACCAAAGAAATTTTGACAATATTTCCTTTATCAAAAAAATTTTGACAAAATTTTCTATAGAAAAGGAATTTTAACAAATTTTCCTATAGACAAGAGGAAATTTCTAATTTATGAAATGAACATTTGACGAAATTTTCTATAGAAATGAAGTTTTCGGAAAATTTCCTATAGCAATGAAATTTTAATAAAATTAAAGAATAAGGAAATGTTGACAAAATTTCTTCTATATATTAAATTTTGACAAGTCTCCTATAGAAATAAAGTTTGATAAAATTTACTATAGCATAGAAATTTTGACAAAATTTAATTTACCAAAGAAATTTTGACAAAATTTCCTTTATCAAAAAAATGCTGACAAAATTTTCTATACAAAAGGAATTTTAACAAATTTGCCTAAAGACAAGAGGAAATTTTTAATTTATGAAATGAAAATTTGACGAAATTTTCTATAGAAATGAAGTTTTCGGAAAATTTCCTATAGCAATGAAATTTTAATAAAATTAAAGAATAAGGAAATTTTGACAAAATTTCTTCTATAAATTAAATTTTGACAAGTCTCCTATAGAAAATAAATTTTGACAAAATTTCCTTTACCAAATAAATTTTGACAAAATTTCCTTTACCAAAAAAATTTTGACAAAATTTCCTTTATCAAAAAATTTTGACAAAATTTCCCAGAGAAATTTAAGTTTCATAAAATTTCCTTTTAAAAAGAAATTTTAACAGCAAATAATTATGATAAAATTTCCCCGAGAAATGTAATTTTAAAAAAATTTCCTATAGTAATGAATTTTTTGACAAAATTGTCTATAGAAAAGGAATTTTAACAAATTTTCCTATAGACAAGATATTTTTTATAAAATTTTGCGCAGAAAAGGAAATTTCCTATAGAAGTGAAATTTTGACAAAATTTTCTATAGACATTTAACAAAATTTTCTATAGAAATGAAGTTTTCGGAAAATTTCCTATAGCAATGAAATTTTAATAAAACTAAAGAATAAGGAAATTTTAACAAAATTTCTTCTATATATTAAATTTTGACAAGTCTCCTTTAGAAAACAAATTTTGGTAAAATTTACTATAGCATAGAAATTTTGACAAAATTTCCTTTACCAAAGAAATTTTGACAAAATTTCCTTTATCAAAAAAATTTTGACTAAATTTCCCAGAGAAATTTAAGTTTCATAAAATGTCCTGTTAAAAAGAAATTTTAACAGCAAAGAATTATGATAAAATTTCCCCTAGGAATGTAGCTTTGACAAAATTTCCTATAGTAATGAAATTTTGACAAAATTTTCTATAGAAAAGGAATTTTAACCAATTTTCCCAAAGACAAGATATTTTTTATAAAATTTTGCACAGAAAAGGAATTTTGACAAAATTTCCTATAGAAGTGAAATTTTGACAAAATTTTCTATAGAAATGAAATTTTGACAAAATTTCTTTTATCAAAGAAATTTTGAAAAACTTTCCTATAGCAAAGGAATTTTTACAAAATTTCCTATAGCAACGAAATTTTGACAAAATTTCCTATAGCAAAGAAATGTTGACAAAATTTCCTTTAGAAAAGAAATGTTGACAAAATTTCCTTTAGAAAAGAAATTTTAACAAAATTTCCTTTAGCAAAGAAATTTTGACAAAATTTCCTTTATCAAACAAATTTTGACCAAAATTCCTAAAGCAAAGAAATTATGACAAAATTACTAATAGCAACGAAATTTTGGCAACATTTTCTTTAGCACTGAAATTTTGACAAAATGTTCTTTAGCAAACAAATTTTGACAAAATTTTCAATAGTAAAGGAATTTTTACAAAATTTCCTATAGCGAAGAAATGTTCACATCATTTCCTTTAGAAAAGAAATTTTGACAAAATTTCCTAAAATTAAATTTTGACAAAATAGCTCATGGAAATAGAATTCAAAGTTTCCTATAGCAAAGAAATTTAGACAAAATTTCATTTTCGTGGGAAATTTGATAAAATTTCCCTTAGCAAAAAAAAATGCTGACAAAATTTCCTAAAGCGCAAAAATTTTGACAAAAATTCCTATAGAAATAAAATTTCGGCAAAATTTCCCAGAGAAATTAAATTCTGACAAAATTGCTTTTTAAATAAAAATTTTGACAAAATTTCCTACAGAAATAAAATTTCGACAAAACTTTCCTATAGCGAAAAAATTTTGACAAAAATTCCTATAGAAATAAAATTTCGGCAAAATTTCCCAGAGAAATGAAATTCTGACAAAATTGCTTTTTAAATAAAAATTTTGACAAAATTTCCTACAGAAATAAAATTTCGACAAAACTTCCCAAAAATTTCCTAATGCGCAAAAATTTTGATAAAAATTCCTATAGAAATAAAATTTCGGCAAGATTTCCCAGAGAAATGAAATTCTGACAAAATTGCTTTTTAAATAAAAATTTTGACAAAATTTCCTACATAAATAAAATTTCGACAAAACTTCCCAAAATTTCATATAGCGCAAAAATTTTCCTTTAGCAAAGAAATTTTGACAAAATGTCCTTTAGCAAAGAAATTTTTGCAAAATTTCCTTTATCAAAGAAATTTTGACCAAAATTCCTAAAACAAAGAAATTTTGACAAAATTACCAATAGCAACGAAATTTTGACAAAATTTTCTTTAGCAAACAAATTTTGACAAAATTTTCTATAGCAAAGATATTTTGACAGAATTTTCTATAAAATTCAATTTTGACAAATTTGCTCATGGAAATGGAGTACAAAGTTTAGACAAAATTTCATTTCTCTGAGAAATGTGATAAAATTTCCCTTAGCAAACAAATGTTGACAAAATTTCTTAAAGTGCAAAAATTTTGACAAAAATTCCTATAGAAATAAAATTTTGGCAAAATTTCCCAGAGAAATGAAATTCTGACAAAATTGCTTTTTAAATAAAAATTTTGACAAAATTTCCTACAGAAATAAAATTTCGACAAAACTTCCCAAAATTTCCTAAAGCGCAAAAATTTTGATAAAAATTCCTATAGAAATAAAATTTCGGCAAAATTTCCCAGAGAAATGAAATTTTGACAAAATTGCTTTTTAAATAAAAATTTTGACAAAATTTCCTACATAAATAAAATTTCGACAAAACTTCCCAAAATTTCATATAGCGCAAAAATTTTCCTTTAGCAAAGAAATTTTGACAAAATGTCCTTTAGCAAAGACATTTTTGCAAAATTTCCTTTATCAAAGAAATTTTGACCAAAATTCCTAAAACAAAGAAATTTTGACAAAATTACCAATAGCAACGAAATTTTGACAAAATTTTCTTTAGCAAAAAAATTTTGACAAAATTTTCTATAGCAAAGATATTTTGACAGAATTTTCTATAAAATTCAATTTTGACAAAATTGCTCATGGAAATAGAGTACAAAGTTTAGACAAAATTTCATTTCTCTGAGAAATTTGATAAAATTTCCCTTAGCAAACAAATGTTGACAAAATTTCCTAAAGCGCAAAACTTTTGACAAAAATTCCTATAGAAATAAAATTTCGGCAAAATTTCCCAGAGAAATTAAATTCTGACAAAATTACTTTTTAATTAAAAATTTTGACAAAATTTCCTACCGAAATAAAATTACGACAAAACTTCTCAAAATTTCCTATAGCGCAAAAATTTTTACAAAAATTCCTATAGAAATAAAATTTCTGCAAAATTTCCCAGAGAAATGAAATTCTGACAAAATTGCTTTTTAAACAAAAATTTTTACAATATTTCCTACAGAAATAAAATATATGTAGGAAATTTTAGAAATGAAATTTTGACAAAATTTTCTATAGTAACGAAATTTTGAGAAAAAATTTCTTATAAGCAAGAAATTTTAACAAAATTTCCTGTAAGAGGTTAGGTTAGGTGGCAGCCCGATATATCAGGCTCACTTAGACTATTCAGTCCATTGTGATACCACTTTGGTGAACTTCCTCTAAGAAAGAAATTTTTGTAAAATTTCCATTGACAAAGTAATTTTGACAAAATTTCCTATAGCAAAAGAAATTATGACAAAATGTCCTATGGTAAAAAAATTTGACAAAATTTACTTTAACAAAGAAATTTTGACAAAATTGCCTAGAGAAATAAAATTTTGACAAAATTTCCTATTGAAAAACAAAAAATTGACACAATTTCCTATTTAAAAGAAATTTTGACAAAATTTCCGTTAACCGTCTTTTATATCAATGTATATTCCTTTTGCCTAACCTAACAAACAACAAAACCTAACCATTGCAATATCCTTAAGGACCATTTCATCATGGAACTGCCAATTCTCATTTCTGTAAAGTGTCGATAAAAATTAAAGGCACCACCAATGGCAATAATCCTGCAACCGAATAGTGATAGCGCGTATAATTTGTAGTTTGTATAAAATCCCAATACTCTTAAGCATTTGCCGCATATCTAAAGCAGTTACACCGCAGAATCATCTCCAAGGAAGGTTGGTTTAAAAATAGGTTACGCATTTTTTTTTTGCCACAAAACTAAAGGAGAGAGCAAAGAAGAAAAACATCCTGTGAGCAGTGCACACTCGCACACACACACACAATGTTTTAATAACAACACTCTACAGTGCAATCATGATGAAAGTTTCCTGAAGAGAGAAAGACCAAATCTAAGACTGCAACTCAACGGAAAAAGAAGGCAACAAGGATTCTGGGATACAATCTTAGGAAGTGTACATAAACATATCCTTAGAGTTAAACCCCCAAACAAAAGGCTAAGCAAGAAACAAGCCCTTAGTTCACAAGAATGTGAAAGGACAACGACAACAACCAACTCCAGGACAGCAAAAAAAGAGCGCAATGAACAACTGCTAAAATTGGTTACATGTTACATGTATCTGGGGTCTGGGGAGAAGAATTAAAAGAAAATAACACCAAGAAACAATCTGCTTAGGAAAAAGGGTCGCAACGACACTAAGCCGTGGTAGCTTCTCTTTATGAAAATACGGACAAGGAAGTCGACGAGTGCAGATTTGTTGGCATCACAAAAACACACCCAGGATTAAAGAATGGAGGAAACAATTGCTTGCTTAAGTATTCCTCAAAAGATGATGATGACATGCAAGAACTGCTCAAGCACTTGCAATGCAAAAAGTGCTTATTTTGACTGTGAAATCGGCTTGCGGAAATGCAGTAGGGTTAGCATAATAGTGAAACTCTATAAATTGCATTAATGGAATGTGGATAGAGAGTAACCACTGCATAATATATTCCCTCTGGCTTTAAAGAATTGCCACAATTGTAAAAATTTAGGGCACCGAAATGCCTTAGCCACAATCAAAAGGGTTTGAAAAGTAACTAAGTTGAATCCACTGGCATAATTCTTTCGAGTGTAAATGTGATTTGTACAGATTAAGGAATTGTAACTACTGTTGCCACAGTTGGTAGAATTTGGTAGATTTTGCAGAACATTCCTCTCCAACTAAGAGGAACTTCAACTTAGAAAATAGAAATAGAAATAAAATTTTCACAATATTTTCTATAGAAATAAAATTTGGACAAAATTCTCTACAGAAATAAAGTTTGGACAAAATTTTCTATAGGAATACAATTTTCAATAGAAATAAAATATTCACAAAATCTGTATAAAACATTTCTATAGCATTACATTTTTAACAAAATTTTGGATATAAATATAGTTTAGAAAAATTTTTGTCTAGAACTAGAATGTTGACAAAATTTTTATAGAACTAAAATGTTTCCATAATTTTCTATAGTAATAACATTTTTCACAGAAATAAAATTTAGACAAAATTTTATAAAGAAATAAAATTTTTAAAAAACTTTTTATAGAAATAAAATTTTGTCAAAATTTTCTATAAAATAAAATGTAGACAAAATTTTCTATAGAAATAAAATTTTGATAAAATTTGTATAGAAATAAAAATTTGACAAAAGTTTCTATAGAAATAAAATGTTGACAAAGTTTTCTATACAAATAAAATTTTCTATAGAAATAAAATTTTGCCAATTTTCTATAGCAAAAAAATGTCAACAAAATTTTCTATAGAAATAAAATTTCGACAAAATTTTCTACAGAAATAAAATTTTGACAAAATTTTCTATGGAAATAAAAATTTTGACAAAATTTTCTATGGAAATAAAATTTTGACAAAATTTTCTATGGAAATAAAATTTGTTGACAAAACTTTCTATAGAAGTAAAATTTTGACAAAATTTTTTATAAAATAAAATTTTGACAAAATTTTCTATAGAAATAAAATGTTGACAACATTTTTTATAAAGGGTGATTCTTTTGAGGTTAGGATTTTCATGCATTAGTATTTGACAGATCACGTGGGATTTCAGACATGGTGTCAAAGAGAAAGATGCTCAGTATGCTTTGACATTTCATCATGAATAGACGAACGATCTGCCACAACGTCGAATTTTCAGTGAATGGGCCCTAGAAAAGATGGCAGAAAATCCGCTTTTTTATCGACAAATTTTGTTCAGCGATGAGGCTCATTTCTGGTTGAATGGCTACGTAAATAAGCAAAATTGCCGCATTTGGAGTGAAGAGCAACCAGAAGCCGTTCAAGAACTGCCCATGCATCCCGAAAAATGCACTGTTTGGTGTGGTTTGTACGCTGGTGGAATCATTGGACCGTATTTTTTCAAAGATGCTGTTGGACGCAACGTTACGGTGAATGGCGATCGCTATCGTTCGATGCTAACAAACTTTTTGTTGCCAAAAATGGAAGAACTGAACTTGGTTGACATGTGGTTTCAACAAGATGGCGCTACATGCCACACACCCTTTAGAAAGAAAATTTTGACAAAATTTTCTATAGAAATAACATTTTGACAAAATTTGTTAAAAAAAAAATATGACAAAATGTTGACAACATTTGTATAGAAATACAATTTTGACAAACTTTTCTATAGAAATAAAATTTTGACAAAATTTTCTATAGAAATAAAATTTGGACAAAATTTTCCATAGAAATAAAATTTTTACAAAATTTTCTATAGAAATAAAATTTTGACAAACTTTTCTATAGAAATAAAATTTTGACAAAATTTTCTATAGAAATAAAATTTTGACAAAATTTTCTACAGAAATAAATTTTTGACAAAATTTTCTATTGAAATAAAATCTTGACAAAATTTTCTATAGAAATAAAATTTTGACAAAAATTTCTATAGAAATAAAATTTTGACAAAATTTTCTATAGAAATAAAATTATACAAAATGTTCTTAGAAATAAAATTTTGACAAAGTTTTCTATAGAAATAAAATTTTAACAAAATTTTCTATAGAAATAAAATTTTGACAAAATTTTCCATAGATATAAAATTTTGACAAAATTTTCTATAGAAATAAAATTTTGACAAAATTTTCTATGGAAATAAAATTTGTTGACAAAATTTTCTAAGAAATAAAAATTTGGCAAAAGTTTTTATAGAAATAAAATTTGGACAAAATTTTCCATAGAAATAAAATTTTTACAAAATTTTCTATAGAAATAAAATTTTGACAAACTTTTCTATAGAAATCAAATTTTGACAAAATTTTCTATAGAAATAAAATTTTGACAAAATTTTCTACAGAAATAGATTTTTGACAAAATTTTCTATAGAAATAAAATTTTGACAAAATTTTCTATAGAAAAAAAATTTTGACAAAATTTTCTATAGAAATAAAATTTTGACAAAATTTTCTATAGAAATAAAATTTTACAATATGTTCTTAGAAATAAAATTTGACAAAGTTTTCTATAGAAATAAAATTTTAACAAAATTTTCTATAGAAATAAAATTTTGACAAAATTTTCCATAGATATAAAATTTTGACAAAATTTTCTATAGAAATATCATTTTGACAAACTTTGTATAGAAATAACATTTTGACAACATTTGTATAGAAATACAATTTTGACAAAATTTTTTATAGTAATAAAATGTTAACAAAATTTTCAATCGAAATAAAATTTTGACAAAATTTTCTATAAAATAAAATTTTGACAAAATTTTCTATAGAAATAAAACTTTGACAAACTTTTCTATAGAAATACAATTTTGACACAATTTTCTATTGAAATAAAATTTTGACAAAATTTTCTATAAAAATAAAAGGTTGACAAAATTTTCCATAGAAATAAAATTTTTACAAAATTTTCTATATAAATAAAATTTTGACAAAATTTTCTATGGAAATAAAATTTGTTCTATAGAAATAAAATGTTAACAAAATTTTCTATCGAAATAAAATTTTGACAAAATTTTCTATAAAATAAAATTTTGACAAAATTTTCTATAGAAATAAAACTTTGACAAAAATTTTTATAGAAATAAAATTTTGACAAACTTTTCTATAGAAATAAAATTTTGACAAAATTTTCTACAGAAATAAATTTTTGACAAAATTTTCTATTGAAATAAAATCTTGACAAAATTTTCTATAGAAATAAAATTTTGACAAAAATTTCTATAGAAATAAAATTTTGACAACATTTTCTATAGAAATAAAATGTTGACAAAATTTTTTATAGAAAGAAAATTTTGACAAAATTTTCTATAGAAATAAAATTTTGACACAATTTTCTACAAAAATTAAATTTTGGCAAAATTTTCTATAGAAATAAAATTTTGACAAAATTTTCTAAGAAATAAAATTTTGGCAAAATTTTTTATAGAAATAAAATTTTGACAAAATTTTCTATAAAATAAATTTTTGACAAAATTTTATATAGAAATAAAACTTTGACAAAAATTTTTATAGAAATAAAATTTTGACAAACTTTTCTATAGAAATAAAATTTTGACAAAATTTTCTACAGAAATAAATTTTTGACAAAATTTTCTATTGAAATAAAATCTTGACAAAATTTTCTATAGAAATAAAATTTTGACAAAATTTTCTATAGAAATAAAATTTTGACAAAATTTTCTACAAAAATTAAATTTTGGCAAAATTTTCAATAGAAATAAAATTTTGACAAAATTTTCTAAGAAATAAAATTTTGGCAAAATTTTTTATAGAAATAAAATTTTGACAAAATTTTCTATAAAATAAATTTTTGACAAAATTTTATATAGTAATAAAATTCTGAAAAAAAATTCTATAGTAATAAAATTTCAACAAAATTTTCTCTGGAAATAAAAATTTTGATAAATGTTTCTTAGAGATAAAATTTTCTATGGAAATAAAATTTGTTGACAAAATTTTCTATAGAAATAAAATTTTGACAAAATTTTCTATAGAAATAAAATGTTGACAAAACTTTGTATAGAAATAAAATTTTGACAAAATTTTCTATAGAAATAAAATTTTGACAAAAATTTTCTATAGAAACAAAATATTTACAAAAATTTCAATAAAAAAAATTCTATAGAAATACATTTTTTGACAAAATTTTCTAGAGGAATAAAATTTTCTATAGAAATAAATTTTTCAAAAAATTTTCTAAAGAACTAAAATGTTGACAAAATTTTTATAGAACTAAAATGTTTCCAAAATTTTCTATAATAATAAACTTTTGACAAAATTTTCTATAGAAATAAAATTTAGTTTCTTTGGTAAAATTTCCCCCAAATTTTTGGTAGATTATTTATGGCTCGAGTGGCAACCGTGATTGTAACTATCAACATAGGCAAATTAGAAGAAGACGCAGTCTTATCACAGCAAATCTGAAGCACCAACAAAATATCATGAAATATCATCTCTCGTAAATTTCTGAATTAAAACCCACAAAAGCAATACCAAAACGATTATAGAAAATTAAAATAAAACTTATATATGTGTATGTTAAAGCGAATATTTATTATGGTTTTTTGTGAATATTGCTGTTTTAGTTTATTCCTGGGCAGATCTGCCTTGGAAAAAATTGACAAATAAAAAAATTTTTTTATCATAGCCCGCTACACCTTGACATTTGTTTTCTCTTTATAGGAGCACAAGGCTTAATCTTATTTTTCTCAATTATCTTTGTTATCAATATATATAGAATAGCTGGCAACACCGAATGGTATTCATTTATAATAGATGGCGCACTCTGTTACACATTGTTTAAGAATATTTCGTTGCATATCTTTAGGCACTATAATTATATTCGTTCCCTTAATATGTTTGTATATGCGATAATTCACCTCATTATTGTTGTGCTATTAACGTTAAATTCAACACGGACCGATCTTACCACCAACCAGAGAATGAAGCCGACCCATTTTTGTCGGCGGCGGCGGACACTAAATTTTTGCCTCCGGCGGCGGCGGCTTGACGGCTGAGCCGATATAAATTTGTTCACTCGGCGGCGAACAATTATCCATTATAAAATCAATTTGAAGTTAATCGAATGGTACAACCTATCTTACAAACAAATTTACTTTTCGTTTCGTTTCTGAGCTAAATTTTTGCTAAATTATTATAGCAGATTAAATATGATTGGTTGTGTTCAAAATTTTGGAAAAAATACGACAATTTAATAAAAATTTTTCTGATTTAAATCGATATTTTTGATTACTTGGCGGCTAAATTTGAGTCGAGATGAGTCGACATATTCGGCGGCGGCGTCGACTGGCAAAAAATGGTCGGCGGCGACTGAAATCGGCAGCGCGACTCGGCGGCTTCATTCTCTGCCCCCAACAATAGAGTTCAACACATTAGCACATTTATTTTAGTATAATATACAAATGAAATTTAGTAAGACGGGGGCAGAGAATGAAGCTGACCCATTTTTGTCGGCGGAGGCTGACACTAAATTTTTGCCTCTGGCGGCGGCGGACAATTATCCATTATAAAATCAATTTGAAGTTATTCGAATGATAATGAGATTAGTGGTACAACAAATCTTACAATTAAATGTACATTGCATTCAAATTTTCTGAGCTAAATTTGTTCAAAATTATTATAGCAGCTTGAATTTGATTGATTGTGGGCGAAAAAATTTAGCATTCTGGCAAAATATACTACAAATAACAATACATTTGCCTGATTTAAACCGATAATTTTGATTAATTTGCGGCTAAATTTGAGTCGAGATGAGTCGACATGTTCTTCAAATCTACGATAAGTCTCGTTTTCCTTCTTTTAAATGAATTTGAAACTGATGCATTTCCCACTTGTAAAATTTAAAATCGTTCGACTTTCAAACACCCAAATAGCTTTGCCTATTCAATTATACCAAATAAAAAGATTTCAATCAGTCTTCAGTTTAAATATGCCTTCAGCAGGAACATTTCAATACCTGACCAAGGCACTGTATCAAAAGCCACAAATAGAAAATTTTCTAATTTTGTGATCTCATTATCGTTGCGTTGTCGTCGTTAACTCTACATCAGCCTTTGGGGTATTTAAACTCCCAATGCTTCCAATTGACAATTCGCGCTTGTTTAATAACATTTTAACACCATACACAAAAGTTCACACAAATTCCCAAACAAAACTCATTAACGAACCGAAAGGCAAAGCGACAGAGGGTATGCATTCGACCACAATAAGGCAAATTAATGACTGAATCGATTTGCACTTAGACAGTCGCTCTAGCCTTCTCCGCTGAATAGGATAAATGACTTAAATCTACAATTGTAGATCGATTTGAAGCAAAAGAAGGGTTATTTTAAAAGTTATCACAATACTATTATTAATGCGCCTTTTATACTGTGCTATTATTTGGACGACAAGCAAATTATGAACAATGAATTGTAATTAAAAATTTTACAATATATTGTATATGTTTTTCATTATTCCACTTATTTTGCAAATCCATGTGAACCCCCTACATTTTTTTCCAGTATAGGCAATGGAACCTTAACACGCACAAATGATAACATTCTTTTTAATACCTACACACACACGCGGCTACTTCATTCATATCCCTTCTAACTTTGGTCAATACCATTGATTCCCTATAGTCATTTTCCAATGGAACGTTATTTAGATACCAGCCAGTTTTTTTTTTTGTTTTTGTGAAGAATAGATCCTCTGGGCAATATGTAACACAATGCCGTTGTAGTGGCATAATTTTAATTTTACCAATAATGCAAAATCATGTAAAGTTTCATACGAAAGCCATCGAGAAGAGCCAATTGTTACTATACAAACAAAGTAATCATAGGGTCAGGAGCAATCGAGATAGGGATCGTAATGAATAATGGGGCCTTATGGAGTATCGAGCTATAGCTACAATTAAAATTATGTACCTGGTCATTGAATATAGTGATATTTGAGAGGATATTTCGATTAAGAGTTGAAGGCTGGTTTGAATTTATCTTACTGGGCTTCAGGGTGATTAAAACAGAATGCTTCCCGGAAAGGCTTACGATACGACTCAGACAACGCTGCTTCGAGACAGAGGATGAAATCATATCCAGGATCAAAAGTGTGACTGTGAGCCCAATATCGTAATCTAACTCGTGAGTACTTCAAGGGAATCCGTGTCCCTAATTGACTAGGAGTCTGATTTCCCCCCTCAGACAGGATTGTTGATCCCAAATTGCCTAAGTTAAAAAGAGGAGTGAACTTTTTCCCCAGACTTACTCATTTGTATTTCAAAGGATTCCTGATCCCAAATCGCCAAAGCCAAATAGAGAAGTCGGACTCGGACCCCTCAAAGATTCCTGGTCCTAGATTGACTAGGTTGAAAAGAGGAGTCGGACTTTCCTTCTCAAACTTATCCGTGAGAACTTCAACATCTAAAGATTCCTGGTCTCACATAATCTAGGTTGAAAACAGGAGCGAGCTTTCCTCTACAGACTTAGTCATAAGTACTTCATAAGATTCATGGTCCCAGATTGGCAAGATTGAAAAGAGGAGTCGAACATTCTTTCTCAAACTTAACCGTGAGAACTTCAACTTCACAGAATTCCTGGTCTCACATAGACTATGATGTTGAAAAGAGGAGTCGGACTTTCCCCCTCAAACTTACTCATGGGTAATTCAAAATATTCTTGATGCAAAATTCCCTAGGTAAAAAATAGCAGTCAGACTTTCCTCCTCAAACCTACCCGGGAGAACATCAACTTCATAGAATTCCTAGTCTCACATAAACTAGTTTGAAAACAGGAGTCGGACATTCCCCCACAGATTTAGTCATAAGTACTTCATAATATTGGCAAGACTGAAAATAGGAGTCGAACATTCCTCCTCAAACTTACCCGTGAGAACTTTAACTTCAAAGTATTCCTGGTCTCGAATTGGCTAGGTTGAAAAGAGGAGCGGGCTTTCCTCCTCAGACTTACTCATAAATACTTCAAAAGATCCCCGGTTCCAAATTGACTAGGTTGAAAAGAGGATTAGAACTTTCCTCCTCAGAGTTACCCGTGAGAACTTCAACTTCAAAGGATTCCTGGTCTCACATAGACTAGGTTGAAAAGAGAAGTCGGTCTTTCCCCCTCAGACTTACTCGTGAGTACTTCAAAAAATTCTTGATGCCAAATTCCTTAGGTTACAAATAGCAGTCAGACTTTCCTCCTCAAATCTACCCGGAAGAATATCAACTTCATAGAATTCCTAGTCTAACATAAACTAGTTTGAAAACAGGAGTCGGACATTCCCCCACAGGTTTAGTCATAAGTACTTCATAAGATTGGCAAGATTAAAAATAGGAGTCGAACATTTCTCCTCAAACTTACCCGTGAGAACTTCAACTTCAAAGTATTCCTGGTCTCGAATTGGCTAGGTTGAAAAGAAAAGCGGGCTTTCCACCTCAGACTTACTCATAAATACTTCAAAAGATCCCCGGTTCCAAATTGACTAAGTTGAAAAGAGGATTCCAACTTTCCTCCTCAGAGTTACCCGTGTGAACTTCAACTTCAAAGGATTCCTGGTCTCACATAGACTATATTGAAAAGAGGAGTCGGACTTTCCCCCATAAACTTTAATATGTAATTAATAGGATTTCAGGACCCAAATTGGATTAAGGATTCCTGGTCTTGAATTAGCTAGGTTGAAAAGAGGAGTCGAACTTTCCCCTCAGACTTACTCATGATTACTTCAAAGAATTCCCCGTCCCATAGGCTAGGTTGAAAGGAGGGAGCCACCTTGGTGCAATGGTTAGCATGCCCACCTTGCATACACAAGGTCGATTCCTGCTTCGACCGAACACCAAAAAGTTTTTCAGCGGTGGATTATCCCACCTCAGTAATGCTGGTGACATTTCTGAGGGGTTCAAAGCTTCTCTAAGCTTCTGCAATGTGGAATGCCGTTCGGACTCGGCTATAAAAAGGAGGTCCCTTGTCATTGAGCTTAACATGGAATCGGGCAGCACTCAGTGATAAGAGTGAAGTTCACCAATGTGGTATCACAATGGAGTGAATAGTCAAAGTGAGCCTGATACATCGGGCTGCCACCTAACCTAACCTAACCTAACCTAGGTTGAAAGGAGGAGTCAGACTTTCTCCCTCAGTCTTACTCATACGTTCTTCAAAGGATTCCTGATGCCAAACTCGTTAGGTTGAAAATAGGAGTCAGACTTTCTCCCTCAGACCTACTCATGAATACATCAAAGGATTGCTAATCCCAAATTGGCTAGGTTGGGACTTTTCCTCTTATCATGTCGAGTGTACTAGATCTATGCTTGTTTTGTTCTCTAAGTAACTGCTCCCCCTTAGTGCAACCCTCAAATAATTCCCTAATTTGTTTATTGACAATGAGTTTCAGGATCGATATTGTCTTTCCTCCAAAAATAGGGATTTGTACATTAGGATTAAATGGAAGTGAGAGCGGAACTGAAGCTTGCTTGTTTCTTATCTCCATAAACTAACTCTATAAGTGTTCATCATACTACCATATTACCTCCTCGGGATTCTAATACCCCTTCTTCTTTTTTATTGCTGACAGACAGTGTTTTCGTCTTAATTCCGATCGTCTGGTGATTGCCCAGACCAATATTTTTGTTCAGTTCCCAATCGTTTACCCAGTTGCCATAGCTCTCTCTATTAGTTTACCCCGTTTAGTCCCAAGGTTCGTATTGCTTTTCTTATTCCGGTATTTTCAGGGACCCAGACGATGTGAATTCTAAAGGTATTCAGAGTAATCACTGATCATCCCCTTGTATTCACGGTCTTACTGGGCTTCAGGGTGATTAAAACAGAATGCTTCCCGGAAGGGCTTACGATACGACTCAGACGACGATGCTTCGAGACAGATGATGAAATCATATCCAGGACAAAAAGTGTGACTGTGAGCCCAATATCGTAATCTAACTCGTGAGTACTTCAAGGGAATCCGTGTTCCTAATTGACTAGGAGTCTGATTTCCCCCCTCGGACTCAGGATTATTGATCCCAAATTGCCTAAGTTAAAAAGAGGAGTGAACTTTTTCCCCAGACTTACTCATTTGTATTTCATTCAAATCACTGGTCATCCCCTTGTATTCACGGTTTGCTACATTCGTAGCCACCAGTAGCCATGAACCTGTGGTACTGATCTGCAATCGTAACGATATCTTGGTATCTGAATCTATAATACGTGCTCCCTAAGCTGAAATTATTTGTAATTTTCAATATTTACAGCAAGTGTCAATATCTGCTATCTGTTGCAAGGTTCCATAGGCCCAAGACTATCTATACGTCATCAAAATCTACAGCACTTCTTCCGCTACCCAGCCATCTACTACTTTGGCCCTTTTCCATCATGTTCATTCTTATCGCTAGCTCTCTTCACATTACACTTCAGAGTTATCATGCAAGTCTTCGGAGTGGTATAACTCAACTTTCCACATTACCCGTCCACAGAGTAAACCCCAATAGTTTTTCTAGTTTCTTGTAATGACATAAATTCCTTGCCTTAGTATAACCATCTTAGTTTGTTTCCTTCCTCCTTCGGAGGACCCTATTATAAACTCTTTGGATTTGCTTGAAAAGAACTCCTTTCTAGCTCCGTATGTTATGATGGCAAATGTTCGTTGGGAGAATTGCAAGGGTTGTAACGACACCAAGCAAATATGGCCCCATTTAAACTTAAACCGCACACTAGATATGCTAGTGTTCTCGAGACGCCAGATATCACTCCTGATATCTGCTATAACGGGTCGATTTTGCAAAAACTATTGGCGAAGTATAATGACTATTGTATGAGCTGTCATGATGCGGAGGAAAAGGAATCAATTAATCAATTGTGTGAGTGTCCTGCATTTTGTGTAAGGCGTAAGCAAATTTTAGAGGCATATTGCTTTAGATTACTGGCGGACCTGGAAAACGTTAACTTAAGCACTCTGCTAATGTTTTTTGAAACAATCTGGTTGGGTCAACAGAAGAAAATAATCGTGGAGGTTCAGCGGTTACAACTAGAAGTGTCTATATGTAATAGGTACTTTTAGTTAATGTGGTATCACAATGGACTGAATAGTCTAAGTGAGCCTGAATCTTAATCGGGCCGCCACTTTAACCTAACCTTAATCTAACCTAGCTCCGTATGTAGCGTGTCGGTATTTCTATCAATATCCTCTATATCAGTCAGACTGTTGGTCTATTGATCTTCGTTTAAGCTTGAAAACTTAGTGGTTTCGTTACTGATATAGGTGTCCTATGACAAACGATCGTTGTTGAGGAAATCCCAACATGCTCCGTCTCAGTTGTTAAAGTAAATAAACATAGGAATGGAATATTTCCCTAGAATATTGAGCCAATTCCCTAGAATATTGAGCCAAGTACCAACTTAGGTGACATCCCTTACAACGCCATCTTTGCTATAACATTAAGGCCTATGGACGGTAGGCCTTGACATGATTTGCAATCTGCTGTCCTCAAAACCAAGCTTTCTAAATGAGAATTTAGCAAACATACCATCCCTCATTCATTGGATCAAATATCCGAAAAGCATTTTCCCTTGTGCTCGCATCGAAAATAAACAAATGAAGTTATCTTTGGTAAAATTTTCACTTGACCATCAAGCAGCGAACTACGGACTTCACCTATATTAACGTTCTCTAGCTGAAAATCCCCCCCAAAGCAATTTAACCATATTGAATCCTTTTTTGTTTTGGTAGGGTAAAAATCATTGTCAATATTGTCAGGACATTCGTTTATTCGCTCACATAGTCCACCATTGCCTACACCTGATAATGTAATTTTCCATCGAGGTCATGAAACCAAACAACCAACGCCCGCCACCATATGGGAATGCCGTTCTAAAGGACTCTCGCAAAATTTAGTCAATACACCTAGTATATCTGAATGGTGCAGAGGTATCCAGAGGAAGAGGGAGGCAATGAGGTTGGCAATGGACTTATATCAAAACTTACATGCCCTTTGGCTTGCATTTCCCTGCATTCAAGAGACCATACATCCGTTGTCCGTAGTAACTGTGAAGAATTGCCTTCATGGAATTTGTGCATCCATTGTATGGCTCTGCTTAATGCGATTTGGTGTCTACACAAATCTAATGAGTTTTTAGTGGCAACACCACCAAAAGTACGACTTTGTCACCGCGCTAAAATTCCGCGTATCTTGTTTGTTTTTTTTTCGGTTGAATAGATGAAAGTAGCAAGTGTATTGATTGGAAACTACTAATGCTGGGGGGAGGGGTGGAATTGCATTAGGTGGGGAGAAAAGATTGACTAGTTTTTAGTGGTTAATTTATTGTAACAATCATCAAAGCCTCTAGAGTTTTCGATTTTGGTATACTCACCAGAATGGATATAATGGCTTTGAAATTATAGTAATTAGGGTCAATAGAGAAATCCACAATGAAGTTTATTCGCCCAGAATTGTTCATTTATACAAATTGGTTAAAGAAATAATGGGTAAAGTTCCGAAAATCATGTCCAAATTTTGCTCATAACAGATTGACAAAGTTGAGGGGGGGCAACACTATTTCAATACACGCCAAGAAATTACAATCGATTTTAATAAGGCAACCCGCGAACGTACCATACAGGTAGTGTCACAGCTAAGATCAAAAGTGTAGTCAGCTGTTTCTAAGATGCCACCTTATTATTAAATCGTAGCAAATTCAATTTAGAGAACGCATTACATCGAATTGAGCAGGAGCGGATGAAATTTTCTCTTCCACGATGATCCGGAAGTCAACTCTAGGGATCGGTTTATATAGGGGCCATATATAATTATGAACCATAAGAAAGGTTAGGGGTTAGGACCACAAGGGAACTTCCTTGTAATATTAACCTTGCTGCGCCTTTTGGTAGTAAACGTGATTTTAATTGGGCTCAGCAACAAAGGCATCAAGGTAGTGACGTGCGCGGATGACATCGCAATATTGGTATTGGGAATATTCCCGAAAATGATCTCAGATATGTTGAGTGAGACTTTACAGTATCTTTCGGACTGGGCCAGAGGAGAAATGGTCCTCTTCACCAGAAGAAGAAATATCGTTGGATACGAAGCTTATGAATATCGAGGGACGAAGATGAGTCTCTCGAAATCAGCAAGATACTTGGGAGTTATCTTGGTCTCTAAACTGAATTGGATGGAAAATACCGCAGACCGCATAAGGAAGGTATATGCGGCATTGTACTCTCGTCATAAAATTGACCGCGGACCTATGTGGGAACGCGACCTTCTCCTTTTAATTGGCGATTATAAGACATCAAGGTAGTGACGTACGCGGATGACATCGCAATATTGGCATTGGAAATATTCCCGAAAAGCATCTCAGATATGTTGAGTGAGACTTTACAGTATCTTTCGGACTGGGCCAGAGGAGAAATTGTCCTCTTCACCAGAAGAAGAAATATCGTTGGATACAAAGCTCCTGAATATCGAGGGACGAAGATGAGTCTCTCGAAATCAGCAAGATACTTGGGAGTTCTCTTGGTCTCTAAACTGAATTGGATGGAAAATACCGCAGACCGCATAAGAAAGGTCTATGCGGCATTGTACTCTCGTCATAAAATTGGCCGCGGACCGATGGGAGAACGCGACCTTCTCCTTTTAATTGGCGATTATAAGACATCGCAATATTGGTATGGGGAATATACTTGAAAACGATATCAGATGTGTTGATTGAGACTTTACAGTATCTTTCGGACTGGACCAGAGGCTGTCGATGAGTGTGAACCTTGGAAAAACAGAAATGGTACTCTTCACCAAAAGAATAAAGATCATTGGCGACAAAGCTCCTGAATTTCGAGGGACAAAATTGAGTCTCTTGAAATCAGAGAGGGAGTTCTTTTGGACACTAAACTGATTTGGACGGAAACAACCGCAGACCACATAACGAAGGCCTATGCGGCATTGTACTCTAGTCAGAAATTGTCCGCGGAACGATGGGGGATGCGACCTTCCCTTTTTAATTGGCTATATACTGCGATTATAAGACATGTAGCCACATATGGATATCACTTTTGGTGGACAAACGCGAACCACCAAAACCATTTATCTAAAATTAATATGATAAATATAACGGCACTTATTTATATAACAATAACTATGAGAACCAGAGCCACTGCCTCTTTGGAGGTACTGATGGGAGTATGCCCACTCGATTTGCACAGCAGAGGTGACACTCATGAGACTTAAAAGCTTGGATACAATGGAGAGCACTGTTTACAGACATAGGAAACCTCTTGCTGAGCGTTATAGAGAGACGGAATATATGAGTGAGTATGTTAGGTTAGGTTAGTTTAGGTGGCAGCCCGATGTATCAGGCTCACTTAGACTATTCAGTCCATTGTGATACCACATTGGTGAACTTCTCTCTTATCACTGAGTGCTGCCCGATCCCCTCTTAAGCTAAATGACAAGGGACCTCCTTTTTATAGCCGAGTCCGAACGTCGTTCCACATTGCAGTGAAAGCACTTAGAGAAGCTTTGAAACCCTCAGAAATGTCACCAGCATTACTGAGGTGGGATAATCCACCGCTGAAAAACTTTTTTGGTGTTCGGTAGAAGCAGGAATCGAATCCACGACCTTGTGTATGCAAGGCGGGCATGCTAACAATTGCACCACGGTGGCTCCCCGGTAACTGAGCATGCTTATCGCCGAGGTATATTGTACCAACTATGGCAAATTGGAGGAAAGGAGTATACCTTTCGGAACTCTGAATATGTATAGAGATGGATCTACAATAGACGAAGGAACTGGTAGCGGCATTTATTTACAGTGAACTTGGAATACGGGCATCTTTCACATTAGATAGCGATTGCAGTATCTTTCAGGCGGAACCTTCTACGATCACAAAATCTGCTGAGTCGCTGTTGATGAGGCCGTTATTCAGAACCAATATCAGCTTCTTCATCGACAGTCAATCAGCTAAAAAAGCGCGGGGAAATGCGCGCTGCCGTAGAGAACTTAGGGTTTTCACTGTACTGAGTATCTGGGCAATGTAGAATAATGGGAAATGGAGAACTAGATGTGCGGGTTAAGGAGGACGCTCGTGAAAAGAATATGGTCCTTGCGAACTTTTTTCCTCCTCTTCATTACTTACCATGATTCATGTCAAATATGATAGACTATGGCGAGGACATTGGGTCTCTTCGGGTGTTTGCAAGCAAAAATTGCTATGGGACGAAAAGAACCGTAGGAATTGCGAAATTGTAATGGCGAAGAACAGACAAGAATTTCGGCCTCTTATTGGTATAATAAGTGGACATAAGACTCTTAGGAAATATATGGTAAGAATAGACACAGATCTGCAGATCTGTGTCTGGACCAGAAAGTTGCGGAAGACTCGTACCATTTCATGCGCCAGTGTCCAGTATTATTCTTTGGATGAAACAAGCTATTGGGCTCCTTTTTCTCTTATACTTTCGTCGATCTGAGGGAGTGTAGCTCACGGAACATACTCGCCTACATCAGGGCCTCTAACTGGAATTTTCAAGCTATTTTAAGGAAGGCGGATAAATGGAAGTTCTCGAGCGACTTTAAAGGACTGGTCTCTACAGGAGGAAGAAGTTGAGAAAATTACATCGAAGAATCACAATGGACCCATAGGACGTTGGGTCTCTTCGGGTGTTCGCAAGCAGAAATTTGCTATGGGAAGAAAAAAACCGTAGGAATTGCGAAATTCTAATAAAACGAACAGACAAGAATTTCGGCCTCTTATTGGTATAATAAGTGGGCATAAGACACTTAGGAAATATATGGTAAGAATATACCTTAAATATGATGAAATCTGCAGATCAGTGTCTGGACCAGAAATTTGCGGAAGACTCGTACCATTTCATGCGCCAGTGTCCAGTATTATTCTTTGGATGAAACAAAATATTGGGCTCCTTTTTCTCTCATACTTTCGTCGATCTAAGGGAGTGTAGCTTACGGAACATACTCGCCTACATCAGGGCCTCTAACTGGATGATTTAAGCCATTTCAAAGAAGACAGACAAATGGAAGTTCTCAAGCGACTTTAAAGGAGTGGTCTCCACAGGAGGAAGAAGTTGAGAAAATTACATCGAAGAATCACAATGAACCCATAGTAGTCTAAAGGGACATCAATTCAAGAATCTATGTCATCCTCTACAACATAATCGGTTTATATGGGGCTATATATAATTATGAAACGATATGGACCAATTTGTGGTGCATTACGTAGCATGTCCTTCTTGCATACACAAGGTCGTGGGTTCGATTCCTGATTCGATGATGCTAAATTAAATTTGAAAAAATTTTGAATTTTTGAAAATATTTGAGGTCAAGCGACAAGCGTTAGAATCCAAATTATAACAAATATTTATTTGGCAAAATATCACAGAATTTTTTTAATTTACATCCAAAACATTGAATTCGGATCACACCAAAAGAAGTTATGCAAATTCAGTGCAACGGCTGCACACAAAAAAAATTTTTTCTGATTCAATCACGAAATTAATTGATCCAATTAATTTTTTAATTGAAATGTCTTCAATCACGAAAATGATAGTATCAATCAGTGTTTTAATTGGGCATAGAAAAAATTCTTGATTAAAAAATTAATTGATTTCATTACCAAATTTCAATTAATTTTTTAATTGATTCAATTAAAAATTTAATTGTTGTTGATTGCAAAACTCAATTAATTTATTAATTTAAAAAGGTAACTATTTTCAATTACATTTTGAATTGGCTTAGAATTTTTATATGGATTAACAATTGATTGTTTGAAAAAAAAAAATTTTTAATTAAAAATTTAAAAAAATGTTCATCACTTTTTTAACTGACTTAATCTTCCGAATTTGATTAAAAAGATAATTGTATCAATTAATTTTTTCATTAAAAATTTTTAAATTTTCAATCATTGACTTAATTAACTTAATGTTTCTATCAGGATTAAAAAGTTAATTGTATCAATTAATTTATTAATTGAAAAAATTTTCAACTTCAATTAACTTTTTAATTGGAAATATTTTGGTGATATTTTTTTCTGTGTGATGAAATGGAGGACTTCCGTCCTATGACAAGCCCATGTTAAATTCATCGCTTCTGCGTCAATTTTGACCCACTTCCGAATACAAAAAGAACATTTTCATTATTTTTTTGGCGACGCTTTTTTTGATGGGCACCTCAGTAATGCTGGTGACATTTGTGAGTGTTTCAAAGCTTCTCTAAGTGGTTTCACTGCAAAGTGGAATGACGTGCGGACTTGGCTATAAAAATGAGGTCTCTCGTCATTGAGCTTAACATAGAATCGGGCAGCACTCAGTGATAAGAGATAAGTTAATCACTGTGGTATCACAATTGACTGCATAGTCTAAGTGAGCCTGAAATATGGGGCTGCCACTATATCTAACCTAACCTAAAGGGAATATACAAACATCGCATACCAAATTTCAAACCAATGGGATGAAATTTATTCCTCTAAGAGGCCACGGAAATTAAATCTGGGAATCGGTTTATATGGGGACTATAACTGAAAGTGGTCCAATAAAGGGTGATACGGAAGAAACAAGATATTGGGCTCCTTTTTCTCTCATACTTTCGTCGATCTGAGGGAGTGTAGCTCACGGAACATACTCGCCTACATCAGGGCCTCTAACTGGATGTTTTAAGCTATTTTAAGGAAGGCGGATAAATGGAAGTTCTCGAGCGACTTTAAAGGAGTGCTCTCCACAGGAGGAAGAAGTTGAGAAAATTACATCGAAGAATCACAATGAACCCATAGTAGTCTAAAGGGACATCAATTCAAGAATTTATGCCATCCTCTACAACCTAATCGTTTTATATGGGGGCTATATATAATTATGAAACGATATGGACCAATTTTTGTGTGGTGTATTACTTAGCATGCCCGCCTTGCATACACAAGGTCGTGGGTTCGATTCCTGCTTCGACCCACCCACCTCAGTAATGCTGGTGACATTCAAAGCTTCTCTAAGTGGTTTCAATGCAATGTGCAATGTCGTTCGGACTCGGCTATAAAAAGGAGGTCCCTTGTCATTGACCTTAACATAGAATCGGGCAGCACTCAGTGATAAGAGATAAGTTAATCACTGTGGTATCACAATTGACTGCATAGTCTAAGTGAGCCTGAAATATGGGGCTGCCACTATATCTAACCTAACCTAAAGGGAATATACAAACATCGCATACCAAATTTCAAACCAATGGGATGAAATTTATTCCTCTAAGAGGCCACGGAAATTAAATCTGGGAATCGGTTTATATGGGGACTATAACTGAAAGTGGTCCAATAAAGGGTGATACGGTCAAAATTTGGTCAATATAAACTTGACGTATTTCTTTCAATTTTGCATTTAAAAAACCTGAACACCCCTCATTTTGAAGGTGTGTGTGTGTAGAATGTTGCTCATATTTTGATTTTGGAATTCACTCTTCAGTTGTCAAAATGCCGTCCAAGCAAAAAGAGCAGCGTATCAAAATTTTGCTCGCGCATCGCGAAAATCCGAGCTACTCGCACTCAAAGCTGGCAAAATCTCTAAAAGTTGCCAAATCAACCGTTACAAATGTAATTAAAGTGTTTGGGGAACGTTTGTCGACAGCCAGGAAGTCTGGATCGGGGGGAAATCGAAAACCGGAAGCCGCTGAGACGACAAAGAGAGTTGCCGGTAGTTTCAAGCGAAATCCTAACCTCTCTCTCCGAGATGCCGCAAATAAGCTGGGTGTATCGTCTACAACCGTGCATCGAGCCAAAAAACGAGCCGGACTATCGACTTACAAGAAGGTAGTGACTCCAAATCGCGATGATAAATAAAATACGAGGGCCAAAGCGCGTTCCCGGAGGCTGTACACGACGATGCTGACGAAGTTTGACTGCGTGGTAATGGACGACGAAACCTACGTCAAAGCCGACTACAAGCAGCTTCCGGGACAGGTGTTTTATACGGCAAAAGGAAGGGGAAAGGTAGCAGATATTTTCAAGCACATAAAACTGTCAAAGTTCGCAAAGAAATATCTGGTTTGGCAAGCCATCTGTACACCCATAGAAAAAATCATGAACGGCGTGGTCATTTTGAAACGATCCGTTCATGAAAGTGAATCAACACACATGTGTTATCAAACTGAGAACAGATGGGGACAATCTGACAACGTAAAAATGTCACCATACGTTTTCAAAACAACAACCAGCGTTCATGATCTGAAAACGTAATGGTTACGAATTTATAAACAAAATTAAAAAAAGATTTCCCCTACCGTGACTCGAACCTGTGTTGCCTGCACGATACACGTTAACAGTCGCCTTAGCACATTGCACCAACGGCGGAGTTGCCATAACAACGTCTAACGATTATTTTAAGACTTTTCATGACCAAAGAAAAACGAATGCCGTTCATGAAATCGTGAACGCCCGTGGACGAAATCGTGAACATTCCGTTTTGATTTTTTGTGAACGTTTCCGTTTCATTTTGACAACGTCCGTTCACGATTGTGAAATGCAATTTTTTCTATTAGTGTACCTGTCAACCAAGAAATTTACGTGAAAGAGTGTTTGAATAAACGTCTGCTGCCTTTCCTGAAGAAACACGGTTGTTCCGTACTGTTTTGGCCGGATTTGGCATCTTGCCATTACGGTAAAAAGGCCATGGAGTGGTACGCCGCCAACAACGTGCAGGTGGTTCCCAAGGACAGAAACCCTCCCAACACGCCAGAGCTCCGCCCAAACTGGCTTTCTGCGGCGAAGAAGGTGGACAAGGTGGCTGTACAAAATCTGATGGCAGGTGTCAAGCGTGAGTCCCGTCAATTTGGATTTGGAAAAGCGAAAGCCTAACTGAATATTTTTCCTGAATTTTATACTAATTGAACTTGAAAAAGAAATTTAATTTGATTTTTTAAATAAACGATTTCACCGATTTACACGCGTTTTCCCTTGACCAAATTTTGACCGTATCACCCTCTATAGCCCGTTTGCAGTGCTAAGTTTCAAATCGATAGCTTATTTCGTCCGGAAGTCAAGGTGATTTGAAGACACGAACGGACGGATATCGATCGCTAGATCGGTTCAGAATTTCACCACGACCCAGAGCCAATAGTTTAGGGGGTCTGAGACCAATATTTCAATGTCTTTGTCAAAAGAAATAATGCTCTAAATAACGCTTTACCCTGCTGTATTACATTTCAGCCACCCTATATAGCCTAGAACAAATTTTCCGATAATTTTATTACCAATCAAGCCACATATGTATATTGTAATCGAGAAAATAGCTAAAGGCATATTCATATTTCATAAAAATTTGTTATATGAAAACGCTCTTCTTTTTGTTTCCATTGGTCCATCATGCCTTCTTGCATGCTTGATTGAGTTTTATGATTGTAAATTATATTAAATTTATGGTTTCCTCACTACTACTATACAAAAACGACCAAAGAATGCAGATACAAAAACCACCTCTTCAACATATAAATATAATCATATTTATTAATAAACTTTTTGATCATAAAAATTTACATGCATAAAACTCTTGATGATTTTATACAGAGACCATATATTGAGACGAACTATAAGCTTGACTGAATAAAAATCCATATCCATATCAGCATTCGGGTGAATATATTTTATATACAATATATATATTTTTAACACTCCATTAAGTTTCATTTAATTAAGGAGTTTCAGCTTGGTTTAATTTATTTTTATTTTCATTGGTTACTTTTTTTTTGCAATTTCAAGTGATGATGTTAATATTTGTTGGTTTTATATATGAATATAGTGTTCATAAGTTACTGGGTATACAAAAAAATATATATTCTTTATATAAATATATATAAAGGATATCCCAAAAAATGGAAAAGCATATATTAAATCAGCTAAAAATTAAGTTTATAGCTGCAATAATCGATGAATATTAAGGTGGTATGTTATAAAATTCCAATTTTACAATTTTTGACGTCAAGGAAAAAAAGAATCGGTTAATATTGAAATCTAAAGAAAGTAATAAAAATATTTATTTTAAGGATTTACAAAATAATACAAAGGCATACATTAAATCGCCCAAGATTAATTTTATAGTTACAATAATTGCTAGATATTAGAGTGATAGATTATAAAACTCCAATTTTTTTGTCATATTTTTCGCACGTAAGGGCGGACAACCATAGCGAGATTAAATTACTACCCGAATAGATTCCTGGGCCTGAATAAATTGAATAAGGGGTATACAAAAAAAAAAAACCTAAAACACTTTATGTTTAGTGTGACTCACTTTGGGGCTAATGTAATTTTTCCAACTCTCGAAAAATTGCTTATCTGGCGAACATCTTTAGTGTAAATACGTTCTTAAAATAAGCTTCAAATTTGATAAGTAAATCCATCAACAACGAAAAACCTTATATATACATACACGTACATTTAAGTGCATTTTACCATAAAATTTACTTGAAATTTCATTTTATATCCAATATAAAATAATGAAAGCCAATGCACTTCACAATACTGAAAACCAAAATATGAAATCAGCAAAAACCACATCATTCAGCTAAAGCCACAAAGACAGTGTAGCAATAAAGTAAAAAACGAAAATAAATCAATAATGATCATAAAGTTTACAATAAAAAAAATATAAAAATAAAGTAAAATAAAGTAAAATAAAAATATTTAAAAAATAAACCCTAACAGTCAAAGATTAGAATTATATTTATAATTTTATTGTCAACGTAATTAATCAATAACGAACTAAAATATTAAAAACAAGTATATACGGCCATAAGTTCGGCCAGGCCGAATCTTATGTACCCTCCACCATGGATTGCGTAGAAACTTCTACGAAAGACTGTCATCCACAATCGAATTAATTGGGTTGTGGTATCTTAAAACTTCTTAACATCGTTTTCTAAATTGTGAGTTAGTCCATACGTGGTATATATTAGACAAAAAAGTTATGTATAGTTAAGTCTACAAATAATTACGAATCGATATGGACTTTTTGCACGGTACGTAGAGAGCCAGAATTGAAATATGGGGGTCGCTTATATGGGGGCTATATACAATTATGAACTTGATATGGACCAATTTTTGTGTGATTGGAAATCGCTTTATCTGAGGGATATATATAACTACAGACCGATATGGCATGGTTGTTAAAGACCATATACTAGCACAATGTGCCAAATTTCAACTGACTCGGATGAAATTTACTCCTCCAAGAGGCTCCAAAACCAAATCTCGGGATCGGTTTATATGGGGCAATATATGATTATGGACTGATATGGACCACTTTTGACATGGTTGTTAAATATCATATACGATCACCACGTATCAAATTTCAAGCAGATCGGATGAATTTTGCTTCTCCTAAAGGCACCGGAGGTCAAATCTGGGGATCGGTTTATATGGGAGCTATATATAATTATGGACTGATAGAAACCAATTCCTGCATGGTTGTTGGATACCATATACTAAAATCACGTACCAAATTTCAACCGAATGGGAAGAATTTTGCTCTTCCAAGGGGCTCTGGAGGTCAAATCTGTGGATCGGTTTATATGGGGGCTATATATAATTATGGACCGATGTCAACTAATTTTTGCATGGTTGTTAGAGATCATATACTAACACCATTTACCAAATTTCAGCCGGATCGGATGAAATTTGCTTCTCTTAGAGGCCTCGCAAGCCCAATCGGGGGATCGGTTTATATGGGGGCTATATATAATTATGGACCGATGTCAACCAATTTTTGCATGGTTGTTAGAGACCATATACTAACACCATGTACCAAATTTCAGCCGGATCGGATGAAATTTGCTTCTCTTAGAGGACTCGCAAGCCAAATCGGGGGATCGGTTTATATGGGGGCTATATATAATTATGGACTGATGTGGATCAATTTTTGCATGGTTGTTAGAGACCATATACTAACACCATGTACCAAATTTCAGCCGGATCGGATGAAATTTGCTTCTCTTAGAGGCCTCGCAAGCCAAATTTGGGGGTCCGTTTATATGGGGGCTATACGTAAAAGTGGACCGATATGGCCCATTTGCAATACCATCCGACCTACATCAATAACAACTACTTGTGCCAAGTTTCAAGTCGATAGCTTGTTTCGTTCGGAAGTTAGCGTGATTTCAACAGACGGACGGACGTACATGCTCAGATCGACTCAGAATTTCACCACGAGCCAGAATATATATACTTTATGGGGTCTTAGAGCAATATTTCGATGTGTTACAAACGGAATGACAAAGTTAATATACCCCCCATCCTATGGTGGAGGGTATAAAAATCAAATAACTTAAAACAATCTCGCAATGAACATAATAATGACCAATAAGTTTACAATAAACAAAATTTCAAGCATATTAGGATAAAACTCTGGCTTCTGGGGCCATATAAGTCCATATCGGGCGAAAAATATATATGGGAGCTATATCTAAATCTGAAACGATTTCAATCAAATTTTGCACACTTGACTATACGACCAAGTGTTATGTTTGTGTAAAATTTCAAGCAAATCAGGGTAAAACTCTGGCTTCTGGGCCACATAAGTCCATATCGGGCGAAAGATATATATGGGAGCTATATCTAAATCTGAACCGATTTCTTTCAAAATCAATAGGGTTCTATTCTGACCCAAAACAGGAACATGTGCCAAATTTGAAGCCGATTGGACTTAAACTGCGACCTAGACTTTGATCACAAAAATATGTTCACAGACAGACGGACATACGGACATGGCTAGATCGACTCAGGGACCCATCCTGAGCATTATTGCCAAAGGCACCATCTGTCTATCTCGTCTCCTACTGGGTGTTGCAAACATATGCACTAACTTATAATATCCTGTTCCACAGTGTGGCGCAGGGTATAAAAAATATTTTTAGCTTAAGACCCTAACAGTCAAAGCTTACTAATATATTTATAGAAATAAAATTTTGATAAAATTTTCTATAGAAGTAGGTTAGGTTAGGTTAGGTTAGGTTAGGTGGCAGCCCGATGTATCAGGCTCACTTAGACTATTCAGTCCATTGTGATACCACAGTGGTGAACTTCTCTCTTATCACTGAGTGCTGCCCGAATCCATGTTAAGCTCAATGATAAGGGACCTCCTTTTTATAGCCGAGTCCGAACGGCGTTCCACATTGCAGTGAAACCACTTAGAGAAGCTTTGAAACCCTCAGAAATGTCACCAGCATTACTGAGGTGGGATAATCCACCGCTGAAAAACTTTTTGGTGTTCGGTCGAAGCAGGAATCGAACCCACGACCTTGTGTATGCAAGGCGGGCATGCTAACCATTGCACCACGGTGGCTCTATAGAAGTAAAATTTTGACAAAATTTTCTATAGAATTAAAATTTTGACAAAATTTTCAATAGAAATAAAATTTTGACACAATTTTCTATAGAAATAAAATTATGGTAGATTGTTTTTGGCTCGAGAGGCAATCATGATTATGAACCGATATGGGCCAATTTTTGTGTGATTGGGGATCGACTTTATATAACTATATACCGACATTGACTAATTTTGGCATGGTTGTTAGCGGCCATATACTAACTGCACGTTCCAAATTTCAACCGGATCGGATGAATTTTGCTCCTCCAAGAGGCTCCGGAGGTCAAATCTTGGGATCGGTTTATATGGGGGCTATATATAATTATGGACCGATATGGACCAATTTTTGCATGGTTCTTAGACACTATATACTAACACCATGAAATTTGCTTCTCATGGAGGCTCCGCAAACCAAATCTGGGGATCGGTTTATATGGGGGCTATATATAATTATAGACCGATGTCAACCAATTTTTGCATGGTTGTTAGAGACCTTATACTGACACCATGTACCAAATTTCAGCCGGATCGGATGAAATTTGCTTCTCTTAGAGGCCTCGCAAGCCAAATTTGGGGGTCCGTTTATATGGGGGCTATACGTAAAAGTGTACCGATATGGCCCATTTGCAATACCATCCGACCTACATCAATAACAACTACTTGTGCCAAGTTTCAAGTCGATAGCTTGTTTCGTTCGGAAGTTAGCGTGATTTCAACAGACGGACGGACGGACGGACATGCTCAGATCGACTCAGAATTTCACCACGAGCCAGAATATATATACTTTATGGGGTCTTAGAGCAATATTTCGATGTGTTACAAACGGAATGACAAAGTTAATATACCCCCCATCCTATGGTGGAGGGTATAAAAATCAAATAACTTAAAACAATCTCGCAATGAACATAATAATAACCATTAAGTTTACAATAAACAAAATTTCAAACAAATTAGGATAAAACTCCGGCTTCCGGGGCCATATAAGTCCATATCGGGCGAAAGATATATATGGGAGCAATATCTAAATCTGAACCGATTTCAATCAAATTTTGCACACTTGACTATACGACCAAGTGTTATGTTTGTGCAAAATTTCAAGCAAATCAGGGTAAAACTCTGGCTTCTGGGCCATATAAGTCCATATCGGGCGAAAGATATATATGGGAGCTATATCTAAATCTGAACCGATTTCTTTCAAAATCAATAGGGTTCTATTCTGATCCAAAACAGGAACTTGTGCCAAATTTGAAGACAATTGGACTTAAACTGCGACCTAGACTTTAATCACAAAAATGTCTTCACAGACAGACGGACGGACGGACATGGCTAGATCGACTCAGGGCCCCATCCTGAGCATTATTGACAAAGGAACCATGTGTCTATCTCGTCTCCTACTGGGTGGTGCAAACATATGCACTAACTTATAATACCCTGTTCCACAGTGTGGCGCAGGGTATAAAAAATATTTTTAGCTTAAGACCCTAACAGTCAAAGCTTACTATTATATTTATAGAAATAAAATTTTCTATAGAAATAAAATTTTCACAAAATTTTCTATAGAAATAAAATTTTGACAAAATTTTCAATAGAATTAAAATTTTGACAAAATTTTCTATAGAAATAAAATTGTAGTAGATTGTTTTTGGTTCAAGTGGCAACCATGATTATGAACCGATATGGACCAATTTTTGTGTGATTAGGAATCGGCTATATATAACTATAAGCCGATATGGACTAATTTTGGCATGGTTGTTAGCGGCCATATACTAACTGCACGTTCCAAATTTCAACCGGATCGGATGAATTTTGCTCCTCCAAGAGGCTCCGAAGGTCAAATCTGGGGATCGGTTTATATGGGGGCTACCAAATTTCAACCGAATCGGATGAATTTTGCTCCTCCACGAGGTTCCAGAGGTCAAATCTGGGGACCGATTTATATAGGGGCTATAAATAAATATGGACCGATATGGACCAATTTTTGCATGGATGGTAGACACTATATACTAACACCACGTACCAAATTTCAACTAGATCGGATGAATTTTGCTCCACCAAGAGGCTCCAGAGGTCAAATATGGGGATCGGTTTATATGGGGGCTGTATATAATTATGGACCAATTTTTGCATGGTTGTTAGACACTATATACTAACACAACGTACCAAATTTTAACCGGATCAGGTGAATTTTGTTCCTCCAAGATGCTCCGGAGGACAAATCAGGGGATCGATTTATTGGGGGGCTATATAATTATGGACCGATATGGACCAATTCTTGCATGGTTGTTAGAGATCATATACTAATCAATCGGATCGGATGAATTTAGCTCCTCCAAGAGGCTCCGGAGTTCAAATCTGGGGATCGGTTTATATGGGGGTTATATATAATTAGGGACCTATATTGACGAATTTTTGCATGGTTGTTAGAGACCATATACCAACACCATGTACCAAATTTCAACCGAATCGGATGAATTTTGCTCCTCCACGAGGTTCCGGAGGTCAAATCTTGGGACCGATTTATATGGGGGCTATATATAATTATGGACTGATATGAACCAATTTTTGCATGGTTGTTAGAGACCATATACCAACACCATGTACCAAATTTCAGTAAGATCGGATGAAATTTGCTTCTCTTTGAGGCTTCGCAAGCCAAATCTGGGGATCACTTTATATGGGGGCTATATATAAATATGGACCAATGTGGACCAATTTTTGCTTGGTTGTTAGAGCCATATACCAACACCATGTACCAAATTTCAACCGAATCGTATGAATTTTGCTCCTTCAAAAGGCTCCGGAGGTCAAATCTGGGGACCGATTTATATGGGGCTATATATAATTATGGACCTATGTGGACCAATTTTTCCATGGTTGTTAAAGACCATATAAAGGGTGATTCTTTTGAGGTTAGGATTTTCATGCATTAGTATTTGACAGATCACGTGGGATTTCAGACATGGTGTCAAAGAGAAAGATGCTCAGTATGCTTTGACATTTCATCATAAATAGACGAACGATCTGCCACAACGTCGAATTTTCAGTGAATGGGCCCTAGAAAAGTTGGCAGAAAATCCGCTTTTTTATCGACAAATTTTGTTCAGCGATGAGGCTCATTTCTGGTTGAATGGCTACGTAAATAAGCAAAATTGCCGCATTTGGAGTGAAGAGCAACCAGAAGCCGTTCAAGAACTGCCCATGCATCCCGAAAAATGCACTGTTTGGTGTGGTTTGTACGCTGGTGGAATCATTGGACCGTATTTTTTCAAAGATGCTGTTGGACGCAACGTTACGGTGAATGGCGATCGCTATCGTTCGATGCTAACAAACTTTTTGTTGCCAAAAATGGAAGAACTGAACTTGGTTGACATGTGGTTTCAACAAGATGGCGCTACATGCCACACAGCTCGCGATTCTATGGCCATTTTGAGGGAAAACTTCGGAGAACAATTCATCTCAAGAAATGGACCGGTAAGTTGGCCACCAAGATCATGCGATTTGACGCCTTTAGACTATTTTTTGTGGGGCTACGTCAAGTCTAAAGTCTACAGAAATAAGCCAGCAACTATTCCAGCTTTGGAAGACAACATTTCCGAAGAAATTCGGGCTATTCCGGCCGAAATGCTCGAAAAAGTTGCCCAAAATTGGACTTTCCGAATGGACCACCTAAGACGCAGCCGCGGTCAACATTTAAATGAAATTATCTTCAAAAAGTAAATGTCATGGACCAATCTAACGTTTCAAATAAAGAACCGATGAGATTTTGCAAATTTTATGCGTTTTTTTTAAAAAAAAAGTTATCAAGCTCTTAACAAATCACCCTTTACTAACACCATGTACCAAATTTCAGCCGGATCGGATGAAACTTGCTTCTCTTAGAGGCTCAGAAATCCAAATCGGGGGATCGGTTTATATGGGGACTATATATAATTATGGACTGATATGGACCAATTTTTGCTTGGTTGTTAGATACCATATACTAACACCATATACCAAATGTTAGCCAGATCGGATGAGATATGCATCTCTTAGAGGTTCCGCAAGCCAAATCTGAGGGTTCGTTTATATTGGGGCTATACGTAAAAGTGGTCCAATATGGCGCATTTTCAATACCATTCGACCTACATCAATAGCAACTACTTATGCCAAGTTTCAAGTCGATAGCTTGTTTCGTTCGGAAGTTAGCGTGATTTCAACAGACGGACGGACATTCTTAGATCGACTCAGAATTTCGCCACGACCCAGAATATATACTTTATGGGGTCTTCGAACAATATTTCGATATGTTACAAACGGAATGACAAAGTTAATATGCCCCCCATCCTATGGTGGAGGGTATAAAAAAAAACACAAAACAAAAATAGAAAAAATTTACACTAAAAAATTAAAAAAAAAAATATTTATTAAAATAAAATAAATTTAAATAACCCCGCTATGAACATAATAATGATGATAGAGTCTACAAAAATAAAAATAAAAAAGATTAAAAAATACACTAAAACATAAAAAAAAACTATATAATAAAATAAAATCAAACATTTGTAAATAACTTCGCTATGAACATAATAATGAGTCTACAATAAAAAATTATAAAAATAAATGTTAAAAAATATACTTAAAAAATACAAAAAATAAATTAGAGAAAATATAAGAAAAAATAAAAAAAAAAATATTAAAAAAAATCTTCGATCCTGCCAGGAGTCGAACCTGGAATCTTCTGATCCGTAGTCAGACGCGTTATCCATTGCGCCACAGGACCGTATAACAATCTACTATGGTACGCATTCGTTTATAAATGTATAGTGTTTAGTATTTATTGCACAATGGGCCCCATAATGTTAATGCTGTAGATCAATACACAGAACTTCTTTGATATGTAAAGTGATAAATTCTAAAAATAACCTTTTAAATTGAAATGGAATTTTTGATTAGAATTTTTGTTTTTTAAATTAGTGTAACTAAGTTCTCTTGGTATCTATTCATTATAATATATTAGTTTAGATAATTTAATTTTGTTTCTAGTTTTGTATCCATACTTCAATAGAAAATTAATAACAAATTTTTGTATTAAAATTTCATATAACATTTTTCAATATATACAAAAAAAAAACGTTTTAATAAAATGTCTATAAAAAAATCAAAGAAATATTTTTTAATATGGATCGATATGGACCAATTTTTGCATAATTGTTAGAGGATATATACTAACATCACGTAGCAATGACAAAGGGTGAAGTGTATAAATATTATAATTTTGAAATTAAATTATTTTGCAATAATAAAATTGAAAAAACTAAAACAAAAAATACCACAAAAATTAAAATATTACATTGTGTCTATTTTGAATAAAATTGTATAATAAATAAGGTCGATTTTTTTGGGAAAACTATTTTATATATATACAAGATCAGAATGCTCTTTGAAGGTGTTAGATACAAATACTTGGTGAAGGGTATAAATATTAAATTAAAATTTCAAATAAATAAAATATAATGGTTTGAATAAAATAAACAAAAATTCTCATTCGATCCTGCCAGGAGTCGAACCTGGAATCTTCTGATCCGTAGTCAGACGCGTTATCCATTGCGCCACAGGACCGTGCTCTAACAAATGCTCGCATATAAATAAATTCCGTTTATTCTCTTGCACAATGGGTAATTTTCTAATCAATGTTCTAAAAACAAATATATTATAAAATATTTGGGAAATTTTTAAACGAAAGCATAAAAACACATTTTCAGTAAAATATAATATTGACTAACTTTTATATAGAAAAACTATATTAAAATTAATATTTTCCATTTCCTATAAAAATTTGTATGGTTAGAGATTAGTTTAAAATTTATATGAAAATTTAAATTTAAATTTAAAATTTATATGAAAATTTTGGACAAAATATTTTTTTTTAAACTATATTTTTAAAATTGAAGTCTCAGAAGACAAACAAGAGACTCTATAAAAATAAATATTATAAACTTGCAAAAAATAACATCCCTTAAACACTATGCCACATCTATTGCCTTTGCGTGTATATAATAAATAAATTGCAACCATCAAAAAGGGAAAAATTACAATAAAATTCCCATTATAAAATACATCAAAGTAACGATTTATCAATCGTTCTAGTTTAGCGCTTACGAAATATTCACATACATACGAATATTTTCATGTGGAAATTCAGTTAAAGCTGAGTGAGTTCGAAAATGGCAGCACGTAATAATATAAAGAACTATAAAAATTAAATGGTGTATAAAAACCAATAAAAAAAAATTAAAAGGTTTTGCATTATTTGAAAACGAGAATGAATATAGTTTGGAAAAATTCTGAAGGCAAAATCATGAAAGGATATGAATTAAATTAAATTATATTGGATAGTAATGTTCAATCAATAAAAATGAACAATTAATAAAGAAATGAATATAATGAAATATTTCAAATATAATAAATTCAGAAAATTTCATATAGAAATAAAATTTTGAGAAAATTTCCTATAGAAATAAAATTTTGAGAAAATTTCTTTTAGAAATTAAATTTTGAGAAAATTTCGTATTAAAATTAAATTTTGGAAAATTTGTTATAGAAATGAAATTTTGAGAAGATTTCATTTCTATATGAATTTTTGATGAGATTTCTTATGGTCATAAAAATTTGATAGAATTTCTTATGGAGGTAAAATTTTGACAAAATTTCTTAGGGAAATAAAATTTTTACAAAATTTCGTATGGTCATAAAATTTTGACAAAATTTCTATGGTGATAAAATTTTAGACAAAAATTTCTTACGGAAATAAAATTTTGACAGAATTACCTATAAAAAAAAGAAATTTTCGGAAAATTTCCTATAGCAATGAAGTTTCGACAAGATTTCCTATAGAAATCAAATTTTGAGAAAATTTCCTATAGAAATGACATTTTGAAAAAATTTCCTACAGATAAGAAATGTTGACAAAATTTCCTGTAGAATGGCAATTTGACAAAATTTCGTATAGAAATGAAATTTTGAGAAAATTCCCTATAGAAATAAAATTTTGAAAAAGTTTCCAATAGAAATGAAATTTTGAAAAAGTTTCCAATAGAAATGAAATTTTGAGAAAATTTCGTATTAAAATTAAATTTTGGAAAATTTGTTATAGAAATGAAAAATTTGAGAAGATTTCATTTCTATATGAATTTTTGATAAAATTTCTTATGGTCATAAAATTTTGATAAAATTTCTTATGGAGCTAAAATTTTGACAAAATTTCTTAGGGAAATAAAATTTTGACAGAATTACCTATAAAAAAAGAAATTTTCGGAAAATTTCCTGTAGCAATGAAGTTTCGACAAGATTTCCTATAGAAATCAAATTTTGAGAAAATTTCCTATAGAAATGAAATTTTGAAAAAATTTCCTACAGATAAGAAATGCTGAGAAAATTTCTTGTAGAATGGAAATTTGACAAAATTTCGTATAGAAATGAAATTTTGAGAAAATTCCCTATAGAAATAAAATTTTGAAAAAGTTTCCAATAGAAATGAAATTTTGAGAAAATTTCGTATTAAAATTAAATTTTGGAAAATTTGTTATAGAAATGAAAAAATTGAGAAGATTTCATTTCTATATGAATTTTTGATGAAATTTTTTATGGTCATCAAATTTTGATAAAATTCGTATGGTCATAAAATTTTGACAAAATTTCTATGGTGAAAAAATTTTAGACAAAAATTTCTTATGGAAATAAAATTTTGACAGAATTACCTATAAAAAAAGAAATTTTCGTAAAACTTCCTATAGCAATGAAGTTTCGACAAGATTTCCTATAGAAATCAAATTTTGAGAAAATTTCTTATAGAAATGAAATTTTGAAAAAATTTCCTGCAGATAAAAAATGTTGACAAAATTTCCTGTAGAATGGAAATTTGACAAAATTTCGTATAGAAATGAAATTTTGAGAAAATTTCTTATAGAAATAAAATTTTGAGAAAATTTCCTATAGTAATTAAATTTTGAGAAAATTTCGTATTAAAATTAAATTTTGGAAAATTTGTAATAGAAATGAAATTTTGAGAAGATTTCATTTCTACATGATTTTATAGTCTTCAAATTTTGATAAAATTTCTTAGGGAAATAAAATTTTTACAAAATTTCGTATGGTCATAAAATTTTGACAAAATTTCTATGGTGATAAAATTTTAGACAAAAATTTCTTATGGAAATAAAATTTTTACAGAATTACCAATAAAAAAAAAGAAATTTTCGGAAAATTTCCTATAGCAATGAGATTCCGACAAGATTTCGTATAGAAATCAAATTTTGAGAAAATTTCCTATAGAAATAAAATTTTGAAAATATTTCCTACAGATAAGAAATGTTGACAAAATTTCCTATAGAATGGAAATTTAACAAAATTTCGTATAGAAACCAAATTTTGAGAAAATTTCTAATAACGATGAAATTTTCAGAAAATTTCTTATAGAAATGAAACTTTCAGAAAATTTCCTATAGAAATGAAATTTTCAGAAAATTTCTTATAGAAATGAAATTTTAAGAAAATTTCCTATAGCAATGAAATTTTCAGAAATTTTTCTATAGAAATATAATTTTAAAAAAGTTTCCTATAGAAATGAAATTTTCAGAAATTTTCCAATAGAAATGAAATTTTGACAAAATTTCCTATAGAATGCAATTTTGACACAATTTCCTATAGAATGGAATTTGGACAAAATTTCTTATAACAATGAAATTTTGAGAAAATTTCTTATAGAAATGAAATTTTGAGAAAATTTCTTATAGAAATGAAATCTTAAGAAAATTTCTTATAGAAATGAAATTTTGAGAAAAATTCTATGGAAATTAAATTATGAGAAAATTTTCTACAGAAATAAAATTTTCCTATAGAATTTTGAGAAATTTTCCTATAGAAATGAAATTTTGAGAAAATTTCCGATAGATAAGAAATTTTGAGAAAATTTCCTATAGATAAGAAATTTTGAGAAAATTTCCTATAGATATTAAATTTTGACAAAATTTCCTATAGAGATGAAATTTAAAAAAAAAAATCCTATAAGAATGAAATCTTGAAAAAAAAATTCTTATAGAAATGAAATTTAGAGAAAATTTCCTATTTTATTTTGTAAAAAAAAAATCCTATAAAAATTAAATTTAAAAAAAGTGTACAGAAATGAAATTTTGACAAAATTTCTAATAGAAATAAAATTTTGACAAAATTTCCTATAAAAATAAGATTTTGACAAAAAAATTTTATAGAAATGAAATTTTGATAAAATTTCCTATAGAAATCAAATTCCAATAAAATTTCCTATAGGAATGAAATTTTGATAAAATTTCCTATGGCAAAGAAATTTTTAAATAAATTATTCATTTAATAATATAATACATTTTAATTTTATTTGTTTTTGTTATTTAAAATTTGAATATAACCATAACCGCTGGTCGAATAAAGTTAAGAGAACATGCCCTAGAAATTATGATTAAATTAACTCAATACTTTTATTTATATGTCCTTCCTTTCTCAAAACCATTTCGCTTCCTGTCGTTACTAGCCTTTGAACTCTAGCAAAGGATAGTGTAAAAATTGTTACTTTATGTTTATATACAGTTTCATCATACAAAGCTAAAAGACAATATAATTTCCGCTGTCAACATCATTGTTAAAGAGGATGTTGTAGAAAGACTGCCTGCCACAGGATACACTATGGATGTCATCAGTGCTTTGGGCTCGTGCATACATACATATAGTATGTATCATGCAATCACCTCATATCCTTCTATGAAATATGATAAAGTAGTTAACATATGACAATGTAAAGTGTCCTCCCTCTCCCTTCAGCCCCATCGACTTTCATGGCAATAAGTTTTCGTCCAGCAGTGATTCTTTGAACAAAGCAAAAGACAATGTCCATTTCCTACTCTCACACACAGAGTGTTGGTATGGAATTTTGTAACTATTTGAGATGTATGCTATACACAAAATATTTGGAATATCCAATGAATGGCATATGTGGATGGTTAGGTCAATGGGGAGATTAACTGACCACTGGAATTGATTGGTTGATGAACAATTTCTCAAGTTGGTGCTATTTTGTCTTCGTGGAATTGTATTATCATGGGGGCTTGGTAGCCTGCATTTATTGCTTTGTAATGCTCCACAATACGTGAAGTATAAAACATGGAAGTTACACTCAAGCTATGGACCTTCGAGGAGAAAGAGCGATAGGGCAAAGTTACGAAGGTTTTGTAGGATTTCAATTGCCAAATTTATATCCCAAAATCCTAATGGCTGCGATATATCTTAAAGGTGTGTGTAATTGCCCTACTTGCGAAAGCAGGAGCCACCAATAGGACGGCTGCCAAGACAGCGAAAGTGACTTTGAACATTGTGCTTCAAAGTTAATCAAAGAGAAACTATGATCCATTTTTTTTTTCTATAAAAAATTTTGTCAAAATTTTATTTCTATAGAAAATTTTGTCATAATTTTATTTTATAGAAAATTTTGTCAAAACTTTATTTCTATAGAAAATTTTGTCAAAATTTTATTTCTATAGAAAATTTTGTCAAAATTTTATTTCTATAGAAAATTTTGTCAAAATTTTATTTCTATAGAACATTTTGTCATAATTTTATTTCTATAGAAAATTTTGTCAAAACTTTATTTCTATAGAAAATTTTGTCAAAATTTTATTTCTATAGAAAATTTTGTCCAAATTTTATTTCTATAGAGAATTTTTGCAAAATTTTATTTCCATAGAAAATGTTGTAAAAATTTTATTTCTACAGACAATTTTGTAAAAATTTTATTTCCATAGAAAATTTTGTCAAAATTTTATTTCTATAGAAAATTTTGTCAAAATTTTATTTCTATAGAAAATTTTGTCAAAATTTTATTCCTATAGAGAATTTTTGCAAAATTTTATTTCTATAGAAAATTTTGTTAAAATTTTATTTCCATAGAAAATGTTGTAAAAATTTTATTTCTACAGACAGTTTTGTAAAAATTTTATTTCCATAGAATATTTTGTCAAAATTTTATTTCTATAGAAAATTTTGTCAAAATTTTATTTCTATGGAAAGTTTTGTAAAAATTTTATTTCCATTGAAAATTTTGTCAAAGTTTTTTTATAGAAAATTTTGTCAAAATTTTATTTCTATGGAAAATGTTATCAAAATTTTATTTCTCTAGAATTTTTTTAAAAATTTTATTTCTATAGAAAATTTTGTCAATTTTTTCTATAGAAGATTTTATCAAAATGTTAGTTCTATAGAACATTTTGTCAAAATTTTATTTCTATAGAAAATTTTTTCAAAATTTTATTTCTATAAAAAATTTTGTCAACATTTTATTTCTATAGAAAATGTTATCAAAATTTTATATCTCTCGAAAATTTTTTAAAAATTTTATTTCTATAGAAAATTTTGTCAAAATTTTATTTCTATATCAAATTTTTTAAAAATTTTATTTCTATAGAAAATTTTGTCAATTTTTTTTTTCTATAGAAAATCTTATCAAAATTTTATTTCTATAGAAAATTTTGGCAAAATTTTATTCCTACAGAATGTTTTGTAAAAATTTTATTTCCACAGAAAATTTTGTCAAAATTTTATGTCTATAACAATTTTTTTCAAAACTTTATTTCTATAGAAAGTTTTGTCAATTTTTTTCTATAGAAAATTTTATCAAAATTTTATTTCTACAGAAAATATTTGCAAAAATTTAATTTATAAAACATTTTGTCAAAATTTTATTTCTATAACAAATTTTTTTCAAAATTTTATTTCTATAGAAAATTTTGTCAAAAAAATGTTGTCAAAAATTTATTTCTATGGAAATTTTTTTCAAAATTGTATTTCTATAGCATTTTTTTTCAAAATTTTATTTTTTTTTTCTCAAATTTTTTTTTCTCAAATTTTTATTTCCATAGACAATTTTTGCAAAAATTTAATTTTTATAGAACATTTTGTCGAAAGGAATAAAGTTTTATTAAGATTTTATTTCTATAGAAAATTTTGTCATATAGAAAATTTTGTCAAAATTTTATTTCTATAGACAATTTGGCAAAATTTTATTTCCATAGAAAATGTTGTCAAAATTTTATTTCTACAGAAAATTTTGTAAAAATTTTATTTCCATAGAACATTTTGTCAAAATGTTATTTCTATAGAAAATGTTTGCAAAAATTTAATTTCTATAGAAAATTTTGTCAAAATTTTATTTCTACAGAAAGTTTTGTAAAAATTTTATTTCCATAGAAAATTTTGTCAATTTTTTTTTTTGTATAGAAAATGTTATCATACTTTTACTTCTATAGAAAATTTCGTCAAAATTATATTTCTATAGAAAATTTCGTCAAAATTATATTTCTATAGAAAATTTCGTCAAAATGTTATTTCTATAGAAAATTTTGTCAAAATTTTATTTCTATGGAAAATTTTGTCAAAATTGTATTTCTATAGCAAATTTTGTTGAAATTTTTATTTCCATGGGAAATGTTATCAAAATTTTATTTCTCTAGAAAATTTTGTAAAAATTTTATTTCTACCGAAAGTTTTGTAAACATTTTATTTCCATATAAAATTGTGTCAAATTTTGTTTTATAGAAAATTTTGTCAAAATTTTATTTCTATAGAAAATTTTGTCAAAATTTTATTTCAATAGAAAGTTTTGTAAAAATTTTATTTCCATAGAAAACTTTGTCAATTTTTTTTTATAGAAAATTTTATCAAAATGTTATTTCTATAGAAAATTTTTTCAAAATTTTATTTCTATAAAAATGTTATCAAAATTTTATTTCTCCAGAAATTTTTTTAAAAATTTTATTTCTACAGAAAATTTTGTCAATTGTTTTTTCTATAGAAAATTTTATCAAAACTTTATTTCTTTAGAAAATTTTGTCAAAATTGTATTTCTACAGCAAATTTTGTTGAAATTTTATTTTGAAACTTTTGTCACAATTTTAGTTCTATAGAAAATTTTGTCAAAATTTTATTTCTATATAAACTTTCGTAAACATTTTATTTCTATAAAAATGTTGTCATTTCTATAAAAAATTTTGCTTTTCTCAATATTGTTTTTCCCTGACTTTAACCATTCCTTCCACGGTTATATTGACAAAATTGTTGCCATGCACAAAAAGTAGTTACCGAAAAAATCAACCACAATTTCAGTTACATCCAACCCTAGAGGATATGTAGCTCTCCTGCAATCACATGGCTCACATAACAGCGTTTATATCCCAAACGAAACAAACCAACCAACAACCAGGCATTCATTCATTCATCCATGCATCCAACCATGGAACAAACCAACCATTCATCCTGGTAACCATTATAATAACGTTGATTTCCAACCCGATGCTCCAATGACTTTATGATGAACACAATATACGTAGATCCTGTATAATTTTTCACATCTCTTTTTCTTGTTTACTGCATCCAACATTCGATGGATGGATGGATGGTTGATTGGTTTTTGGTTGGAAAGATGACTGGATACCAAACACCGCATTCCATATAACCATGGTGATATGTGCTTTTTACCATTTTGATAGTGTGTTGCATATGTATATATATATATGTATTTTATTTTTCAAAATATAAATATAATCAGTTGTTTTTTAGAGAAGAATATAAAGAATAAGTTTTAAAAAAAATATCCAGACATGGTCTATTTTATGCAATTTCCAATTCATATGAATAACGCGATGCAGGGAATTTCAAAAAAAAATATAAAGTAAATAGTACTGATTCGATTTTGACTATGAAAGTAGCCATTTACCATGAAATATAGTTAATTATTAGCATATGGAAAAATTAAATGAAAAGAAAATGTTGATAAGGAACTGATCATCCAAGGAGGATACTGATAATCGAACTTATAAATCCGAAAGTCGAGGAATTATTATTATTAAGTTATTCAAATTTGTATACCCATGTTTCCAAACTAGATGTATAAGCAAGTCTTCATGTCTATCTCAGAAAAGCTGGAACTGACAATAGTGAACAAATCCCTTTTCCCCAATGCCATATATGAATCCAATTTGTAGCAACTAATGTATACCACATCCACTACATCATTCTGATTTAGACGCTCTGAACAAGCAAATTTGATGGAATAGGAACAGGTGTAGTTGCACTTTCTAGCCAAGCAAAGCAATTAGCACGAAGAGGAATTGCATCTAATTGCATTTCCCCACATGCAAATATCTTATGCAGATTTTTTTGCCACATTAGTAATGGCAATATATTAAACTATGGTCCTGTGGCGCAATGGATAACGCGTCTGACTACGGATCAGAAGATTCCAGGTTCGACTCCTGGCAGGATCGCTTTTAGGTGGTTTCGCACTGGATTTTGTTAGTTCATAAAGGTTTTACCATTAAAAGGTGTTATTTTGCTATGCAAAGAAACCTGTGATTTTCTATTTGTCAACTGTTAAAGAATAAAATATTCAAAGTACAGCATATTATAAAGTTGCCGAAATTCGGTACATTGCGCCGTACATTCAAGCAAAAACAGTCACATAAAATTGCATAAACGCCATGGCGTAGTCGTATTAGGTCTGTTCGCGTACTTTTCCTAGCAAGAGAAACTAGCAAGAGAGTAAGAGTGTACTTTCTTTGCTTAAAATTGCTGACAAGTACGCGAACGACATCCAGTAACTATTTGCGCATTCAAAATTTCAGCTTCTAAAAAAAATGAATCATATTTTTTTGAACATCCAATTGGTGGTTAAATTGTAAGGGCCGATGTTGAATGTGAACCACACCTAAACGCCAAGTTTTTTTCCGAATTTTATTTGACATTTCTCTATTTCAGACTTACTCAATTTGAACCATGGAGAGATACACAATCCAACAACGTGTTAAATGGTTCCAAGAAATGGCAACAGTGGATGATCAATTTTCGAAGAAAATCATGATGAGGTACATTTTCACCTCAGTGGATTCGTCAATAAACAGAATTGCCGCATTTGGGCGAATGAGAATCCAAGAGTGATTGTCGAAAAACCAATGCACCCACAAAGAGTGACTGTTTGGTGCGGTTTATGGGCTGGCGGTATCATCGGGCCGTATTTTTTCCAAAATGAAGCCGGTCAGGCAGTTACTGTGATTGGTGTTCGCTATCGTGAGATGATAACGAACTTTTTATGGCTCGAATTGGAAGATATGGATGTGGACCATATGTGGTTTCAGCAGGACGGTGCCACTTGCCACACAGCTAACGAAACAATGGCTCTTTTGCGCAACAAATTCAATGGCCGTGTTATCTCACGTAATGGCGATGTCAATTGGCCGCCAAGATCATGTGATTTGACACCGTTGGACTTTTTTCTTTGGGGTTATTTGAAAGAAAAGGTATACGTCGATAAGCCAGCAACAATTCAAGAGCTAAAGGATGAGATAATTCGGCACATTAACGGCATAGAACCTCCATTATGCCTCAGCGAAAATTTGGACCATCGGATGAAGGTGTGCCACCGAGGTAGCGGCGCCCATTTGGCCGATATTTTGTTCCATACATAATTGAATAATACCAATATATCATAATAAAATAAAATTACAATAATTTCCTAAATAGTTTGTGTTTTATTCAAAATCAACATCGGCCCTTCAAAATTTTTACCACCCTTTAGTTGCGGAATGTAAACGTACTAGCGCTTTGGCAACGTATGCAATGTTTTGCAAGTTTTTACTGGGGAAAAATCTCCAGCAAAAACTAGCAGTTTCTCTATAATGATAACTATCAAATGTAGTCTCTCTCCGGCCCTCTTTTGCTGGCTTTTTGGTGTCAACGAACGACTTCCAGCAAAAATTTGTGATAATTATCAAAAATTATCGGGTTCTCCAATGGAGCTATCGTCTGCAGACTTTGAAATTCCTAAATATGTTGGAGCCTCTGAAATTTTTTCCCAAGATGGTTGTGATGATTTTATATCAGACGTGAACATTTTTGGGAAAATTTGTTTTTTAAAAACGGAAACCTAAACTCATATGCTTCTTTTGTATTACCTTTCGATACCGGGAATTTGGTTTGGGTATATTTCCCATCAGAGTTGGGGATTGTTATAGTGTCACTAAAGAGTCTATGGTTGTGATAGCGATAAAATCGAACTTGTTGGCAGAGGGTAAAATCTTGACTTATAATTTGTAAAAATGCATTTCGCAGAAAACGTGAATTTGAAATAAAATTAGATATTTTTGTATATTTTTTTACATTTACTGCTTAAGTTACAGGTCATGATTCGAAAGACAGTGATTTGATTTGTTGCTCATGAGATCGAATGAAATGGTACAAGGTTTTACAGACAAATGTACATTTAACAAGTAAGTAAAGTAGAAAGTCGGGCGGGGCCGACTATATCATACCCTAAACCACCCCTACTGAATTAGTAAACATACGCATTTGTGGGGTATCATTGGTATAGGTTTCGGAGAACATAAAGAGGGTAAATGTTTATGGGTGTCTTGTCACAATCTGAGCAGAAATGTCTAATATTAGGAGCTATAGTTTATTTTGCACCAAAAGAGTTAACATAGTATGCCACTAATATTGAGTCTATTATTACATCAAAATTTGACATTTGAATAACATAGGTTAATAAATAAGAGTATTATGGCCAAACATGACAAAATCGAGCGATGCATATATATGGGACCTATATCTAAATCTGAACCAATTTGCATAATATTTTGCAGGTATGATTGATACCACAGAAGGTCACTTTGTGTAAAATTTGAGTACGATCAGTTAATAAATGAGGCCCCTATGGTCAAAAATAAAGTTATTAGGGGCAAATTTTTCAAAATCGGGCGATACATATATATGGGAGCTATATCTAAATTTGAACCGATTTCGAAGAAATTTTTCACATACAGTTAGTGCTATAGAAGATTACATTTAGCCAACCTTGGTTACGATCGGTTGATAAATAAGGGTTTTACGGCCAAATTTGGCAAAATCGGGCGATACATATATATGGGAGCTATATCTAAATCTGAACCGATTTCGATGAAATTTCGCACATACAGTTAGAGCTATAGAAGATTACATTTAGCCAACTTTGAGTACAATCGGTTAATAAATAAGGGGCTTTATGGCCAAGTTTGACCAAATCGGGCGATACATATGTATGGGAGCTATATCTAAATCTGAACCGATTTCGATGAAATTGCGTACATACAGTTAGAGATCTAGAAGATTATATTTAGCCAATTTTGAGCACTATCGGTTGATAAGTAAGGGTTTTACGGCTAAATTTGGGAAAATCGGGCGATACATATATATGGGAGCTATATCTAAATCTGAACCGATTTCGATGAAATTTTGCAGACTTAAAGGGTGATGAAAAAGTTTACTATGTGCAAAATTTGATGACGATCGGTTTGTAAAAAAGCGCAACGTGACTCCATTTGTCGAAATCGGGCGATACAGATATATGGGAGCTATATCTAAATTTGATCAGATTTCTTCCAAATTCAATAGCGTTCGTCCTTGTGCCCAAAAAACACTCTGTACCAAATTTCATCCAAATCGGTTAATAATTGCGACCGGAATCCTGTGAACAACAAATACATGGACAGACGGACGGACAAGCGCTAGATCGCTCAGGAGGTGATTCTGAGTCAATCGGTATATATTTTATGGGGTCTAAAATCAATATTTCTGGTAGGCACATTTTTTGGCCGATCAAACTTATTATACCCTGACCACTATGTGGTTTAGGGTATAAAAAGTATGAAAATCCAAAACCAAAAATATATTTGAAAGCGGTTTAATTTCAAATCGTTTCGTTTTCTAAGAAATGAAAAAAAAATTAAAACATATACCTTGAGTAATTGAAATTCTGGGATTTTTCGCAAATTTTGTGAAAGATTCGGGACGAAATTCCGGGACAATCTAGGCGAATCCCGGCCATCTGGCAAGCCTAGGCGTGTCCCACTTTTCGAGACATATCCCAGATGTTGAACACACCATAATTTATGTACGCTGACATAATCGGTATTGCAGCTTATGTATGTGATCGAATACACATTTATCGATTTTTTATTTATCGCCGACAATTCTTATCGTTTGACCACATTGCAAGATTTTTTACAAACACGTACGGATAAACCGATAATATGAACGGCACATAACAGATAAAGGAATACCGGGTGATAGATCTTTTTGAAACCCCCTATGGAAGTTATGGACTGATTTATTTTTCAAATAGCTTTACGATATTATACGATACCATACGTATCATTAATCAATTATTTACTTATAATGTCCCCTGGTTAACGTATCGTATTGTTAGCGTACATGACTCCCTACATGACTGTGATAATAATTTAGCATTTTTTGATGGTAAATATAATGCCAATATAATGATAGATAAAATATTGGACATTTGGCAACTATTTGTATCAATATCTACATTCGTCGGCTTTATTTTTCCGTCTGTATTAAAACTGTCTCTGACCCAACAACCTAATTTAATTGTATGTTTGCATAGATTCTAACTTTAAATACAATACCAAATATTTATTATCTAATTTACATAAGACTGAATTATGTTTGATAATAGGCTTACATCTTAAATTTACATAGCAGAACTAGTTTCAAATATATATGTAATTAAATAATACTCTTAAAACATGATTTCCTATAAGTTCCAGAATTAAATATGGTCCTGTGGCGCAATGGATAACGCGTCTGACTACGGATCAGAAGATTCCAGGTTCGACTCCTGGCAGGATCGCAATATTGTTTTATTGCATAAATAAAATAAAACTGATCACTGCAGCAGTTTAATAAATTTTGAGAACATCTAAATTATGGTCGATATTATTTACAAATTGACCTGGAAAATAATGATCGGTAATTTTCAAAATCAGTGCTTTATGATTATAATCCAATAATTTGAAAACTTGAGATTCTAAACTATATACAGTTTACATTTTGTATAAAAAATCAATTTAATATCATTAAGTTATTTAAATGTGTTATAGTATTTTATGTGGTCCTGTGGCGCAATGGATAACGCGTCTGACTACGGATCAGAAGATTCCAGGTTCGACTCCTGGCAGGATCGATGTAATGTTTTGTTAACACATTTTCATTAATATGGGATCAATAAAATCAATCGGTGTCATTCGACTCGAACCCCCCGATAGGTTCCAAATTGTAGGGCCAAATTAAATTAATTCAGTCAAATAACTATCACATTTCTGTTAGGATCTAAACTAATCCAGTAGTTCCATGGTTCATTTGGATCGGAAATAATTAAATTCACTCAGAAATATAAATATGCATCCTATGGGAACCCGTTAAGGCAAGAGTATAGTATTATAGTATCCCAGATAAAAGTCAGTTACGGACGGGTTAGACCTCAGTTCACTTTACTCAAAAATGCAAATTTCTGCCTAATTGAATTAAACAGTGGATGACAAAAGCCTAAACCACAGTCCATCTTTTAATTAATTGGATTGAAAATAAGCGTTACCTTTGGTCCGAGAATCAGTTTCGTTCAGGGTGAATACCCTTTATTCGAAAGTTGAGATTTGGGATCTATACCTAAACCACAGTCCAACTTTTAATTAATTGGATTGAAAATAAGCGTAGTGATTACTTTTGCTCCCAGAATCAGTTTCGTTCAGGGTGAATATACCCTTTATTGGAAAGTTGAGTTATCTTCTACATATTATAGTTCAAGTTTCTATTCGATCGATGTTCATAAAATTACTAAGATGTTTGCCAAAGCCGAAAAGGCGAAAAAACGAAGTTATGATTTAGTACTTATGTTATTAAGTGGTCCTGTGGCGCAATGGATAACGCGTCTGACTACGGATCAGAAGATTCCAGGTTCGACTCCTGGCAGGATCGTCTTTTGATAGTTAATAACATTCGAGTAGAGCCAAACTGATATACTAACCTCTCTACCACCAATCAGATCGAATATTTATCTCAGATCGTATTAAAAAAAGCGAAAATTTAGAATAAATATCTGCTGCGCGTGCGCACTAACCCCAGAGTTAACTGAGTTCAATGGGATCTGAGCTATATAAATAACCTGGGGGGACTTTCATAATGAGAGGTTTAATCTATCTAGTGGAAGGCCAAGCACAGATAATCGGATCCCTGTATTTCAAATTTCAAAATAAATCGATTAAATACTCCTATTAATTTTCTAAATAATTCGATTAAAATATGAAATGAAGATAGCTGGAAATCTACAACAATATGAATTTATATTAACAGCAATTAGTACATGGTATTATTGGATCGAAGCTAATTATTTAAAATATCTCAGAAATATAGGCTACTAAAAACTCTCAAGTGGAGTGATCAGTGTACTTTGAGGTTATACAGACCCTATCTAAAAAAAGAATCAGCGTAGAAATGTTTGCAAGGCTAAGTTTTATTTATGAGGACCACAAAAAGTGAATTCCTTAAAAATTCATTTTTGGTAATCATGTAGAGCAATGAACAGCGCGTTCGACATCTGGCAGGATCGTTCATATCGTATTTTTTATTTATTTTTATAATACTCCACATTTTATAGTTGCATCATACTACATCCCTTAAGATATCCATTTATTGGATAATGTCTTCTCCGAATTTATATAAAATGTCTAATTGGAGTGTTTGATTTCGATTTGAATATGGGCAAGTGTACATGGTCCTGTGGCGCAATGGATAACGCGTCTGACTACGGATCAGAAGATTCCAGGTTCGACTCCTGGCAGGATCGTCTTTTGATAGTTAATAACAAATATAATACGGTCACATTCCAACTCCGACCGTCGTCGTGTTCTATAAAACTCAGGGTAAAATTTTTCGGGCAGAGCGAAACTGAGATACTAACCTCTGCCATTTGAAATTTCTGTCAGATCGTATTAAGAAGGGCGAAAGTTTAGACCAAGCCCTGGGTGCATCTATGCTCACCCCAGAGTTGACACTTTAAATGGAATCGGAGCTATATAAATAACCTGGGGACTACCACGATGAGAGTGACTTGACAATAGGTTTTCCAGGCAAAACTGGAATATCTATTGTCAAGTTCACATACTCGATTTCACATATTTAAATTTTCTAAATATTTCGATTAAAATATGAACCTGGCAAGATTGTCCTATTCTATTTTTTAATACTCCACATTTTATAGTTTTATCACAATTCTTCCCTTATACATAGATATTATCCATCCATTGGATAATGTCTTCTCCGAATATAAAATGTCTAAATGGTGCGTCACATACTCGCTTTCGCATATTTCAATTTTCTAAACAATTCGATTAAAATTGAACCTAACAGGATCGTCCATATTGTATTTTTTTAATATTTTTTAATATTCCACATTTTATAGTTTCATCATAATTCATCCCTTATGGATATTATCCATCCATTCGATAATGCCTTTTCCGAATTTATAAAAAATGTCTAATTGGAGTGTTTGATTTCGGCACAGAGACCCAATATAAAATATGGCCAGTTTTATACGGTCCTGTGGCGCAATGGATAACGCGTCTGACTACGGATCAGAAGATTCCAGGTTCGACTCCTGGCAGGATCGATATTTTTAAAATTCAGCTGATTTGTCAGTGCGAGCTTACTTTTGATGGGTGCTATATAACAACTGGTTATCGTTAGGAGTATAAAATCGGGTGTCTTTATTTTAATCAATGTGAGCTGTGATAATAGTAGGCTTAACTTTTTTGACTTCACTTGATATTGTGTGAGTGCCCTTCTTTAGGGATTAAGTCAGCTGTTAAGATTCGTAAAGAAATAAGAGTGGTTCAACATAGAGATTTGGTTGGATGAATTCAACCGAATGCACTGGATAGATTTTCCGAATTTATAAAAAAAATGCCCATTGGAGTGTTTGATTTCGGCACAGAGGTCCAATTTAAAATAGGGTTAGGTTTACATGGTCCTGTGGCGCAATGGATAACGCGTCTGACTACGGATCAGAAGATTCCAGGTTCGACTCCTGGCAGGATCGATATTTTTAAAATTAAGAATGAGTTTAGTGAGGAAATAAAGGTGATTCGAAGTAGAACTTTGGTTGGCTTAGTTTAACCGATAGTACTGGTAACGTCTAAATTTTATAGATATTTTAGGTGCATGGATTTTAGACTATCGGGTTCTAAAACCGAACAATTTGTTTAATGACCTAACCATAAATCGAATTAATTTTTTTTTTACAAATTGAATCCGATATGATCTGACATAATATCTTAAAATATTTAATATAGCGCAAGGTCGAAAACGGTCCTGTGGCGCAATGGATAACGCGTCTGACTACGGATCAGAAGATTCCAGGTTCGACTCCTGGCAGGATCGCATGTTTATTTTGCTTCTTTTTTTAATTATATACACACAAAGAAAATTTCATTAAAATTTTGCTAAAGAAATTTTTCATTGATGTAATGAAAAGTTTCGCAAAGGCTATGAAAATGTTCATTAATAGTACAACATTTTTAGTTACTAAGTCTCAAATTCATCATAAAAACGATAAGTTTCATTACATTTATAAAATTTTTTTCTTTGGTTCAAATTTAACGACAAATTTTGTTAATATTACGAAATTTTTCCTATCAGAGTATGCCTCAAAACTATATGTAATGTGCCACAAACTGATGGTTACACAAATACGAAAATCTTTTTCAATAATTTATTGAGCTCTTCAGGTCTATTGTATTACGATACTGAAGATACACAGTCTAAATATTATCTGTTGGTCAAAGATATGCTTTCTTTTTTTTAATGTCTAGCTAAATTCAATCGATTAAATGAATATTTTTATTTGCTTCGGTCAAAGACCAATACAGAAATAGAAAAGATTTTGTTTATGTAAATTTGATTCTTTTGTTTTTCTTATTGAATTTAATTTATTCAGCACATTGTTGAATCTGAAAGAATATTTATAATTTTTAAGGTGGCATACTCCGATGTCAATTAGCCAATTAATTATTTACATTGTGGTCCTGTGGCGCAATGGATAACGCGTCTGACTACGGATCAGAAGATTCCAGGTTCGATTCCTGGCAGGATCGTATACTAACATTTAATTTGTCACTCCGATTTTTTATGCAACAATTAGAATTTTATCTCAGAATTTTCATTTTTGGTTGATCCATTGATCCATTTTTTTCGAGGTTAATACTGATGAGCTGCTATGAATACAATACCATAGCAACGGCAAAGAGCTCATATAAATATTGCATCCAGTAATAAAATAAAACATTTCTAATACTGCTTAGATGCTGTGATGAGATAGATATAGATATTCTTAAAAATTTCTGTCTGATGGCCATAACACACAATTGAGCAAATATTTATCTATTGTAATTTAAACACACATTTCTTCAAAAATTGTTTAGAATATTAAATAAAAAAATATTAATAGAAGGTCAAAAATTTCAAATGTTTTTAAATTATTAAGAGGCGGGTAAAATGGTCCTGTGGCGCAATGGATAACGCGTCTGACTACGGATCAGAAGATTCCAGGTTCGACTCCTGGCAGGATCGTAACTGACATTCAAAAATGTTAAACTTATTTTAAGGGGTTGCCCGTTGCACATATAAAAAAAATGTCTTAAGTCTTTTAAAATAATTATGGGACTTTTCCACATCAACTACCTGAAGAAGGGCCAAAATGACACAGGGCTTTAGTAATTTGTTGAATTATTGGGCGAATCGAAGCTGAATTGACGGAAAAGGACCATATGGCGAAGAATTCAATTCTCGCCACGATCAGCGGCCCCATTCACCTTATACTCCAGATTTGACCCCAGCCACCGTATTCTCCAGATTTGACCCCATACGATATCTATTTGTTTCCAAACTTAAGAGAGTCACTAGCTTATTTTATGCTAAGTACTGATGTGATCACCCTCGTATTATATATGAAATCTTCGCATAGTAACGCTATTAGTTCAATAGGTCGTCTTCGTCCTACTTTCATATTTCTTTTACATTTGTTTTGATGTAGGCAATATGGTCATAATGTAAATGATATTATCAAATTTCTATCACCTCCAAATATTTTTGCCAGGTGCATATTTTTTATTAAATATGTTTTCTTTATTCGGTCCTGTGGCGCAATGGATAACGCGTCTGACTACGGATCAGAAGATTCCAGGTTCGACTCCTGGCAGGATCGTTTATAGCTCTAAGAGCCTCTGCTTTTTCCATCGTTTATATAAATAGTTCTATAATGTACACTCAGAGAAATAATAGATAAATGTTATTAATATGATGAAAAATTAGTTACTTAATATCATAGATTATAGCTTCGTTCGGTGGTTAACCGTTATTTATTTATTTATTTTTTTTTTTTTTGTTTTTAATTATCACAAAATTCTACTGGAAGTGGTTCGTTTAACAAAAAAATAGAGAGATATCAAATTTGACAGAGAGATATAAAATTTGATTTTTGTGAAATAGAAAAGTTGCAAGATTTTCCTGTAGATTTTTATCCCAGAAACAAAAACAATTGGAGTTCAAAATTATAAAAATGTCTTTCGCACCATACGTAGGTCAAGATGGGAGCATTTGTGGTAAAATGTACAAATTTTAAGAAATCCTAAATTATTTTGTGGGAAATACGAATTTACATAAAGATTTACTAACTGCTTCTAATGAGAATATTTTTTGTCTTGTTTTTAGTTCATTTTACTAACGTACGCGAAAATTCATTAAAGTGGAGGAAACTCATATTGAATAAATTTTTAACTAAACCATAATAATTTCGATCAACAGAAGTATAGTTAAATTGGCTGTAGTGACATGGAGAGTTCACTGTGTTATCAGTGTAGTTTATTTCTTTTATTATTAGAACAAAACTTTGGCAAAATTTTCTATAGAAATAAAATTTTGGCAATATTTTCTATAGAAATAAAATTTTGGCAAAATTTTCTAAGGAAATACAATTTTTGGCAATATCTTCTAAAGAAACAAAACTTTGGCAAAATGTTCTATAGAAACAAAATTTTGCCAAATAAAATTTTGACAAAATTTTCTATAGAAATAAAATTTTGACATTTTCTATGGAAATAAAATTTTGTCAAAATTTTCTTTAGAAATAGTATTTTGACAGAATTTTCTATAGAAATAAAATTTTGACAAAATTTTCTAAAGAAATAAAATTGTAGAATAAAATTTTGACAAAATTTTCTTTAGAAATAGCATTTTGACGAAATTTTCTATAGAAATAAAATTTTGGCAAAATTTTCTAAAGAAATAAAATTGTAAAATAAAATTTGGACAAAATATTCTATAGAAATAAAATTTTGACAAAATTTTCTATAGAAATAAAATCTTGAAAAAAAAATTCTATAGAAATAAAATTTTGGCAAAATTTTCTATAGAAATAAAATTTTGACAAAATTTCCTACAGAAACAAAATTTGCCAAAATTTTCCATTGAAATAAAATTTTGACAAAATTTTCTTTAGAAATAGCATTTTGACAAAATTTTCTAAAGAAATAAAATTGTAGAATAAAATTTTGACAAAATTTTCTATAGAAATAATATTTTGACAAAATTGTCTATAGGAATAAAATTTTTACAAAATTTTCTATAGAAATCAAATTTGAACAAAATTTTCTAAAGAAATAACAACTTGGAAAATATTCTATAGAAATAAAATTTGGACAAAATTTTCTATAGAAATAAAATTTTGACAAAATTTTCTATAGTAATAAAATCTTGAAACAAAAAATTCTATAGAAATAAAATTTTGGCAAAAATTTCTATAGAAATAAAATTTTGACAAAATTTCCTATAGAAACAAAATTTTGACAAAATTTTCCACTGAAATAAAATTTTGACAAAATTTTCTATAGAAATAAAATTTTGACAAAATTTTCTATAGAAATAAAATTTTGACAAAATTTTCTATAGAAATAAAAGTTAGGTTAGGTTATGTGGCAGCCCGATGTATCAGGCTTACTTAGACTATTCAGTCCATTGTGATACCACAGTGGTGAACTTCTCTCTTATCACTGAGTGCTGCCCGATTCCATGTTAACCCTCTAATGCCCCAATTTTTTTGCCAGCTGATTCAATTTTCAATGTTAACGACACAAAAGCAAGAGAACTAAGCAAGAAAAATTTATACGGTAAAATTCAGCGTATGCTGCAAAGCCTCTTGAATAGTTTCAAATAAGTTTTCTTTTTATTTTGCTCATTTTTGTTGTCTTAAGGTGTGTTTTACCAAAAGCTTCCTTATTAAATCAAGACCACCTAAAGGCGGGCTTGGGCATTAGAGGGTTAAGCTCAATGACAAGGGAAATAAAATTTGAACAAAATTTTCTATAGAAATGTAATTTTTGCCAAAATTTTCTAAAGAAATAACATCTTGGAAAAATATTCTATAGAAATAAAATCTTGAAAAAATTTTCTATAGAAATAAAATCTTGTAAAAATTTTCTATTGAAATAAAATTTTGACAAAATATTCTATAGAAATAAAATTTTGACAAAATGTTCTATAGAAATAAAATCTTGAAAAAAAATTCTATAGTAGATTTGTTTGTTAGTACTTTTTTGGTTTTCTTCTCCAAATTTGGATAGATTATTTTGTTTTATATTAATAATTGTTTTTATACCAAATTGTCATGAAATTTTAAACATAAATATTTCTCACTGTGTGTTTAAAAAAAAAAAAATATCATAATAATTATTTCTTTTGCGTAACAATTTGTTATAATTTCGATAAGAACCGAATCTTTACTTTATAAATTAGTCTTTAAAAATATAAAAATATTTTCTATTAAAAATGTTTTTATATAAAATTCCCATAAATGTGTTAATTCACAGTGTATTCAAAAAATAAACACCTAAATTATAAAAATACTTCGTACCGATCCTGCCAGGAGTCGAACCTGGAATCTTCTGATCCGTAGTCAGACGCGTTATCCATTGCGCCACAGGACCGTATGCGGAATTTTGCGTTAATAACTTATAGCAGCATTACAAACACTATCAACAGACAGTGCGAAATTTATTCTACAATTCTAAAGACTATCTTTTGATCATTCATTATTCTTAATATACTTACATACATGCATACTTACAAGCTTTGCCGGTGACTACGAAGAAACATATAACAATGGTCTCTTTGCTTATCTCCCCTTGACAAAGGCAAATACGTCATCGTAAAACAACAACGTAGATACATTCTAATCGTTGCTATAACACTATCGCTTTTCGTTTGTTCATACATTCGAATCAATGAAGAGCTCACTCACTCACTATACCAACTATTTCTATTTTTAGACACACATCGTAAGAATACTGACCAACCCAACGTATGTTTGATTTGAGTATTTTGTTGTTGCATTCTGCGGCTACTTGGGTAAGTGATGTTTGTTTTTTGTTTCTGCTATTATGTAGTGTTTTTTGTTTTTTTTTCGTTATGCTAAGTGGTAAATCGTATTTATAGAAATATGTACTTATGTATAAATTAAATTTATTATTTAGACAAATAAGTATTGTGATGTGACGTTTCGTTGTCTATGGAAATTTGTAAAGTTTGCTACATAAAATCATCTAAAGTGTTATGTGTTTGATAGATACCGCTATTACGATGTTTAGGGTTGCCATGCATTAAACAAATATTTATACAGTAGGTAATGGATATAAGCACAACTCATTTAGGAAGAAAACACATATAAAAAAACTGTTATCGAAACACCATATTTTTTTGATGTTCTTTTGTCAAAATGCTATTTCTATAGAAAAATTTTGTCAAAATTTTATTTCTATAGAAAATTTTGTCAAAATTTTATTTCTATAGAGAATTTTGTCAACATTTTATTTCTATATAGAATTTTGTCAACATTTTATTTCTATAGAAAAAATTGTCAAAATTTAATTTCTATAGAAAATTTTTCAAAATTGTATTACTATAGAAAATTTTATTTCTATATAGAAAATTTTGTCAGAAGTTAATTTCTATAGAAATGTATGAAGTACCTCTTTGCAGAATCTACCAAAACATCAAAAATTCTACCAATCTACCAAACAAAAAAAAGTCTACAATTTCTGGTAGAATTCTGGAAATTTTGTTAAAATTCTATTTCTATAGACAATTTTGTCAAAATTTCATTTCTATAGAAAATTGTGCCAAAACGCTATTTCTATAGAAGAAATTTTCAAATCTTTATTTCTATAGAAAAATGTTGTCAAAATTTTATTTCTATAGAAAATTGTGTCAAAATTTTATATCTATAGAAAATTTTGTCAAAAGTTTTATCTCTATAGAAAATTTTGTCAAAATTTTATTTCTATAGAAAATTTTGGCAAAATTTTATTTCTATAGAAAATTTTGTCAAGATTTTATTTCTATATAGAAAATTTTGTCAGAAGTTTATTTCTATAGAAAATTTATGAAGTACCCCTTTGCAAAATCTACCAAAAACATCAAAAATTCTACCAATCTATCAACCAATAAAAAATCTATAATTTCTGGCAACGTTTTTACTACTTGAATATTTAGAAATAATTTTTCTTCCATAAATACAACTTCCATTTTCATATCGCCAGCATTTGGAAGACGATCACCAGTCTCTTGGTGTTGGGTTTCGAAATCTTGATTTTATTGAAGCTTGCTGGATTAGAGGAATTTTTAAATTATTACTGATTTTCTACAGCTGAACCTTTTGCTTTATTTTATTTATTTTTTTTTTTTCTTTTTGTGAAGATTTTACTTGGAAGACATTTTTCGGGACGAAGACATCATTATTTGGATACAAGATCCAGAAAAATACTGGCAATACTGATCGTGGGTGTCCATTTCTGGGAGGATTCTCTGTATTTCGACTGCTCTCTTCACTACCCCAAATACTAATTTGTGTTCATTATTCATCCTTTACATTATCCAAAAGACTATTTTACTTGATGTCATTAAAATTTTCATCGAACTCTAATAAGATAATTAAATTCTCTTAACTAAATCGAATGTCAATTAAATAAGTTTGAAATTTTTAGAAAAATTTAATTATATTGAACTCTGTTTTCAAACGCACGCACACCTACTGGCATTTTTCCAAAAAAAACCTTTTTCCATGCAATTAGAGCCTTAATTATAAAGAAAAGTCCTATACCCTTCAATGGCATCCAGCCTGAACTCTAATACCTCCACAATGACTTGACGCGCGAAAGTTTGCAAAGTTTGTTAGTTAGTTCCTGGCATTTTGCCTTTTATTTCGCGTAAAAATGGAATATTGTATCAATTATCATTTTCTTACGCACATTGACAGAACATCAATGTCAGACGGCGTTAAATGAATTACAGAAGGGTGGTATTTCCATGTTAAATCCCCCCTCCCCAACTAAAAGATACCCCATCCCATATACTTATAATGAAACAGTTCCAAATAATTTCTTGGCAAACTACGGCCAATAAATGGAAAGGACAGTGATAGCGAGAGAGGAGAAACAAGAAAAAAATGTCACTTTACATTACTTGAGGGACAAGTAATGAGTGACGAAGCAGTTTCGTAAAGTATTAGGTAAGGGGTGATGCAACATAACTTAAATTAATGTTGCTGACATAGCCCCTTTCTAATGTTATACCCAGAAGGCAGGTCCCCTACAAAAAGAAGCAAGTAGAGTAGAGGATGCCATAGTAAAAAAAGTGTTAATTATGTTAGTTACTCTTTTTCTAAGTACATTAAAATCTATAATTAACTAATAGAGTTTGCATTAACACAAGCCAGTTGAAGTAGAAAATGTCTGTAGTAGAGAACAAAGTTGGCAAAGTAGTAGTAATGCCAATGGCATAGTCAAAGGCGTTCATATTCGAAAATTTAAGGACAAACTTAATAAGAAAATAAAAAAATAAAAACATATTTTCGGGAGTTCTCTCTCATTTAAACAGGCAAAACAGATCCGTGGTTGAGACACTGTGGATGAGATACAGAAAATAATTATAGAGATAAAATGTTGACAAAATTTTCCATAGATATAACATTTTGACAAAATTTTCTATAGAGCTAACATTTTGACAAAATTTTCTATAGAGATAAAATTTTGACAAAATTTTCTATAGAGATAAAATTTTGACAAAATTTTCTATAGAGATAAAATTTTGACAAAATTTTCTATAGAGATAAAATTTTTACAAAATTTTCTATAGAGATAAAATTTTGACAAAATTTTCTTTAGAGATAAAATTTTGACAAAATTTTCTATAGAGATAAAATTTTGACAAAATTTTCTATAGAGATAAAATTTTGACAAAATTTTCTATAGAGATAAAATTTTGACAAAATTTTGTATAGAGATATAATTTTGACAAAATTTTGTATAGAGATAAAAGTTTGACAAAATTTTCTATTGAAATAAAATTTTGACAAAATTTTCTATAGAGATACAATTTTGACTAAATTTTCTATAGAGATAAAATTTTGACAAAGTTTTCTATCGAGATAAAATTTTGACAGAATTTTCTATAGAATTAAAATTTCGACAAAATTTTCTAAATTTTGACAAAAATTTCTAGGGAAATAAAATTTTGACAAAACTTTCTATATAGATAAAATGTTGACAAAATTTTCTATAGAAATAAAATTTTGACAAAATTTTCTATAGAAATAAAATTTTGACAAAATTTTCTAAAGAAATAAAATTTTGACAAAATTTTCTATAGAAATACAATTTTGACAAAATTTTTTTATAGAAAAAAAATTGACAACATTTTCTATAAAAATAAAATTTGTACAAAATTTTCTATAGAAATAAAATTTTGACAAAATTTTATATAGAGATAAAATTTTGACAAAATTTTCTATAGAGATAAAATTTTGACAAAATTTTCTATAGAGATAAAATTTTGACAAAATTTTCTATAGAGATTAAATTTTGACAAAATTTTCTATAGAGATTAAATTTTGACAAAATTTTATATAGAGATAAAATTTTGACAAAATTTACTATAGATATAAAATTTTGACAAAATTTACTATAGAAATAAAATTTTGACAAAATTTTCTATAGAAATAAAATTTTGACAAAATTTTCTATAGAAATAAAATTTTGACAAAATTTTCTATAGAAATAAAATTTTAACAAAATTTTCTATAGAGATAAAATTTTGAAAAAATTTTCTACAGAATTAATATTTTGACAAAATTTTCTATATAGATAAAACTTTTGACAAAATTTTCTATAGAGATAAAATTTTGACAATATTTTCTATAGAGATAAAATTTTGACAAAATTTTCTATAGAGATAAAATTTTGACAAAATTTTCTATAGAGATAAAATTTTGACAAAATTTTCTATAGAGATTAAATTTTGACAAAATTTTCTATAGAGATTAAATTTTGACAAAATTTTCTATAGAGATAAAATTTTGACAATGACAAATGACAAAATTTTCTATTAAAATAAAATTTTGAAAGAAATGGTCTATTGAAATAAAATTTTGACAAAATTTTCTATAGAGATACAATTTTGACAAAATTTACTATAGATATAAAATTTTGACAAAATTTGCTATAGAAATAAAATTTTCTACAGAGATAAAATTTTTACAAAATTTTCTTTAGGTTAAATTTAGATTAGATTAAATGTATGGATTATTTTTTTTTTTTTTCATAATAACCACAAAATTTTGATCAAACACTGCATATGCATTTTTACACCCTTCACCACTATTGTGGTACAGGGTATAATAAGTTTGTGCATTTGTATGTAACGCCAAGAAGGAAAAGTCTGAGACCCATCGTTTAGTATACCGATCGTCTTAGAATTAAATTCTGAGTCGATTTAGCGATGTCCGTCTGTCTGTCTGTCTGTCTGTTGATGTATTTTTGTGTGCAAAGTACAGCTCGCAGTTTTAGTCCGATTGTCCTAAAATTTGGTATAGGGTCCTGTTTCGGCTCAAAGACGATCCCTATTGATTTTGGAAAAAATCGGTTCAGATTTAGATATAGCTGCCATATATATTTTTCACCGATCTGGTCATAATTGGCGTGTATATCAACCGATCTTCCTCAAATTCCGTACATCCCAATATTTTATGAGTCTCCAAAAACTTGCAAAATATCAGCCAAATCGGTTCAGATTTAGATATAGCTTCCATATATAGCTTTCGCCGGATTTACACTCATTTGCCCACAGAGGCCAATTTTTTGCTCCGATTTAGTTGAAATTTTGCACAGAGAGTAGGATTAGCATTGTAGCTATGCGTGTCAAATTTGGTTGAAATCGGTTCAGATTTAGATATAGCTCCCATATATAGCTTTCGCCCGATTTACACTCAAATGACCACAGAGGCCAATTTTTTGCTCCGATTTAGTTGAAATTTTGCACAGGGAGTATAATTAGCATTGTAGCTATGCGTGCCAAATTTGGTTGAAATCGGTTCAGATTTAGATATAGCTCCCATATATATGTTTTTATGATTTCGACAAAAATGGTCAAAATACCAAGATTTTCCTTGTAAAATCGCCACTGCTTAGTCGAAAAGTTGTAAAAATGACTCTAATTTTCCTAAACTTCTAATGCATATATATCGAGCGATAAATCATAAATAAACTTTTGCGAAGTTTTCTCAAAATTGCTCCAGATTTAAATGTTTCCCATATTTATTTTTTACTAACATTGTGTTCCACCCTAGTGCATTAGCCGACTTAAATTTTGAGTCTATAGATTTTGTAGAAGTCTATCAAATTCTGTCCAGATCGAGTGATCTTTAAATGTATGTATTTGGGACAAACCTTTATATATAGCCCCAACACATTTGACGGATGTGATATGGTATCGAAAACTTAGATCTACAAAGTGGTGCAGGGTATAATATAGTCGGCCCCGCCCGACTTTAGACTTTCCTTACTTGTTTTATTTGGTAGTGTTTTGTTAAACTTTTCTTAAAATTTTGGTAGATTATTTTTCGCTCGAGTGACAACGCTATCCTAGGAACTAGAATAGATTTTAATTTGGCGACACATCGCATGCCGTCGCGGATTTTGACCCTCCCATATGAAATACACGTAAACAAATGTCCGCCTTTCGCTATGGTTATATTTATACATTAAGTGAATCTATAATATTTGGCGTCTATCTACTCGCTTGACATTTGATCTAACACTAAAAGAGAACAAAGCTCGAAGTCGTCCTGAATTCTTTTGGGATTTACAAAGCCAAAAAAATCATGAAATTAAACTATCGCCTTGCAGTAACACCTATCTTATTTCTCAAGAGTCTGTGGGAATTAGAATACATTAGGTCTGTTCGCGTAAAAAATATTCTGAAAAAATCACCAGGGAGCTGGGAATTTTTTGTCACCCAATAACTCACCACTTATTAGTCTACTTGGTTGCAACCCGACATAAATGAAAAGAAAAACTATGAATTTGTTGCCAAGTTTTGATTTCAGTTATCCGTTTCCGATTTAAGAAATTGGCTACAAAAAAATATCTTTCGAAGTAGTTGTACTACATTATCCCACTGTCAACGAAAACATCTTCAACACAAATAGTAGCCATAACCCTTTCTCATAGTGGCATAGTAGCATTATAATCGTCATCTATGCCATCATCGTCATCTCCATTACACAAAGTCATAGTGATTTTTCTCTTCAAAATTTTTCATCCTTTGGGGAAAAGTTTCACACAGTGTGTTGACATCACCATTACCGCTGTCATCATTAGCTAGTGCGAAGTGTTCTAAGTGAGTTGTCTCTCGCATAATGTTTTCACTTGATGATGGCCGGCAATGGGTGGTGGTGGTGGTATGGTGCAGTATGGACGAGTGGAATAATTAATTAAAAGTCAAGTGATTTACAAAGAGGTCAAGTAGCTGCTCTTCTCAAGTTTTGCCTAGGGCCACAAAAGTGGTGCTAATTGCTTCTGGCATTTGCCAATATGCTCGTAAATACCATGTTCTAACGGCATTTTTTGCCTTGACTTTGCCGGTGTTCGGATTTTTTTTGACATTTATGGTACTGCTGCACATTCAGTTTTTTGACATTAGGATTTCTACTGTGAAAAAAATAAATCGGGGTAGTGTGTAAATGTTAGGGTTATCTCTTCTTAAAATGTAAGTAATAATTACAGGATATCGGATATGTATTGCAACCAATTTGAGGTTGTTATCATTTCTAAACCACTCATCTGACAGCTGACAGATTTATTCGAATGATAGTTTATTTTATTGTTTATAAACTTACGAAAACATTTTGATCAATTACATTCCGAAATAAAGATATTCGTAATGGTATTAAAGCGTGATTTTTTCCAATTAAAATCTTAATTGAGTTTTAAAAAACATTCCATTAAAAATTCAACAAAGTTTTTAATTGAAACCAAAATCAATCACAAAATTTAATAGTATCAATTAATTTTTTTAATTGACTTTCAATTAACATTTTTATTAAAACTATCATTTCTGTGATTGAAGACATTTCAATTAAAAAATTAATTGGATCAATTAATTTCGTAATTGAATCAGAAAATTTGCAAAAATTTATTAAATTAAAAAAAAAAACAAGTATATACGGCCGTAAGTTCGGCCAGGCCGAAGCTTATGTACCCTCCATCATGGATTGCGTAGAAACTTCTTCTAAACACTGCCATCCACAATCGAATTACTTAAGTTGCGGTAACGCTTGCCGATGGCAAGGTATCTTAAAACCTCCTAACACCATCTTCTAAATTGTATGTCCATACTAGAGATGTGCACGTGACACGAAATTGTCGTGACTCACGAAAATTTTCGTGATTCGTGCGTGAGTCGTGAGTCACGCTCATGACAACAGCGTGAGTGTGCGTGAGCGTGATTAACAAACCAACATGTCGTGCGTGAGCGTGAGTCACGAAAATAATATCTTCGTGAGTGTGCGTGAGTAACGAATTACACTCACGAAAATATTTCTGCTCAACAACATAAAACGCTTAAGAGTTAAATTCAATAACAATTTTAGTGACACCTGGGATGTTAAGAGTTTAATAACACTCTCGATTTTAATAATGCTCATGTTTTCAGACACTTCGGTAAGGTAAATTAATCATAAAATTATTCGTGAGTCACGATATTTTTCGTGAATCACGATATTTTTCGTGAGTCACGATATTTTTCGTGAGTCACGGTATTTTTCGACGTTTTCGTGCGTGAGTGTGCGTGAGTACAAATTTTCTTTTCGTGAGTGTGCGTGAGCGTGAGTCCTACCAAAAAAGTTCGTGCGTGAGTGTGCGTGAGTATGATTTTTCAGTCGTGAGTGTGCGTGAGCGTGAGTAAAATATTACTCACGTGCACACCTCTAGTCCATACGTGGTATATATTAAATCAAAAAAGATCGATCCAATACGTATATAATTCAGTTTGACAAAGTAGACATAAAATTTTGACAAAATTTTCTACAGAAAGAAAATATTAAAAAATTTTCTATGGAAATAAAATTTTCACAAAATTTTCTATAGAAATACAAATTTTGACAAAATTTTCTATAGAAAGAAAATTTTGACAAAAATTTCTACAGAAATAAAATTTTAACAAAATTTTCTATAGAAATAAACTTTTGACAAAATTTTCTATAGAAATAAAATCTTGGTCGATTATTTTTGGCTCGAGTGGCAACTATGATTATGAAACGAATAAAATTTGAACAAAATTTTCTATAGAAATAAAATTTTGACAAAATTTTCTATAGAAATAAAATTTTGACAATGATGAAAATTTTATTATGAACCGAATAAAATATTAACAAAATTTTCTCTAGAAATAAAATTTTGACAACATTTTCTATAGAAATAACATTTTGGTAGATTATTTTTGGCTCTAGTGGCAACCATGATTATGAACCGATATGGACCAATTTTTGTGTGATTGGACCAATTTTGGTATGGTTGTTAGCGACCATATACTAACACCACGTTCCTACTTTGAACCGGATCGGATGAATTTTGCTCCTCCAAGAGGCTCCGGAGGTCAAATCTGGAGAACGTTTTATATGGGGGCTATATATAATTATGGACCGATATGGACCATGTTCCAAATTACAACCGGATTGGATGAAATTTGCTTCTCTTGGAGACTTCGCAAGCCAAATCTGGGGATCAGTTTATATGGGGGCTATATATAATTATGAACCGATGTGGACCAATTTTTGCACGGTTGTTAGAGACCAATATCATGTACCAAATTTCAGGCGGATCGGATAAAATTTGCTTCTTTTTGAGGCTCCGCAACCCAAATCTAGGGATCGGTTTATATGGGCGCTATATATAATTATGGACCGATGTGGACCAATTTTTGCACGGTTGTTAGAGACCATATACCAATACCATGTACCAAATTTCAGCCTGATCGGATGCAATTTGCTTCTCTTTGAGGTTTCGCAAGCCAAATCTGGAGATCGGTTTATATGGGGGCTATATGTAATTATAGACCGATGTGGACCAATTTTTGCATGGTTGTTAGGGACCATATACCAACATCATGTACCAAATTTCAGACGGATCGGATGAAATTTGCTTCTCTTTGAGGCTCCGCAAGCCAAAATCTGGGGATCGGTTTATATTGGGGCTATATATAATTATGGACCAATGTGGACCAATTTTTGCATGATTGTTAGAGACCATATACCAACACCATGTACAAAATTTCAGCCGGATCGGATGAAATATGCTTCTCTTAGAGGCTCCACTAGGCAAATCTGGGGATCGGTTTATATGGGGGCTATATATAATTAAGGACCGATATGGACCAATTTTTGCATGGTTGTTAGAGACCATATACCAACATCATGTACCAAATTTCAGCCGGATCGGATAACATTTTCTTCTCTTTGAGGCTCCGCAAGCCAAATCTGGGGATCGGTTTATATGGGGGCTATATATAATTATAGACCGATGGGAACCAATTTTTGCATGGTTGTTAGAGACCATATACCAACACCATGTACCAAATTTCAGCCGGATCGGATGAAATTTGCTTCTCTTTTAGGCTCCGCAAGCCAAATCTGGGGATCGGTTTATATGGGGGCTATATATAATTATGGACCGATGTGAACCAATTTTTGCATGGTTGTTAGAGACCATATACCAACACCATATACCAAATTTCAGCCAGATCGGATGAAATATGCTTCTATTAGAGGCTTCACAAGCCAAATCTGGGGATCGGTTTATATGGGGGCTATATATAATTATGGACCGATGTGGACCAATTTTTGCATGGTTGTTAGAGACCATATACCAACATCATATACCAAATTTCAGCCGGATCGGATGAAATGTGCTTCTTTTAGAGGCTCCACAAGCCAAATCTGAGGGTCCCTTTATATGGGGGCTATACGTAAAAGTGGACCGATATGGCCCATTTTCAATACCATCCGACCTACATCGATAACAACTACTTGTGCCAAGTTTCAAGTCGATAGCTTGTTTCGTTCGGAAGTTAGCGTGATTTCAACAGACGGACGGACGGACGGACGTGCTTAGATCGACTCAGAATTTCACCACGACCCAGAATATATATACTTTATGGGGTCTTAGAGCAATATTTCGATGTGTTACAAACGGAATGACAAAGTTAATATACCCCCATCCTATGATGGAGGGTATAAAAATATTTTGAACATTTTTATGAATTAAAAAATTTTTTTTTTCTCTTCCAAAGAAATGCTTTATTATTTTAGTTTAGAAATTTACCTTGCTATAATATTGCAAATATGATCCCTCCTATTAGCTATAATTTTTTGGGTGTACAAATAGTCCTTGAATTTTAAATGTGTCGAAATTTAAATATTTTAATGAGAACTTACTCACTTTCGACCAATACAAAAATTAAAATGTTTAAAGATATTGGATATAAATACATTTTTGTACAAATTTTATTTCTATAGAAAATTTTGCAAAAATTTTATTTCTTCAGAAAAGTTTGCCAAAAATTTTATTTCTTCAGAAAAGTTTGCCAAAAATTTTATTTCTATTGAAAATTTTGTCAAAATTTTATTTCTATAGAAAATTTGGCCAAAAATTTTATTTCTATAGAAAATTTTGTCAAAAATTTTATGTCTATAGAAAATTTTGCCAAAATTTTATTTCTATAGATACTTTTGTCAAAAAGTTATTTCTATAGAAAATTTTTTCAAAATTTTAGTTGTCTTGAAAATTTTGCAAAATTTTATTTCTATAGAAAAATTTGCCAAAAATTTTATTTCTATAGAAAATTTTCCCAAAAAGTTTATTTCTATGGAAAATTTTTTCAAAATTTTAGTTGTATCGAAAATTTTGTCAAGATTTTATTTCTATCGAAAATTTTGCCAAAATTTTGTTTCTATATATAATTTTGTAAAAATTTTATTTCTATAAAAAATTTTGCAAAAAAATTATTTCTTCAGAAAAGTTTGCCAAAAATTTAATTTCTATTGAAAATTTTGTCAATTTTTTTTGCTATAGAAAATTTGGCCAAAAATTTTATTTTTATCGAAAATTTTGTCAAAAATTTTATATCTATAGAAAATTTTGCCAACATTTTATTTCTATAGATACTATTGTCAAAATGTTATTTCTATATTTCTATTGACAATTTTTTCAAAATTTTAGTTGTATAGAAAATTTTGCAAAATTTTATTTCTATTGAAAATTTTGCCAAAATTTTATTTCTATAGAAAATGTTGCCAAAAATTTTATTTCTATAAAAAATTTTCCCAAAAAGTTTATTTCTATAGAAAATTTGGCCAAAAATATTACTTCTATAGAAAATTTTGTCAAAAATTTTATATCTATAGAAAATTTTGCCAAAATTTTATTTCTATAGAAAATTTTGTCAAAAATTTTATTACTATTGAAAATTTTGTCAAAATTTTAGTTGTATAGAAAATTTTGTAAAATTTTATTTCTATAGAAAATTTAATGAAATAATTTCATTGTTTCTATAGATAATTTTGTCAAAATTTTATTTCTATAGAAAATTTTGCAAAAAGTTATTTCTAGTTCGCTTAATTTCTACCGCACAATAGCCACCAAAATCTCCGGACCTCAATCCTTTTGAGCATTTTGGAGAGTGAGTTTGGCACTAAAAACTATCAAAGTGTCCATCATCTCAATACGGTACTTCGCCGCGAACTACTTTCGTTCAGCGTTTGATGGCTTTTGGCATTAGGATAGAATACATGGCATCCACAAAAAATTTACACCGCAATTTTAAATCATCCCCCATAGAAAAAACTCAAGCGTTGTCTCTAATAAACAAGCACTACCACTTAACTAACTTGAAGTCCAAAACAGCCTTCACATTTTGTTTAAGAGAAATTGTCTTTCAACTAACCTGCAAGAAATTGTTAAGACTTCAAATTTACAAATTCCATCAGGCATCATATTTAAAAGGTCCTATGCAACCTCCACCCTCAAGTATTCTTCCCAAAGAAATACAAGGTGAATGGAAATTATTATCAGTTCGCCTCCAAGGCAGTGGAAATCAACGAAAAACTTTGCCTTCTTCCAAAGGTATTACGTTGGCTGACAATATTATTGAACCTGACAACACTTTAGAGATCACCCCCTCACCGTAACAAGAAGAAGAAGATAAAGCAACTGAAAGGACTGAAGACAAGGAAAACTTGCCGATTGTAGGTAATTGCTATTTAATGAAATAATTTCATTAATTGAATGGCAATTAAGACCATCACTGCAGGGCTAAGCTATGAAGCTCAACGAAATTTAGTTTGTGTCTGTACGTTCGATAACCGTGAGCAAAGAACAAACGAACAAATAATTGAATTGTTTAAAATATTAGTGCATACTTTATGGAGCTTACAACCAATAGCAATATATATTGCATAGTTTCAGGCAAACAATACTCTTTGATTTCCGTAATCCGGGTAAATCTTTTGCAAATAAACTCACAAAACATACCAAAGCAATAAAGATTATGGTTTATTATGCTTTCCGACATCTTCTTTTATTTTTACAATTTTGTTTCTGGCAAATCATTCGCCAGTTTATGGATAACATGTCGACAATTCCAATGGGTTTTTGCTTTCATCATGGCACAGCAGGGTTGATAAAGTTCACACTTTTGTGCTTTTTTCGATACATTTCGACTGTCAAAAGCACCGTGGCACGACCGCGAGCCATTTGGTACTTTTTCATCATAGTTATTCTATATAGAGTTATTTTGCCCAGAATGTGAACGTTTCTCAGATATGAGCTCAACTCTAAAAATTATAAATAGCAGACATTGAAGACATAAACATATACCAAAATGAGAATATTTCAGTTTATATTACAAGATCTCAACATTTTTGAGAGGAATATTGTCTATACCACATTCGTCCGCAAATGTGAAATGTGATTTTTTTTTCCGCAACACTGAGGAAATAAAATTTCGACTAAATTTGACAAAATATTCTATAGAACTACTATTTTGGCGAATTTTTCTATAGAAATAAATTGTTGACAAAAAATTCTATAGAAATAAATTGTTGACAAAATTTTCTATAAGAATAGTTTTTCCTATAGAAATAAAATGTTGACAAAATTTCCTATAGAATAAAAATTGGACAAAATTTCCTATAGAAATAAATTGTCGACAGCATTTTTGTAGGAATAAATTTTTCAACAAATTTTTTATTGAAATATTTGACAAAATTTTCTATATATATATATATAAAATTTTCAAAAATTTTTCTATAAAAATAAAATTTTGACAAAATTTTCTATAGAAATAAAATGTTTTCTATGGAAATAAAATGTTTACAATATTTTCTATAGAAATAAAAATTTGACAAAATATTCTATAGAAATAAAATTTTGACAAATTTAATTTGGATTGTTGACCTGTGTTTAAATATATGTTTTACTGCCAGTAAGGTGTCATAAAACAGTAAGGTGCAATTCACTCTTGTTTTATTTAATTACCTGGCCCTGATGAAGATTGACGATGTCATATCGAAATATTGAATTCAATAAAATAAAACTCAAAATAAAAAATATCTGGAGTTTTTTTCATTAATGACCTCGAGCTGGACTAAAACCAAAAATATAGAAATAAAATTTTGACAAAATTTTCTATAGAAAAAAATTTTGACAACATTTTCTATAGAAAAAAATGTTCACAAAATTTTCTGTAGTAATAAAATTTTGACAAAATTTTCTATAAAAATAAATTTTAACAACATTTTCTATAAAAATAAAATTTTTTCTGTAGAAATAAAATTCTAACAAAATTTTCTATAGAAAGAAAATTTTAACAAAATATTCTATAGATATAAAATTTTGACACAATTTCCTATAGAAATAAAATCGTTGACAAAATTTTCTATAAAAATAAAACTTTCATCAATTTTTTTATGGAATAGATTGTTGACAAAATTTCTTATAGAAATAAAATTTTGAAAAAAATTTCTATGGAAATAAATTTTTTACAATATTTTCTATAGAAACAAAATTTTGACAAAATTTTCTATAGAAATAAAATTTTGACAAAATTTCCTATAGAAATAAAATGTTGAAAAAATTATCCACAGAAATAAAATTTTGCCAAAATTTTCTATGAAAATAAAATTTTAACAAATTTTCCTATAGAATAAAAATTGGACAAAATTTCCTATAGAAATAAATTGTTGACAAAATTTTCTTTATAAATAAACTTTTCAATTTTTTATAGAAATAAATTTTTGTCTATAGAAATAAAATTTTGACAACATTTTCTATAAAAAAAATGTTCACAAAATTTTCTATAGAAATTAAATTTTGACAAATTTTTCTGTAGTAATAAAATTTTGAGAAAATTTTCTATAAAAATAAAATTTTAACAAAATTTTCTATAAAAATAAAATTTTGACAAAATTTTCTATAGAAAGAAAATTTTAACAAAATTTTCTATAGAAATAAAATTTTGTCACAATTTCCCATAGAAATAAAATCGTTGACAAAATTTTCTATAGAAATAAAACTTTCATCAAAATTTTTGTGGAATAGATTGTTGACAAAATTTTTTATAGAAATAAAATTTTGACAAAATTTCCTATAGAAATAAAATGTTGAAAAAATTTTGCACAGAAACAAAATTTTGCCAAAATTTTCTATGAAAATAAAATTTTTACAAATTTTCAATTTTTTATAGAAATAAATTTTTGTCTATAGAAATGAAATTTTGACAATATTTTCTATAGAAAAAAATGTTCACACAATTTTCTATTGAAATTAAATTTTGACAAAATTGTCTGTTGTAACAAAATTTTGACAAGCTATTCTATAAAAATAAAATTTTAACAAAATTTTCTATAAAAATAAAATTTTGACAAAATTTTCTATAGAAATAAAATTTTAACAAAATTTTCTATAGAAAGAAAATTTTAACAAAATTTTCTATAGAAATAAAATTTTGACACAATTTCCTATAGAAATAAAATCGTTGACAAAATTTTCAATGGAAATAAAACTTTCATCAAATTTTTTATGGAATAGATTGTTGACAAAATTTTCTATAAAAATAAAATTTTAACAAAATTTTCTACAGAAATAAATTTTTTACAATATTTTCTATAGAAACAAAATTTTGACAAAATTTTCTATAGAAATAAAATTTTAACAAAATTTCCTATAGAAATAAAATGTTGAAAAATTTTTCCACAGATATAAAATTTTGCCAAAACTTTCTATGAAAATAAAATTTTGACAAATTTTCCTATAGAATAAAAATTGGACAAAATTTCCTATAGAAATAAATTGTTGACAAAATTTTCTTTATAAAAGAACTTTTAAATTTTTTATAGAAATAAATTTTTGTCCATAGAAATAAAATTTTGACAACATTTTCTATAGAAATAAAATTTTGACAAAATTTCCTATAGCAATAAAATGTTGAAAAAATTTTCTATAGAAATAAAATTTTGACAAAATTTGTTGTAGTAATAAAATTATGACAAAATTTCCTATAGAAATAAAATGTTGAAAAAATTTCCATATAACATAACATTTTGAAAATATTTTCTATAGAAATACAATTTTTAAAAAATTATCGCAGAAATAAAATTTTGACAAAACTTTCTGCAGAAATAAAATTTTTACCAAATTTTCTATAGAAATAAAATTTTGCAAAAATAGATTTTTAGAAAATCTAAACATATAGTCCAAATCGGTCTAGATTTAAATATACGTATACTTTTACAATAGTCTTTATATTTGATATTATGTAGTTTTTTATATTTGGCTTCGAAAAGTAAATTTTAAATACATTTGTAGTACTTTTTCGTCAACATCATTTATCATCCCTGTGGCACAGAGTAAATAGAGTAGAGATGATACTTAATTTCATGATGTCCTCTCTCTCTCTCTCTCTCTCTCCGGACAACACTAGTACCATATGTGTCATATAAATTTTCAATAATACCAGGGCGGCCAACATCATTGCACGGTTATATTGCTAGCTGTTGCTGCATTGGACAAAGAATATCATCATTATTTGATATCTGTTGGTGTCACTAAGATTATAGCCTTCATTTCTCATCCGAATGTTTTGTACCACATTGGTGGGATGGTGGATCTATTGGATTTTCACTTGCTTTATTTGTCCAACAACATTTATGACAAAGCGTTATATGATGTTTTTCGACCATTTTGTTTCGGACCAACTCTTGCCCTCCTGGTTGCATCATGGCATCACGATTTCCTTTGGCTCGTTCGCTTTCCAGTGATAAGTTAAATATGTTAAGGATTCTCTTTTATGTTTATGGCACATGGATTGCCCCGATGATATGTGCTGCAGATCTACAGCCATGACACAGTATGAAATAAATGTGGGTACATTTTTTATATGAATTTCTTCATTGTCACTTATTGAAATGAATCACGAGGTCATTATTGTTGGCATATGTTTGGGCAATAGCTTCATACCTTCATGGCTTAGTAAAAGAGATTAATTTCTTTGATCATATTAGCGGATTAATATTTTTGTTATGTTTGACATATATCAGGTGGAAAAATGTTTAATACTACACATATGCTGTATATCAAATTGTTTATAATAGAGGGTTGATCTCCTATTGATGCCATGTGGAGGAGCTTGGAGTGTGTAGGGGAAGTTTTCTCATGTAAAATACCCAGCAAAAAAATTCGAAGTTCTTCTAAAGGCACGACTTTAAAAGCACTTCCAAAAGTGCTCTCCCAAAGATGTTTTTTATTTTAACTGCACAGGAAGTTATTTTGCTTCAATTTTTTAAAACTCGATTTTTTCAAAGTTTTAATGATTATTTTGTTTCAAATAGGTTACAAAGAGAGTACGAATTAATAAATTGGTACAAATTATTCAAATTTTGTCGAAAAAATTCTAAATGCATTCTAGAAAAATTGCAAATTTTTGAAAATATTTTAGACAAGCGTTAGATTGTAATAAAAATCATTTAAAAATATAAAAATTATTTATTTGGCAAAATATCACAAAATTTCATAATTCACATCCAAAACATTGAATTCGGATCTGACCTTAAGAAGTGATGCAAACTCAGTGCAACGGCTATTGAAATGGTGGACATCCGTCCTATGACAAGCCCATGTGAAATTCATCGCCTCTGCGCCAATTTTGCACCACTTACGCATCCAAAAAGAACATTTTCACTACTTTTTTGGCGACGCTTTTTTTGTTGCCCTACGAACCCTACTAGAAATGCAACCAGAACCGATACAGGACTAGTCTCTGGTCCTAGTATGGACCATTCATAGTTCTGGTCAAAATGTATACAAAGGGGCCGGTCTCTTGAAAATGGGTATGTAAAAGTGACCGAGTTGGACTCATTCTAAAGGACTCATCCAAGAACAGTTTAGTAGGACCACACAATAGACAGGTCGTCATGAACCAGTCTGGGATAAACACCGAGGAATGTGTTTCATTTTGGCCCGAATTATGGCCTTCAAACGGACGACAGAGCCATCAGGTGCTATTCAAAAGTGGCTTTTTCGTATTTCGCCCCATCCCCGGCGAAGCGTGGTCTTTAGATGATCGACTCTTTGGTTTTTTTAGTGCCAACTCCAAAATGTCCCAGGCGCAAATACTAAAGGAATGAGGATCCTTTTTAAGCCATTCTTGATTGACAGGTGCTGATAGCGATGGTCATAGCCCTGTTGGAATATATGTTGGAAAGTGGCTCGCGCTCTATTAGAGCTTCCGTCTTGAGTTGATCGATTCTCTCCTATTTTCTAGTGACAACTCCAAACTACCCCGAATATTCGCAGATTTTGGTGGTATTGTACGGTAGAAAGCAGAGAAGAAACTAGTTTTTAAGCCATTTTGATTGAAGCTTGCTGGCTGCGATCGTGCTGAGTCTTTTTCCAAAGCCCATTGTGTGTGGCCGAAATGTTTGTCTGTTCAGGGCTTCAATAGGGCTTTAGGAAAATTTTTTCAATATTTTATTTCTGTAGAAAATTTCCTCAAAATTTTATTTCTGTAGACAATTTTCTCAAAATTTTAATTGTAGAAAATTTTCTCAAAATTTTATTTCTATAGAAATTTTTTCTCAAAGATTATTTCTATAGAAAATTTTCTCAAAATTTTATTTCTATAGAAAATTTCGTCCAAATTTTATTTCTATAGAAATTTTGTTTCAAAGTTTATTTTTATAGAAAATTTTCTCAAAATTTTATTTCTGTAGAAATTTTTTCTCAAAGTTTTTTTCTGTAGAAAATTTTCCAAAATTTTATTTCTTTAGAAAATTTTCTCAAAATTTTATTTCTGTAGAAAATTTTCTTAAAACTTTATTTCTCCAGTAAATTTTCTCAAAAATTTATTTCTATAGAAAATTTTCTCAAAATTTTATTTATGTAGAAAGAGAGGTTGGCACTAAAAAATACAAAAGTGTTGATCATCTCAATAAGATGCTTTGCCGGAGTGAGCCAAAATACGCAACAAGTTTCGTGCAGTGTGTGATGCCTTTATCGACCTCTAAAGGCCACAATACCTCTCCAAAACTAGATTTCAAATTTCTCTTCACAAACGAAGCGAAACAAATTCCATTTGAAGGAGAATATGATTATTACACGAAAACAAAAAAATTAATAATTGATATGATGACACGAGCATAAAGCATAACAAATATAATATGGCAAATAATGGATAATTAATTAAAAGCATGGCATACTTTTAGGCATTTGACAGAAAAAAACATAAAAAAACAAAACATAGCCTCACTAGGAACAGACCTTCTTGCATGAGATAGAGGAGTATTTAAGCTATTGCCTCCTCCACTCATTCCATCTCCATGACCTTATTTATATTAATTTATCTTGATATGTATTTGTGTCATTCACCAATCCCGCTTGCGACCCTTTTGCAACAAAAAAAAAGCCGGAAGAAGGCAAAATATGAAATACACTCATAAGAAATGTCATATCTGTTAGTTGGTTGACAACTTGTCTTAAAAGTCACACAAATACCGTCTGAGAGGATTGTTGCCTAGCAAGGCAGGACATGACATGGCATAAACGTTGCCAGCACAAGGGGATGATGTATCCGCTATGATTTTACTTGGAAAGGGGTTGTTACTTATTTGGGGAATATGTAAGGGAGATTGGAGAAATAAGATTTTGTGTCCCCTGTGGCATAATGCCAGTTAGTTAGAATATGACAAATTTTTGGCCTGACATTGTTTAGCTTATTTCTGATGCTGAATAAGATTGAAATGACAAAATATCCAAAACTTTAATGTCAAACCGGATAACTTTAATGGCTTAAAGATCCACCGAATGAAAGGATGAAATGGAAATGTCTTCATACTATTTTCTGAAGCTCGAGATTCAAGTAGGCTCTCCGAGTACAGGACATTTAAATATTTCCTGTGTAGACAGTGTCCATGTATATGGTCAAAAATTTCTATAGAAATAACATTTTGACAAAATTTTCCATAGAAATACAATTTTGACAAAATTCTCTATATAAATAAAATTACGACAAAATTTTCTATAGAAATAAAATTTTACAAAAATTTTATTTAGAAATAACATTTTGACAAAATTTTCTATAGAAATAAAATTAAAAAAAGCTTTAGAAATACAATTTAGACAAAATTTTCTATAAAAATAAAATTTTGACAACTTTTCTATAGAAAAAAATGTTCACAAAATTTTGAGTAGAAATAATAAAATTTTAACAAAATTTTCTATAGAAATAAAATTTTGACAAAATTTTCTATAGAAATGAAATTTTGACAAAAATTTCTGAAATAATATTTTGACAAAATTGTCTATAGAAATACAATTTTGACAAAATTTTCTATATAAATAAAATTTTGACAACATTTTCTACAGAAAAAATGTTCACAAAATTTTGAGTAGAAATAATAAAATTTTGACAAAATTTTCTATAGAAATAAAATTTTGACAAAATTTTCTATAGAAATAAAATTTTGACAAAATTTTCTATAGAAATAAAATTTTGACAAAATTTTCTATAGAAACAAAATGTTGACAAAATTTTCTGAAATAATATTTTGACAAAATTGTCTATAGAAATACAATTTTGACAAAATTTTCTATATAAATAAAATTTTGACAAAATTTTGTATAGAAAAAATGTTCACAAAATTTTGAGTAGAAATAATAAAATTTTGACAAAATTTTCTATAGAAATAAAATTTTGACAAAATTTTCTATAGAAATGAAATTTTGACAACATTTTCTATAGAAAAAAAAAATGTTCACAAAATTTTGAGTATAAATAATAAAATTTTGACAAAATTTTCTATAGAAATAAAATTTTGACAACATTTTCTATAGAAAAAATGTTCGCAAAATTTTGAGTAGAAATAATAAAATTTTGACAAAATTTTCTATAGAAATAAAATTTTGACAAAATTTTTTATAGAAATGAAATTTTGACAAAATTTTCATAAATAATATTTTAACAAAATTTTCTATAGAAATAAAATTTTGACAAAATTTTCTATAGAAATAAAATTTCGACAAAATTCTCTACAGAAAAAAAATTTTGAACAAATTTTCTATAGAAATAAAATTTTGACATAATTTTCCATAGAAATAAAATTTTGAATAAATTTTCTATAGAAATAAAATTTTAACAAAATTCTCTATAGAAAAAACATTTTGAACAAATTTTCTATAGAAATAAAATTTTGAAAAAATTTTCTATAAAAAAAATGTTCACCAAATTTTTTGTAGAAATAAAATTTTGACAAAATTTTTTGTAGAAATAAAATTTTGACAAAATTTTCTTTAGAAATAAAATTTTGACAAAATTTTCTATAGAAATAAAATTTGAACAAAATTTTCTATAGAAATAAAATTTCGACAAAATTTCTATAGAAATAAAATTTTGAACAAATTTTCTGTAGAAATAAAATTTTGACAAAATTTTCTACAGAAATAAAATTTTGAACAAATTTTCTATAGAAAATTTCTATAGAAAAAAATGTTCACCAAATTTTTTGTAGACATAAAATTTTGAAAAAAATTTTCTATAGAGATAAAATTTTGAAAAAAAAATTCTTTAGAAATAAAATCTTGAACAAATTTTCTGTAGAAATAAAATTTTGACAAAATTTTCTACAGAAATAAAATTTTGAACAAATTTTCTGTAGAAAATTTCTATAGAAAAAAATGTTCACCAAATTTTTTGTAGACATAAAATTTTGAGAAAATTTTCTATAGAGATAAAATTTTGAAAAAAAAATTCTTTAGAAATAAAATTTTGACAAAATTTTCTATAGAAATAAAATTTTGAGAAAATAATAAAAAATAATTTTCTGAACTAATATTTTGACAAAATTTTCTATAGAAATAAAATTTTGACAAAATTTTCTATAGAAATAAAATTTTGAAAAAATTTTCTATAAAAAAAATGTTCACCAAATTTTTTGTAGAAATAAAATTTTGACAAAATTTTTTGTAGAAATAAAATTTTGACAAAATTTTCTTTAGAAATAAAATTTGACAAAATTTTCTATAGAAATAAAATTTGAACAAAATTTTCTATAGAAATAAGATTTCGACAAATTTTCTATAGAAATAAAATTTTGAACAAATTTTCTGTAGAAATAAAATTTTGACAAAATTTTCTACAGAAATAAAATTTTGAACAAATTTTCTATAGAAAATTTCTATAGAAAAAAATGTTCACCAAATTTTTTGTAGACATAAAATTTTGAAAAAAATTTTCTATAGAGATAAAATTTTGAAAAAAAAAATTCTTTAGAAATAAAATTTTGAACAAATTTTCTGTAGAAATAAAATTTTGACAAAATTTTCTACAGAAATAAAATTTTGAACAAATTTTCTGTAGAAAATTTCTATAGAAAAAAATGTTCACCAAATTTTTTGTAGACATAAAATTTTGAAAAATTTTCTACAGAAATAAAATTTTGAACAAATTTTCTGTAGAAAATTTCTATAGAAAAAAATGTTCACCAAATTTTTTGTAGACATAAAATTTTGAGAAAATTTTCTATAGAGATAAAATTTTGAAAAAAAAATTCTTTAGAAATAAAATTTTGACAAAATTTTCTATAGAAATAAAATTTTGAGAAAATAATAAAAAATAATTTTCTGAACTAATATTTTGACAAAATTTTCTATAGAAATAAAATTTTGACAAAATTTTCTATAGAAATAAAATTTTGAAAAAATTTTCTATAAAAAAAATGTTCACCAAATTTTTTGTAGAAATAAAATTTTGACAAAATTTTTTGTAGAAATAAAATTTTGACAAAATTTTCTTTAGAAATAAAATTTTGACAAAATTTTCTATAGAAATAAAATTTGAACAAAATTTTCTATAGAAATAAGATTTCGACAAATTTTCTATAGAAATAAAATTTTGAACAAATTTTCTGTAGAAATAAAATTTTGACAAAATTTTCTACAGAAATAAAATTTTGAACAAATTTTCTATAGAAAATTTCTATAGAAAAAAATGTTCACCAAATTTTTTGTAGACATAAAATTTTGAAAAAAATTTTCTATAGAGATAAAATTTTGAAAAAAAAAATTCTTTAGAAATAAAATTTTGAACAAATTTTCTGTAGAAATAAAATTTTGACAAAATTTTCTACAGAAATAAAATTTTGAACAAATTTTCTGTAGAAAATTTCTATAGAAAAAAATGTTCACCAAATTTTTTGTAGACATAAAATTTTGAAAAAATTTTCTATAGAGATAAAATTTTGAAAAAAAAATTCTTTAGAAATAAAATTTTGACAAAATTTTCTATAGAAATAAAATTTTGAGAAAATAATAAAAAATAATTTTCTGCAATAATATTTTGACAAAATTTTCTATAGAAATAAAATTTTGACAAAATTTTCTATAGAAATAAAATTTCGACAAAATTTCTATAGAAATAAAATTTTGAACAAATTTTCTGTAGAAATAAAATTTTGACAAAATTTTCTACAGAAATAAAATTTTGAACAAATTTTCTATAGAAATAAAATTTTTACAAAATTTTCTATAGAAAAAAATGTTCACCAAATTTTTTGTAGAAATAAAATTTTGAAAAAATTTTCTATAGAGATAAAATTTTGAAAAAAAATCTTTAGAAATAAAATTTTGACAAAATTTTCTATAGAAATAAAATTTTAAGAAAATTTTCTATAGAAATAAAATTTTAAGAAAATTTTCTATAGAAATAAAATTTTGAGAAAATAAGATTTTTTGTTTGATCATTTTTGGTAAAATTTTCTCCAAATGTTGGTCCTCTTTTTGGTACTTTTCGTGTAAACAAGTACCTTGATACCCCCGCGACTCATATATTATAATTTTCGCTTAAATGAAAATATGAACAATAGTCCGTTCAATTTAATATCAGAAATGGGAATTAAAGCCAAATGTGATTGACTACGATTTTAGCGAAATGCTCAGACTCCAACTCTAGATCTCCTGTTCTGAAATCACAGTCTAATGGAAATATCCGAAACTAAATGGCATCAGCTCATTCAGAAAATGGGAGAAGTATCTGTGAGTTAGTTATAGCTGTTATGTTTTTTGGTAGAACTTCTCCAATGCCACATGCCAATGGCATAAATGGGCTTATTTGTATGGAAAATAATATCCGCTGGCCAACATAATATGGGTGGCATTGAAGAGAATCAACTAAGCACTTAATAATCGATGATGTGGCAACAACTCTACATGCTATACAATAAGTAGTGCCACAAAGAATCTCTTGGAAACCCCAGAAACAAATATTACTTCCTCTTAGGCAAATGATGAAATCTCAAAGATATCTTCAAGAAGAAGAAGAAGAAGATGGTTGTATAAGAAATTGAGATAAATGATATTGGAAATGTGTGGTCAAGGCATAATAGAGATTTCATTTGAAATAATTAATTTGCTTAGACAGAACAATGATTAATGCAAATGTCCTAGCACAATGTGATATTTTTCTCATTCGTTCAGTAGTCATGGCAACCACAAAAAATATATAGCATAATCGAAAGGAGTTTTTAGAAGATGAAAAATTAGTTTCAAGTAGCCTAAATGTATGCTTTGAAATATGCTATTAAAGAATGTTGAAGAGACCCTAGTATGAAAGGAATTCAGATAATAAAGAGAAAAGAAAATCATTTTTATTGGTGTAGAGAAAATGATAAAAACATTTGCAAACTGCTGCTAAATGTAGGCAGCATTATTATCATTGCTTTGCTCCACAAACTATGCAGTGATTTTATTATAATTGTAGAGATCTATCCATGGGAAGAACTTAAGAGTTTCTATGTCAATGTTATCATGTTAGGATTTAAGAATAAACTCAGCATTACTGAGGATGTTGAACTCCGTTTATTGTATAAAGTTCATAGCCCAAAAGTATGCAACACATTGAACTCAAATACTCCCCCTTGTAAAGGGCTTTATGTTATAGTTAAATTTGTAAACTTTTCTCTTATTTCCTAATTATCAACGGAAAATTGAAACTTAACATTTCCAAATACTTCTCATATTTCAATTTGGAAATCCTGTCAATAAACATTCCCCGGATAAAAACACCAAGCAATATTTTTTTATGATCACTGAAAATATATTTCTAAAAATTCAAATGAAGCACAACCAAACCAAATGAAAAAGAATTCATATATTTTGCAAATAATCTTCAGTTGGGGGATTTTGTCATGATATATTTCATTACTTACATTTCATTCCCACCAGAGCTACTTATATCATAAACCAATCTGTTATAGCCACAGAATAGAATAAAATCGAACTGTCCCATTTACCTTCCCGTTAGATGATTATATGCACCAGAGCTATTTCAATTCGAATGGTCCATTTTTTAAAGTAACGAATCCCGATTGAAAAGGACAGGGGGCGGTGGAGGTTTTCTGGTATTTGTCTTTTCACGTTTGGCCAATTTGTTCGTCTTGTATGTCTCCACAATTGGCTTCGCCTCATTTCATTGTGTGTTTTTCCTGGAGGTTATTTGTCCAAATAAACGTAAAATGACTTCGGGCATGCTGAGGCACTGAGAGTAATTTATATCCTTATGCTAGTCAAGCATTGGTTGGAAGAATGATTTGCAATGTGACTGGGGGGGGGGGCTAACTGGCACAAGACAGTGGCTCTATTATCCTTTTAGCGGTTTGTTTTGCTCCTCCTTTTTCTCTATTTAAACTGGATGGAATGAAACCTTTGTTATTGTTTTTCTTCAATGAGTTTATTCAATATTTTCGAGAAGCGGAGATATATTTGGAATATCTAATAGTATGTGCATTTAATATATAAAGAAAATATAACATTTCTATAAAAATTAGTTATTACAAAAAGTTTCGTGCAAATGTCCGTTAAATTTTTTTAAAGAAAATTTTGTCAAAATTTCATTTCTATAGGCAAAAAATTCATATCTATAGCAAATTTTGACAATATTTTTATGTATAGACAATATTTTATCTTTAGGAAATTTCGACTAAATTTCATTTCTATAGGATACTTTGTCAATATTTCATTTTTTAAAAAATTTTTCATTTTTTTTGAAATTTTGACAAGATTATTGTTTTACGAAAATCTTGTCAATAGAAATTTTGTCAAAATTTCTTATCTATAGGAAATTTTGTCATAATTTCTTATATATACGAAACTTTTATTGGAAATTTTGTCCAAGTTTTTTATTTACTGAAAATTTTTTCAAAATTTCTTATCTAAAATTTTGTTAAAATTTCTAATATATATTTATTTTGTTTTTTTGGACAAAATTTTTGTTTTAAGAAAATTTTGTCCAAATTTCATGTCTATAAGAAATTTTGTCAAAATTTCTTATAAATAGGAAATTTCACATTATTTCTTCTATAGGAAATTTTGACAAAATTTCTTAATTATAGGAAATTTAGTCAAAATTTCTTATTTATAGGACATTTTGTCAAAATTTTGTTTCTATAGGAAATTTTGTCATAATTTCTTATATATTGAAATTTTTTTCATAATTTCTGATTTATAAGAAATTTTGTCACTATTTCTTATTTATAGGAAATTTTGTCATAATTTCTAATATTTAGAAAGTTTTGGTCATAATTTCTTATATTTAGGAAATTTTGGCAAAATTTCTTTTTATAGGAAATTTTCCAAAATTTTGTCAAAAATTCTTATTTATAGGAAATCTTGTCATAATTTTTTATATATAGGAAATTTTTTCATAATTAGTTATTATAGGAAATTTCGTCACTATTTTTTATCTAAAGGAAATTTTGTCAAAATTTCCTATCTATAGGAAATTTTTTCAAAATCTCTTATCTATACGAAATTTTGTCATAATATTTTATATTTATATATTAGATGCTGCAGATTTATACAAACTGTCCGTCCCTCTTTGGTCCATTTTCGTTACTAAAAAAAAAAATTAGCAAAAATTAAAGGGTATGTGGAAATGAGATTTTTTATAACCGTTGCTTTGTTAAGTCGATACAAACAGATCTGTTTTTGTCTCGCTGACCTTCCAAGCTTGTTATACCCTAAACCACATAGTGGTCAGGGTATAATAAGTTTGATCGGCCAAAAAATGTGCCTACCAGAAATATTGATTTTAGACCCCATAAAATATATACCGATCGACTCAGAATCACCTCCTGAGTCGATCTAGCGCTTGGTGTCCGTCCGTCCGTCCGTCCGTCCGTCTGTCCATGTATTTGTTGTTCACAGGATTCCGGTCGCAATTATTAACCGATTTTGATGAAATTTGGTACAGGGAGTTTTATGGGCACAAGGACGAACGCTATTGAATTTGGAAGAAATCGGATCAAATTTAGATATAGCTCCCATATATATGTATCGCCCGATTTCGACAAATGGGGTCACGTTGCGCTTTTTTCAAACGGATCGTCACCAAATTTGTCAAAAGCTAATCTTTTGCATCGCCCTTCAAGTCTGCAAAGTTTCATTCAAATCGGTTCAGCTTTAGATATAGCTCTCATATATATGTATCGCCCGATTTTTCTAAATGTGGCCATAAAACCCTTATTTATCAACCGATCTTACTCAAAGTTGGCTAAATGTAGTCTTCTATAGCACTAACTATATGTGCAAAAAATCATCGAAATCGGTTCAGATTTAGCTATAGCTCCCATATATATGTACCGCCCGATTTTTCTAAATTTGGCTATAAAACCCTTATTTATCAACCGATCTTACTCAAATTTGGCTAAATGTAGTCTTCTATAGCACTTACTATATGTGCAAAAAATCATCGAAATCGGTTCAGATTTAGATATAGCTCCCATATATATGTATAGCCCGATTTTCCCAAATTTGGCCATAGAACCCTTATTTATTAACCGATCTTACTAAAAGTTGGCTAGATCCAGTCCTCTATAGTACTAACTATATGTGCAAAATTTCATCGAAATCGGTTCAGATGTAGATATAGCTCCCATATATGTATCACCCGATTTTGAAAAATTCGCCCCTAATAACCTAATAATTTTGTCAAAATTTCTTAGGGAAATTTTGTCAAATTTTCTTATCTATAGGAAATTTTGTCAAAATTTCTTATCTATGGGAAATTTTGTCAAAATTTCTTGTCGATAGGAATTTTTATCAAAATGTCTTATCTATAGGAAATTTTGTCATTATATAGAAAATTTTGCCATAATTCATTATACATACGAAATTTTGTCATAATTTCTTATATATAGGAAATTTTTTCATAATTTCTTAAATATAGGGAATTTTGTCATATTTTCTACTGGATAATAAATTTTAGCAAAATTTTTTGTCGATAATAAATTTTGTCAAAATAGGAAATTTTATCATTATTTCTTATATATAGGAAATTTTGTCATAATTTCTTATATATAGGAAATTTTGTCATTATTTCTTATATATAGGAAATTTTGTCATTATTTCTTTTCTATAGGAAATTCTGTCAAAATTTCTTGGCGATAATAAATGTTGTCAAAATTTCTTATCTATAGGAAATTTTATCATTATTTCTTATATATAGGAAATTTTGTCATAATTTCTTATATATAGAAAATTTTGTCATTATTTCTTTTCTATAGGAAATTTTGTCAAAATTTCTTGGCGATAATAAAATTTGTCAAAATTTCTCATTTATAGGAAATTCTGTCATAATTTCGAATATATAGAAAATGTTGTCATTATTTCTTATCTATACGAAATTTTTTGTCAAAATTTCGTGTCGAAAGGAAATTTTGTCATAATTTCTTATATATTGAATTTTTTTTTCATAATTTCTGATATATAAGAAATTTTGTCACTATTTCTTATCTATAGGAAATTTTGTCATAATTTCTAATATTTAGAAAGTTTTGGTCATAATTTCTTATATATAGGAAATTTTGGCAAAATTTCTTTTTATAGGAAATTTTCCAAAATTTGGTCAAAATTTCTTATTTATAGGAAATCTTGTCATAATTTCTTATATACAGGAAATTTTTTCATAATTACTTATTATAAGAAATTTTGTCATTATTTTTTATCTATAGGAATTTTTGTCAAAATTTCCTATCTATAGGAAATTTTATCATAATTTTTTATACATAGGAAATTTTGTCATAATTTCTTAGGGAAATTTTGTCAAATTTTCTTATCTATATGAAATTTTGTCAAAATTTATTATCGCCAAGAAATTTTCTTTTCTTACTTCTTATATATAGGAAATTTGGTCAAAATTTCTTGTCGGTAGGAATTTTTATCAAAATTTCTTATCTATAGGAAATTTTGTCATTATTTCATATATAGCAAATTTTGCCATAATTCCTTATACATAGGAAATTGTGTCATAATTTCTTAAATATAGGGAATTTTGTCATATTTTCTACTCGATAATAAATTTTAGCAAAATTTTTTGTCGATAATAAATTTTGTCAAATGTCTTATCTATAGGAAATTTTATCATTATTTCTTATATATAGGAAATTTTGTCATAATTTCTTATATATAGGAAATTTTGTCATTATTTCTTATATATAGGAAATTTTGTCATTATTTCTTTTCTATAGGAAATTCTGTCAAAATTTCTTGGGGATAATAAATGTTGTCAAAATTTCTCATTTATAGGAAATTCTGTCATAATTTCGAATATATAGAAAATGTTGTCATTATTTCTTATCTATACGAAATTTTTGTCAAAATTTCATGTCGAAAAGAAATTTTGTCATAATTTCTTATATATAGGAAATTTTTTCATAATTACTTATTATAGGAAATTTTGTCATTATTTTCTATCTATAGGAAATTTTGTAAAAATTTCTAATCTATAGAAAATTTTTCGTAAAAATTTCTTATCTATATGAAATTTTATTAAAAATTCTTTTCTATAGGAAATTTTGTCAAAATTTCTTATCTATAGGAATTTTTATCAAAATTTCTTATCTACACACAAAAAATTTTTTTTCTGATTCAATCACGAAATTAATTGATCCAATTAATTTTTAATTGAAATGTCTTCAATCACAGAAATGATAGTATCAATTAAAAAATTAATTGAAGGTCAATTAAAAAGTTAATTGATCTAATTAAAAAATTAATTGATACTATTATTTTTGTGATTGATTTTTGTTTCAATTAAAAAATTTGTTGAATCAATTAAATTTTCAATTGAATATTTTTAAAACTCAATTAAAATTTTAATTGGAAAAATTTTCGTGAAATTTTTTTGTGTGTATAGAAAATTTTGTCAAAATTTTTCATCTATGGGAAAATTTTGTCAAAATTCCTTACCTATAGGGAAATTTGGGAAAATTTGTATATAATTTTGTTTCAAAAATCCTTTCAAAATTTAAACCAAATCGTGGTTTAAACTTAGGGATTGTTATTATTTGATTTGGGTTTTTGTTGTGGTATGCGATGCAGTGATTCTAAAATTCGCTTTGTTTCCCTTTTTTATGCTCTCAGTTTCTCCTTCACCTATCCAATGGTGGAATGAAGTTTTTGCAAAAAAAAAAAAAAATCAACCAAAAAACTAATATACAAAGCTAAGAAATATTACCGAACACAGTTTTTCCATTATGAAAATAAATGTGAATGTGTGTATGAACGTACGCAAATGCCTTCCCAGCTATAGCAATGTGTCACTATGGCATACCAAGTGGTAGCAAACAGGACATCTAAACAGAAAACTTCAGTAGCAATGACGACAAATGACCAAAGTGGTACTCATTTGTATGGATAGACGAAAACAAAAAGAGCGAAAGAGAGAGTGAGAGTAAGTTAGTGAATAAGAGAGTGTGTTTGTGTATAGCAATTTACATAAGTGTGAGTTACATCGATGGGGGGAAAATCATCTTAAAAGGAAAGTCAAACGAAAACAATGTGAAACCAAGAACTGAAGGACAAGGAACTTGGTAAAGAACGGTGAGTGAATAAAGCCTTTTGGCCACTTAACTTGGCTTGCCCTGAAGTTGACTGGCATTAAAACAAAAAGCATACTATCGCATATTATCTTCTTCATTTCGAAATCACTTGGCACGAGTAAATACTGCGTTCCTTTTGCTGATGACTTTCATTGAATTCAATCAGAATATATTTGAATATATTTGTCCTCATCACCAGCCAACATATTTTGCCGCTTATTTCCCCTCCATTACATCTACGCCAAAGTCCTCGACAACAAAAAAAAGGAGTCAGTCACAGAAGTTAGAAGAAGCTGGGTGAATTTTATATAATATGGCCATGATATTTTTTCAGTTTTATTTTTATTTTCTTTCATTTTTTTTTTGTTTGAGCGATTTAAATATTTTCATATTGTTATGAATACCACCGAGGAGACAAGTAATGCTAAACGGAAACATTAAGTAAATTATGAAAATTGCTCATTGAAATTATTCATAACATACCATAAGGCTTTTAGCTAATAAGGGAGAGAGACCGAGAAGAAAAATAACAACAACAAAATACCAACGTCAACATATCAAGTATAACTTAAGGCGATCAAAAATATAAAATTGGCCTTGGAGAGGGGGGATGCAGATTGTAATAAACCGGAAACCAAAAAAACACGTAATGTGTAGTTGAATAAAAGTCACCCACAAAAGTCCTAATATGAATACAAATTTTAACAAATGTTGAACACCATCGCGTATTATTGTTATGTTTAATAATATTAATCATACAACATAATGTCCTCTGAAATAATATAAATCATACTATACAGTGGAAAATCAAGGACAAAAACGTTTAACTCCCTCCCTCTTGACTGACTACATAAAATGGAATCAGCTGTTTTCACAGGCGGCAATAGAGCAGAACGTTCAGGGGGAACGTCTAGCCTATGTTCTCACAACATCAGATCAGATCCCTACTGTGGCTTCACGTCTCTAACCTACAATGAAATGAGGAGTGGACATTGACTCTTGCAGACTACATGAAGCAACGAAACTGATAGAGCATCAACTCTTCGTGGGACATGGGGAATTGACAACACGGATGTCACAGTTTATGTTTTGATAGATTTTGCCAAATATTCCTCTCCAAATAAGAGGTTTGTCACAATTTTTCGATAAAAAATCCATTTTTGATAGAATTTTCTACAGAAATAGAATTTTGAAAAAATTTTCTATAGAAATAAAATTTCGACAAAATTTTCTATAGAAATAAAATTTTTACAAAATTTTCTATAGAAATAAAATTTTTGCCAAAATTTTCTATGAAAATAAAATTTTGACAAAATTTTCTATAAAAATAAAATTTTGACAAAATTTTCTATAGCAATAAAATTTTCTAAATAAATAAAATTTTGAAAAAATCTTCTGAAGAAAAATGTTGACAAAATTTTCAAAATAAATAAAATTTCGACAAAATGTTCTATAGAAATAAAATTTTTTCAAAATTTCCTATAGAAATACAATTTTGACAAAATTTCCTATAGAAATAGAATTTTGAAAACAAATTTCTATAAACACACAATTTTGAAAAAAAAACTGACAAAATTTTCTATAGAAATAAAATTTTGACAAAATTTTCTATAGAAATAACATTTTGACAAATTTTTCTATAGAAATAATATTTTGACAAAATGTTCTATAGAAATAAAATTTTCACAAAATGTTCTATAGAAATAAAATTTTGACAAAATTTTCTATAGCAATAAAATTTTTTATAAAAATAAAATTTTAACAAAATCTTCTGAAGAAAAATTTTGACAAAATTTTCAAAATAAATAAAATTTTGATAAAATTTTCTATAGATATAACATGTTGACAAAATTTTCTATAGAAATAAAGTTTTGACAAAATTTTCTATAGAAATAAAATTTTGACAAAATTTTCTATAAAAATAAAATTTTGACAAAATTTTCGATAAAAATAAAATTTTGACAAAATTTTCTATAGCAATAAAATTTTCTATTAAAATAAAATTTTGGCAAAATCTTCTGAAGAAAAATTTTGACAAAATTTTCAAAATAAATAAAATTTTGATGAAATTTTCTATAGAAATAAAATGTTGACAAAGTTTTCTATAGAAATAAAGTTTTGACAAAATTTTCTATAGAAATAAAATTTTGACAAAATTTTCTATAAAAATAAAATGTTGACAAAATTTTCGATAAAAATAAAATTTTGACAAAATTTTCTATAGCAATAAAATTTTCTATAAAAAAATTTTTTTGACAAAATCTTCTGAAGAAAAATTTTGACAAAATTTTCAAAATAAATAAAATTTTGATAAAACTTTCTATAGAAATAAAATTTTGACAAATTTTTTGTAGAAATAAAGTTTTGACAAAATTCTCTATAAAAATAAAATTTTGACAAAATTTTCTATAGAAATAAAATTTTGACAAAATTTTCTATAGAAATAAAATTTTGACAAAATTTTCTATAAATTCCATATCTTTAAAAATTCGTGTTAGGTGATCATATATTTAATTTTACAAATACTGAAATAAACTTCTAAAGAAAAAATAAAACATTTCTTGCGAAGAAACAAATATTTGTTCCTACCACAAACATTTAATCGAAAACTTCAAAATAAGACTTTTTTTAATTTTGGTAGATTTTTGGTAAAATTTTCTTCAAATTTTGGTAGATTATTTTTGGCAGGAATGGCAACCGTGATTGGCAAGCGAATATGATCCCTCTCTCTCTCTCTTAAAAACAGCCGACTACATAACAAGGAATCAGCTGCTTTCATAGATGACAACAGATCTTTAGGATCAGAACGTCCGGGCATATGGCCTGCGTTAACACCACACAAAACCACCAAAATTGGATGAGGCGTGGACATTGACTTTTGCTGACTAAATGAGGGCGAAGGAGATGGAGACATGGTCAAGCATATATACTTCAGGAGTCCTATGGTACGTGAATTGACAAGAGATTATAATCGCTCCTATTAGTAGAATTTCCAGTAGAATAGAAGCAATCGTTTTGGCGGTGAATACCGACAATTTTCCATTATTCCCTGGTTTTGTTTTGCTCCATATGTTATCCTATTGGGATCAAAAAGCTTGTACAGCGTTTTCTTTATGTTAAATTTTACTTTATTAAAAGAAATATCTTAGGTGTTATTAATTTTTAGATTACCCCTACTACCAAGCGTTTTGCCATGTATTCTTGTATCCCTAGCTATTTCTTAACCCTGTCATCTTGATCCACTTGCCAACATTCAAGCATATCTAATGTCAATGAAATGCACACATCGCCCATTGCAAAAACAAAGACACACACACACACACTCACACCCACATACATAGCACAGCAATTCTTCACAGTTGTAATTTATGAAAATGGCATTGCATTGTCACTCAGGATCCTGCAAAACATGTTGCTATGCAAAACAATACAGAAAAACAGAATTGAAAGCCATAGGACACAAGGTAGCAACGCCAATGGGAACAAAGCATTCTCGTTGACATGGATGCTGGGGTATTTGAAGAAGACAACAAACTAAAGATGCTGCAACTAATGAAGATATTATAAAGACATCATCACCATCACGAGTACGATTATACTCAGAACAAAACCAAAAACAACTCAAGTCCTCAAACGAGCCATTAGTACTCGTCTCATACCGCATACTGTGTGATGGTAGTGGTGGTACATATCATGCAATGAAATACATCCCAGGGATAGAATGTGAATACCAGTTGACTCTTTGTATACGTGTATGCTTGCAAGCGTAAGGAAACTACAGTGGTTTTAGGGTGATGAAATCTAGAGAGAAATAAAAAAAAATGATATTTCATCTAGGTCCCTAAGATGTGTCGTCCATGCAGATCTGACTGACAGGTGAATACCTTTGACGGGCATATAGGATATCAGATGATTCAAAGATGGGTGAGAGAATGAGACTTCAGTTTTGTCGAAATAAAATTTTGACAACATTTTCTATAGAAATGAAATTTGAGAAAATTTTCTATAGAAATGAAATTTGAGAAAATTTTCTATAGAAATAAAATTTTGACAAAATTTTCTATAGAAATAAAATTTTGACAAATTTTTCTATAGAAATAAAATTTTGACAAAAATTTTTTTAGAAATAAAATTTTGACAAAATTTTCTATAGAAATACAATTTTGACAAAACTTTCTATAGAAATAAAATTTTGACAAAATTTTCTATAGAAATGAAATTTTGAACAAATTTTCTATAGAAATGAAATTTTTACAAAATTTTCTATAGAAATGAAATTTTTACAAAATTTTCTATAGAAATAAAATTTTGAAAAAATTTTCTATAGAAATAAAATTTTGAAAAAATTTTCTACAGAAATAAAATTTTGAAAAAATTTTCTATAGAATCAGAATTTTGAAAAAAATTTTCTATAGAAATTAAAATTTGACAAAATTTTCTACAGAAATAAAATTTTGACAAAATTTTCTAGAGCAATAAAGTTTTGAAAAAAAAAATTTATAGGAATAGAAAATTTTCTACAGAAATAAAATTTTGAAAAAAAAAATTCTACAGAAATAAAATTTTCCATTTGTTTTGTTTTGTTATTGTTGGTTTTGTTCTTTAAGCATTGTTGTTGTTTTTTTTATTTCAGCTTAAAACCATACATTGACTAAACTACAAGAGTAGCTTAACCAACAGAGGAAAAGAATGTTTGTCAAATTTATTTGGGCAAAGCCCTATAGACTGCAAGATGGTTGGATGGACGCACGTTTCGGAATTACCACATTCCTCATCAGCATCCTCTACTTGCAGCAAAACTATCAACCAATTATCAGAATAAATTCAGGCAGTTTATTAAACCCAACAAAAACCACACTTGAACCCTCCGAAAAAAGGTTTTACATTGATAGCCGGCTTATGCCGAAATAAACTCGAAACAAACATATCTCTTTTCCTATGCCACTGTCAAATCATCGTTGGTTAAGCTACTCTTGTAGTTTAGTCAATGTATGGTTTTAAGCTGAAATAAAAAAACAACAACAAATAAAATTTTGACAAAATTTTCTATAGAAATAAAATTTTGACAAAATTTTCAAAATAAATAAAATTTTGACAAAATATTCTATAGACATGAAATTTTTACAAAATTTTCTATAGAAATAGAATTTTGACAAAATTTTCTATAGAAATAAAATTTTGACAAAATTTTCTTTAGAAATAAAATTTTGATAAAATTTTCTATAGAAATAAAATGTTGACAAAATTTTCTAGAGAAATAAAATTTTGAAAAAATTTTCTATAGAAATAGAATTTTGAAAAAAATTTCTATAGAAAAAAAATGTTGAAAAAATTTTCTATAGAAATAAAATTTTGACAAAATCTTCTATAGAAATAAAATTTTGACAAAATTTTCTATAGAAATAAAAATATTTGTTTGTTAGTTTTGTGATAAATTTTTCTTTTTATTTTTGGCTCGAGTGGCTAAACATAATTTGATCGTCGCGAAAAAATGCTTCGCCTATTATGTTCGTTCATACACGAAAAATGCTTCGCCTATTATGTTCGTTCATACACGAAATCAAGTTTTGTGGGAAATGTTATTGTACACAATGTTTCCAGTATTTCCAGACTCATTTCCCCAAATGTGGAAAATTCCCAATTAAAATTATTTATTCCTCATAAAAATCCCTAATAAACTTTTTATGAAAAACTTTTTAGTTTAGTATAGGCTCTACTGAGGAAAATCCGTAATAATTGAAAAATTACAAAAAAAAAAATAAAATTTTATTTGATTTATGCCAGTTTGCGAGGTACAAAACGGATGATCGAAATATCATCCGATACAAGTAGTCATTAGGATTAATTATGGATATTAATTTATGGGTTTAAAGCTTGGTCTCCCAAATAAAATCCTACGTCCATTTCTAGTCCAAATTCTCCATGTGCACCATTTGTTGTTTTTGTATTTTGAGGATTCCTGTACTTCTTTAATCCTTTTTTAAAAATATAGAAAAAAAGAGTTTCATGTACCCCATAAGCTGATTTATTATACTGAACAGATTTCAAAAAACCTCCACAAAAATGTCCAAATTTCTGCACCACCAATTCCCCAAGTTCCCAATTCAAAAATTTCGCCTCCATCCACAAAAAATATCTCCATTTTATGTAAAATCCCCAATATTGTCAACACTGATCGTACAACAATTATCAGTTGGCATGAGACGGAAAATCCAACCCTCTCTTATCCACCTAAATTAACCTACCCTATAAAGACGGGAAATTACAAAAAAAAAAAAAACAAATTAAAAAGTTCTTCCTCACTGTTGCAATACTGCAATACTTCACATATCGCGACACAAGAACTTCTTCCCTCATTCACATAAAGTCAAAGAAAAATTGTAACTAAAGCTCAACTGTAATAATATCTCACGGCAAGTAAGTAAAAATTGCCCTTAAGTTTTTATTGTAAGCAAGGGAGTGAGTGAAGAGCGAAATGTGAAGAGTTACTGGCAATGTGGTTGTGGTACTGTAAGTTTGCTTGATTTTAGATGAGCTATAACGCGTACGAAGTGATATGTGTCAGCGACTGTGAACAAGAGGAGACTTGTACAAAAAAAAAGCGCTGCTTCAAAACAAAATGACGGAATACAACATAAGTAAAATTCCACAAAAAGGAAGAGGAGAGTTATATGCGAATGTTGACAAAACACCACAGCCATCATGATGGTAGAAGAAAAAAGGGCACAATCATACACCTATACGCTGTGGGAATGTCGTCTATATGTATGTTTACATATTCTCAATGCAAGTGTGTGTAAGTAAGACCGTTAGTATTTTCATAACATTCTCATATCAACTTCATATTACATTATAAACATTTTTTTCTTCATAAAATTAGCGCATTTAATGCCTTGAGATATTTAACTTTTTTATAAGTATATGTTGTTGTTGTAGTTGCTGTTAAGTAGATGTGTTGAAAATTCTCATACTATTTTACCCTCATATGTTTTTTTTTGCCTGGGGCCATACCCTCTCCACTCTCAGACAACGATTTAAGTACGTTATAGCAAAAAGGTAGAGCGAGAGGGAGAGAGAGGAAGATTCTTATCACAGGAGACGATGACAATTGTAAATCATGCTATGATAAGTTTGCGTTTTATGTGAATTTTATTTTATGATTTTTTGTTTAATATTTCTTTGTTACATATAAAGTTTGTTCCTTTTGTGCTTTTTGTTGAACTTTATTATATGTACATATTTGGCTTTCATATACATATGTATGTATGTTTCTCTGTTTGTTAATTTTGTCGATGTAATTAAACAGATGAGACAAAGAAAAAGTAAAGAGAACAATGTCATTATGACATTGGTAACAATTAAAAGTTTTTCTTAATAAAACTCTAGTATTCGATATGTCACAAGAAGACTTGACAAATGAGTGGGTGGCTATAGATGGATCTCTCAATCACGGTTGATACAACTGGTAGAATTCTACCAAAAATGGTAGATTTTTTAATGTAGAATTGGTAGAATTTTTGATGTTTCGGTAGATTTTGCAAAACATTCCTCTCTAAAGTATTATGTTTCACGTTGAAATTTCCGCGGATACTGTATAAAATAGTGCAATTTAACTCAATTGATAACCATTAACATTTTCTACTAGATTTGATTACGGAATACACTTGTTTTCATTTCTATTTTTATTGTTTTACAAAAAGTAATCGCGAAAATTGAGTGATTTTCAAGTCTAAAACCGAACAGAGTGCCGGTCTTAGCTAAGAGGTATTTCAATTTTCTATAAAATTAAAATTTGGACAAAATTTTCTATAGAAATAAAATTTTGACAAAATTTTCTATAGAAATAAAAATTTAACAAAATTTTTTATAGAAATAAAATTTTGACAAAATTTTTTATAGAAATAAAATTTTGACAAAATTTTCTATAGAAATAAAAATATTTCTTTTGTTTTGTGGTAAAATTTTCTCCAAACTTTTCTATAGAAATAGATTTTTGACAATATTTTCTATAAAATAAAATTTTGACAATATTTTCTATAGAAATAAAATTTTGACCAAATTTTCTATAGAAATAAAATTTTAAAAAAATTTTCTATAGAAATAAAATTTTGATAAAATTTTCTAAAGAAATAAAATTTTGAAAAAAATTTCTATAGAAATAAAATATTGACAAAATTTTCTATAGAAATCAAATTTTGAATAAAATTTCTATAGAAATAAAATTTGACCAAAATGATCTATAGAAATAAAAATATTTCTTTTGTTTTGTGGTAAAATTTTCTCCAAACTTTTCTATAGAAATAAAAATTTGACAAGATTTTCTATAGAAATAAAATGTTGACAAAATTGTCTATAGAAATAAAATTTTGACAAAATTTTCTATAGAAATAAAATTTTAACAAAATTTTCTATAGAAATAAAATTTTGACAATATTTTCTATAGAAATAAAATTTTGACAAAATTTTCTATAGAAATAAAATTTTGACAAAATTTTCTATAGAAATAGAATTTTGACAAAATTTTCTATAGAAATAGAATTTTGACAATATTTTCTATAGAAATAAAATTTTGACAAAATTTTCTATAGAAATAAAAATTTAACAAAAATTTCTATAGAAATAAAAATTTGACAAGATTTTCTATAGAAATAAAATGTTGACAAAATTGTCTATAGAAATAAAATTTCGAAAAAAATTTTCTATAGAAATAAGAATATTTCTTTTGTTTTGTGGTAAAATTTTCTCCAAAATTTTCTATAGAAATAAATTTTTGACAAAATTTTCTATAGAAATAAAATTTTGACAAAATTTTCTGTAGAAATAGAATATTGACAAAATTTTCTATAGAAATAAAATTTTGACAAAATTTTCTATAGAAATAAAATGTTGACAAAATTTTCTATAGAAATAAAATTTTGACAAAATTTTCTATAGAAATAAAATTTTGAAAAAAATTTCTATAGAAATAAAATTTTGACAAAATTTTCTACAGAAATAAAATTTTGACAATATTTTCTAAAAAATAAAATTTTGACAAAATTTTCTATACGAATAAAATTTTGACAAAATTTTCTATAGAAATAAAATTTTGACAAAATTTTCTATAGAAATAAAATTTTGACAAAATTCAAAAGCTTTTTAAAATATCCACAAAATATGACTGAAAACTTTAAAGAAAGATTTTTTAAATTTGGTAAATTTTTGGTGAAATTTTCTTCAAATTTTATTGGTTCGAAAATTGGATTGGTTCCAAAATTTTAGAATTAAGCGGAAAAATACTAAATTAATACTAGAAAAAAATGTTGAAAAATATGAAAGATTATGCAACCTAAATTTTAGGACAAGGACATAATATTAAGAACAAATTTCTTTAACTTAATGAAATTTTAATTAAAAGAACTTTTAAATCTTTGCTTCAATTGTTTTTTTCATCAAATTTAAGACACGAATCTTGGAAATTTGAGTCTTTCGTTAAAGTCATTTATGTTTGAAGTAAAGCAAAATTTCCCTAATTTAAAGAAAAACACATTTGTTTTATAAAAATTAGCTGATATTAAAAATAAAAAATCTTCGAATATATGCTAAGACTTTTTTGAGAATTTTACATTTTCGGCTAAAATTTTTTTGGAATTAAAACAACATTTTTTAATTTGAATTATTTGTTATAATTTGGACTTTTAGACTGGCATTTGTTTATACATAAGGGCTTTATTAATATATAGCAAATAGTGAATGAAAATTCGATAAATGAGATCTGTATTCTCATTTTATTTTGAATGGTTCTAGATTTAAAGCTAAATACGTCCTTAAAAATGGCTTTATTTTAATGAAGCCGCATCTTTGACTCGGAATCAATACCCAAATCCAAGCAAATTTTTTTTTTTTTGAGTATGCATGGTGAGTCTTCTCTCAAAAGAGAGAAGATTCATTCCGCCGTTCAGATAATAAACAAATTTTAACACAATAACTCCATCTTTTTTCCTGAAGTCTTGCTCACCGATGAGATAAAAAAAATAAATAACTGCCCTATTTTAAGCACGACAAATTTCTATTTTTCCGATAAATTTCAAGTCAATCGGGAAGAGCTTTCCTCCAAAGCCAAATATCAAGACCACGACACCACCAGTTTCCTAAGAAATTTTATGGAATATTGAAGCCAGTCCACCATAAATTAAATCAAGAATTGACTGAAGTTCCTTAGATTTAAAAAAATATATATCATTTGTCATTACCATTAAACAGAATCTTGCGCAAAGAATTATCCGTTTGCATCTCACATTTTATTCTATACGTCTATCTTAATTGAGATTATACCATTTTCTTGGCATCTCTTTTCATATCTTTAACACTTTGTTCGCAAGATTACAGAAGGGAGTTCCTTTGTTGCCTTCAGATTCTATTTTCAAAAATCTTTTTTTTTTTGTCTTTTATATCATCATAGCAAACGAATGACGATGATATTGCTTTTGTTGTGCTTACTTATGTTACGCGCACAATTAAGGATTAAATGTTATAAGGGACGACAGTTGAAGGAAGCATCAACAGAGACATCTAAGTGCATTTGGTTTCGTTTTCAGAAGATTTAAATGAAGCAAGAAGAAAAAGATATCGGAACAAAGGAATTTGATATTGTTGTCCTTGCTATTTGCTGCTATCACACTTCAGGTGGTGACAAATGTCTCATATTTTTTTTTTTTTTCAATTTGTATTAAGAGTTTCAAGTTAAGGGTAATAGAATCTTTATACTTTCTTTCAGAAATGCCATATATTGAAAATTGCTGAGGAAAGTCATTTACTTATTATATAAAGAAGATCAAATTCTTTGCAAGAGTATAGTCTCACACGGAAAAAATTCCATCCATATCCTTAATTTGCTTATATCTCCTAAGCCAAGCGTCCTAGAAAGAAAAAGAGGTTAATTCGTGATCAACCCCAAAAAATCGAAAAGTCCACCCAAATCCCAAAAATATCGAAATTTTTATATGAAAAACTTTTTTTGCCCATATATCCTAAGCTAAGCGTCCTAGAGAGAAAAGGAGGTTAATTCGTTTATAACCCCAAAAAAAAATCGAAAATTCCTTTAAACCCCTAAAAATATCGACATTTTTATATGAAAAACTTATTTCATCTGATATCTCCTAAACTAAGCGTCCTAGAAATAAAAGGAGGTTAATTCGTGATAACCCCCAAAAATTGGAAACATCCCAGAGAGAAAGGGAGGTTGATTTGCGACACTCCAAAAAAGGCAAAAAGTCCATCCAAATCCAAAAAAAAATCGAAATTTTTATATGAAAAACTTCATTCGCTTATATCTCCTAAGCTAAGCGTCCTAGAGAGAAATGGAGGTTAATTCGTGATTACCCACAAAAAATTTTCATCCAAATCCTACAAAATCGAAATTTTTATATGAAAAACTTCTTTTTCTCATACCTCCTAAGCTAAGCGTCATAGAGAGAAAAGGAAACGCCGAAACGTCCTACAGAGAAAAGGAGATTAATTCGTAAAAACCCCCAAAAAATCAAAAATGTCATCCATATCCTAGAAAAATTTAATTTTTATTAAACTTAAATTACACAGAAAAAAATTTTCACGAAAATTTTTCCAATTAAAGTCTTAATTGAGTTTTAAAAAATATTCAATTAAAAATTTAATTTGTTCAACAATTTTTTTAATTGAAACAAAAATTAATCACAAAAATTAATTTTTTAATTGATACTATAATTTTTGTAATTGAAAACATTTCAATTAAAAAATAATTGGATCAATTAATTTCGTGATTGAATCAGAATTTTTTTTTGTGTGAGCGTCCTAAAGCGAAAAGGAACTTAATTCATGATAACCCCCAAAAAATCGAAACGTCCTAGAGAGAAAAGGAGGTTAATTCGTGATAACCTCCAAAAAATCGAAAATACCATCCAAATCCTAAAAAGAATCGAAATTTTTATAAGAAAAACTTATTTCGCTCAAGAAGTTTTTCATTAATAAAACGCAATAGATTCCTAAAGGCGATGGAAAGTTTTGTAACGCAAACGGCATTCATTACAGGATGGTTGATGTGTAATGCAACAAAGTAAAGCGTTATATTTTTTTCCGAGTCCGAACGGTTTCACATTGCGGCGAAAGCACATAAGAAGCTTTGAAAACATTAGAAATCGTCCGTCTCAGGAGATAATCCACCTTTAACTGGGATTGAACCCATACAAGGCGGGTATGCTAACAATTGCCCTATGCTCACTTTGGAATGACTTCTCATAGGAGAAAACCAAATATGGGCCACATTCATCCAAGTAAAGTATTAGCATTTTCATTTTCTGTCTCTTTTATGTATCGGTGAGAAATATGTTCAGCTCACGAGCAAATTTGCGCGTACATTTTGGTCAAATCTGGCTTTGACGTTAACATCACTCATTTCTGGTGACGTTAACGCGATGCAACACTGTCAGTATCATAAGGTCTGTTCGCGTACTTTTCCAGTAAAAACTAGCAAAAGAGTGTATTTTACTCTCTTTGCTTAAAATTTCTGAAAAGAACTCGAACGGCATCCAGTAACTATTTGCACATTCAAATTTTCAACTTCTAAAACAAACAAGTGTATACGGCCGTAAGTTCGGCCAGGCCGAATCTTATGTACCCTCCACCATGGATTGCGTAGAAACTTCTACGAAAGACTGTCATCCACAATCGAATTACTTGGGTTGTGGTATCTTAAAACTTCTTAACATCGTTTTCTAAATTGTGAGTTAGTCCATACGTGGTATATATTAGACAAAAAAACTTATGTATAGGTAAGTCTACAAATAATTACCAATCGACATGGACTTTTGCACCGTACGTAGAGAGCCAGAATTGAAATATGGGGGCCGCTTATATGGGGGCTATATAGATTGATGAACTTGATATGGACCAATTTTTGTGTGATTGGAAATCGATTTATCTGAGGGATATATATAAATATAGACCGATATGGACCTAGTTACGCATGGTTTTTAACGACCATATACTAGCACAATGTACCAAATTTCAACTCACTCGGATGAAATTTGCTCTTCCAAGAGGCTCCAAAAACAAATCTCGGGATCGGTTTATATGGGGCTATATATAATTATGATATGGACCACTTTTGGCATGGTTGTTAAATATCATATACGATCACCACGTACCAAATTTCAAGCAGATCGGATGAATTTTGCTTCTCCAAAAGGCACCGGAGGTCAAATCTGGGGATCGGTTTATATGGGAGCTATATATAATTATGGGCTGATAGGAACCAATTCCTGCATGGTTGTTGGATACCATATACTAACATCACGTACCAATTTCAACCGAATCGGAAGAATTTTGCTCTTCCAAGGGGTTCTGGAGGTCAAATCTGGGGATCGGTTTATATGGGGCCTATATATAATTATGGGCCGATACCGACCAACTTTTACATGGGAGTTTGAGGCCATATATTAACACCACGTACCAAATTTCAACTGAATCAGATGAATTTTGGCCTTCCAAGAGGCTCCGGAGGTCAAATCTGGTGATCGGTTTATATGGGGGCTATATATAATTATGAACCGATGTGGACCAATTTTTGCATGGTTGTTAGAGACCATATACTAACACCATGTACCAAATTTCAGCCTGATCGGATGAAATTTGCTTCTCTTAGAGGCCTCGCAAGCCAAATCGGGGGATCGGTTTATATGGGGGCTAAATATAATTATGGACCGATGTGGACGAATTTTTGCATGGTTGTTATAGACCATATACTAACACCATGTACCAAATTTCAGCCGGATCGGATGAAATTTGCTTCTCTTAGAGGCCTCGCAAGCCAAATCGGTGGATCGGTTTATATGGGGGCTATATATAATTATGGACCTATATGGACCTATTTTTGCATGGTTGTTATATATATGATATACTAACACCATGTACCAAATTTCAGCCGGATCGGATGAAATTTGCCTCTCTTAGAGGCCTCGCAAGCTAAATTTGGGGGTCCGTTTATATAGGGGCTATACGTAAAAGTGGACCGATATGGCCCATTTTCAATACCGTCTGACCTACATCAATAACAACTACTTGTGCCAAGTTTCAAGTCGATAGCTTGTTTCGTTCGGAAGTTAGCGTGATTTCAACAGACGGACGGACGAACGGACATGCTCAGATCGACTCAGAATTTCACCACGACCCAGAATATATATACTTTATGGGGTCTTAGAGCAATATTTCGATGTGTTACAAACGGAATGACAAAGTTAATATACCCCCCATCCTATGGTGGAGGGTATAAAAACGGATCCTCTTTTTTTAATTTCCAGTTGTAGTTGAGGAACATGTACATTGTACTGGTGCTTTATTTATTATCAACAAGCAGCTGGAAACGTATGCTATTATTGTTTGCAAGATTTTACTGGAGAAAAGATCTCTAGCAAAACCTTGCAATTTCTCTATCTAATGACTGTCAAATGTAGTCTCTCTCCGGCTCTCTTTTGCTGGATTTTTGGTGTAAACGAACGACTTCCAGTAAAAATTTGTGCCAATTATCAAAGATTATCGAGTTGTCGAACGGAGCTATAACAACGAGCAAAAAATTTCTTCATATTTAAATGCTGGAGGGCCGTACCTATAGCCGCATTAGGGTTTCTAACCAAATGCAAAGCAATCACACTTAGGTTAGGTTAGGTTATGTGGCAGCCCGATGTATCAGGTTCACTTAGACTATTCAGTCCATTGTGATACCACAGTGATGCACTTCTCTCTTATCACTGAGTGCTGCCCGATTCCATGTTAAGCTTAATGACAAGGGACCTCCTTTTTATAGCCGAGTCCGAACGGCGTTCCACATTCCAGTGAAACGACTTAGAGAAGCTTTGAAACCCTCAGAAATGTCACCAGCATTACTGAGGTGTGATAATCCATCGCTGAAAAACTTTTTGGTGTTCAGTCGAAGCAGGCATCGAACCCACGACCTTGTGTATGCAAGGCGGCATGCTAACCATTGCACCACGGTGGCTCACTTGAATCACACTTGAATTCCTTCACAAATATCATTATTTCTGAATGAAATAGATCATTTTGATCCTGTAAGCTTGTAAACAATAAAATTAACTGTTACTACAATAAATCTGTCAGCTGCCAGACGAGCGACTTAAAAAGTCACCTGTAGTCAGCCAGACTGTAAACCACTCCTAATACCCAACCATACTCCCTAGCATAGCGATGTCGTGTTGCGACATTGTTACGCATACTACCAGGAAGGTAAGTCAAAGTGTATTAATAAGAGATGACACATCACACCATCATCCCTAGAGCAGAAAAATAAGCTCATTTCACCGGAGGTTTCAATAACGTTCCCATCATACTCTTCCATTCAATATTTACTTGCTTGCCTTGCGGTACATGGGGTTGATCAAGTTGTCGTCATCACCATCACGCTAGCATTTAGATTCCAATGGCTTGAGGCCCCGGCTTGTCATTGACAATGCTGAAGCTGCTTCTTTGTATAAATGGATATGGCTAACCGCATGTCTAAGTGCGTGCCAATGCTTGCATTCAAAATACTCAAAAGAAGGGAAAACATTGTTTTTTTCTTAGCCTTAAAGAATTTTTAGAAAATAATTGGCAAATAAATGTTAAATTTGTTTTTATAATTGTGCATGCAAAAACAAGCGAAAACAACAACATGCCTGTAATGCCTAAAAAAAAAAACAACCACGAAAACACAAATGGAAAAATCCTCGTCGAGAGATGTGTGGTTGATTGCCACCATTAAGAAGCATGGTGTGATGTTTAATTTACCTCAAGATATCACGGCTATATCTTCAGGGAATACGTGTTTCTTTCTAGTTGAGAACATGCTGAGGACATGCTGAAACATAAAGGTACTCTCATATTGTTGTGACACATACCATTTTTTTGTAGAATGGGTCCACAAGGATTAACCATTGCAAAGGGAAGAATGAAAAGGCCAGACATAGACAATAATGATGATATATTGACAAGAAATTCAACAATTTTTTATCTAAGTTTTGACATTTTATTGATGAAATTGTTAAGCCACGGTAGTTGAGCAGCAGAACAAATTGTAAATTTGGAAGCACTTAAATTATGGTATCCATAGGTTAGGTTAGGTGGCAGCACGATGTATCAGGCTCACTTAGACTATTCAGTCCATTGTGACATAGCTACTGAAAATTCAACACGTTTTTTGTTGTATAGATATTCGAAACTGTTTCCCACTAGATTGTACGATAACTTATAGGAATGAACGGATCCCTTGCAAATTCGATATCTAAATTAAATCAAGTTTGAAGCTAGGTTTCAAAATCAACTCTGAAACAATCATCGTTTCCGCGAGAATGCTTATTTTAACCAGTTTCGACAACGATTTCAAATTCTTATTAACCCAAATTTAAACTGGATTAACAGTACAAATTATTGCATGTTGCAAGTAAAAAGCATCTTTACAATAACGTTGGGATGTGTTAGGTTGAGAAAAGAATTTTTCTGATTATAATTCTATTACTATTTTAAGAATTCTGTGCTCTCGATGAATTTCTTGATTTAATTCCATTTTACTTCATTTAATCGGTTTAAGTTCGGTATGTTTTCGGCTTCCAGATGTTGGATTCTGTACCGTGTAAATGTCGGGCAGTGACATAAATAATTTTCAATTGTCTCCTCGTCCTCTCCTCGCACCCTACATACACTATGATTGGTACCACATATATACGATGCAAGAGTGTCTTGAGGTCCAAATATTCCGACATAACTCCTACAGTCCCACTGATCCTATCCTTACTATCTTTTAGTAGCTCTCTTGTTTTGTCCTCATCGGGATCTACACACTGTTCCATAGTTCTGCATATGCTCGCTTCATCCACGCCTTTATCTTAGACCGAGTAGCCTCATACGGTTTGGGGTTATTCAAGTTTATTACCTCAGTTTTCTGGCCTTTTATCGCTAGATCATTAAGACACTCGTTTCTTCATTCTACCCTTCAGTGAGCAGATGTTGGGACCTGTACCTTGAAATGGCGGGCACTGACATAAATAATGTTCAAGTGTCTCTTCGTCCTCTCCGCACTACCTAAATAAACTATCATTTTCTACAACTATACGATGCAAGTGTGTCTTGAGGTCCAAGTGTTCCGTCATAACTCCAACAGTCCCCCTGCTATCTTTGACCTCTTCGGGATCTTCCCATATGGTCTTCGTGGTCTTTCCGATCGCTTCACTATTCCACAGTTCTGCAAGTGCTCGCTTTGCCCACGCCTCTATCTCTGATCCTATACTTACTGTCTTTTAGTAGCACTCTTGTTTTATAGTCATCGGGGTCTACGCACTGTTCCATAGTTCTACATGTGCTCGTCTCGCCCTCGCATTTATCTTAGTCCTAGTAGCCCCATACAGCTTGGGGTTATTCAAATTTATTTCCAAAGTTTCCTGGAATTTTATCTCTAGATCACTAACGCGCTCGTTTTATTGTCATCGGGGTCTACGCACTGTTCCATAGCTCTACATGTGTTAAAACTATCATTCAAGTGTGTCCTTACTGTCTTTTAGTAGCAATCTTGTTTTATCGTCATCGGGGTCTACGCACAGTTCCATAGTTCTACATGTGCTCGTCTCGCCCTCGCATTTATCTTAGTCCTAGTAGCCCCATACAGCTTGGGGTTATTCAAGTTTATTTCCAAAGTTTCCTGGCCTTTTATCGCTAGATCACTAACGCGCTCGTTTCCTTCTACCCTACAGTGAGCAGATGTTGGGACCTGTACCTTGTAAATGCCGTTCAGTAACATAAATAATGTTCAGGTGTCTCTTCGTCTTCTCCGCACGCCCTAAATAAACTATAATTTTCTACAACTATACGATGTAAGTGTGTCTTAAGGTTCAAGAGTCCAGTCATAACTCCAACAGTCCCTCTGCTATCTTTGACCTCTTCGGGATCTTCCCATATGGTCTTCGTGGTCTTTCCGATAGCTTCACTGTTCCACAGTTCTGCAAGTGCTCGCTTTGCCCACGCCTCTGTTTCTGTCGGAGTAGCACAATATGGAATGGAGTTAATCAAGTTTATTCCCCAGTATCCTTGGCGTTTATCGCTAGGTCATTACAATCGTTTCCTTCAACACCACAGTAAGCAGGCACCCAGAGGAGTCGGTGTAGGAATTTATTATATTTTTACCATTCTAAAATGGTTCGTGATTTCGCTGTATTGGAGTGCTATAGCCATCTGGCTATCGGTGGGAAAATTTTCTCTTAGCGTATACATTTCGTGATCGCTCGGATTTCCGCTTGCAGAATTGTGTTATGGTCTGCCAAGAGGAAGAAGATTTCGGTGCTAGAGCCCTCTATGTATAACCCCCAATCCCGTTCTATCGTTCATCTTCGCTCGGTCGATGTAACACTTGTTACCATAAGAGGCCTCTAAAAGGGTTGCGTTAGATCACGGTTGTCCCTCCGGTAACAGAATTTTGTATTCGGTCGCTAGTGTTTCTACAGGTATACGATCAAGGAGCACTCCTAAATCTTAAGTGCCTTCTGCCTTTACCTCTATTATCCTGTGATTGGTGTGTTCCCGATTCTTTTGAACTGAACCATTTGAGACATTCCGTGATCACTCCGATTTCCGCTTGCAGAATTGTATCACGAACTTTACTTGTAAAGGACAAACTTATTATTATATTAGAGAAATTCGTCTTTTATGCTAAGCAAAGTTCCCATTCGGGCGCATAAGGACAAGAAATCTTTGTATTCTAGACAGTGTTGCCAACTCCCCAAGGCCAAAAAGCACCAAAAAAAATATTATAAATTCTAACATCTAAAATCGAAAATTAAATGTTCTACTAAAAAAAAACAAGTATATACGGCCGTAAGTTCGGCCAGGCCGAATCTTATGTACCCTCCACCATGGATTGCGTAGGAACTTCTACTAAAGGCTGTCATCCACAATCGAATTACTTGGGTTGCGATAACACTTGCCGATGGCAAGGTATCGTAAAACTTTTTAACACTGTCTTCTAAATTGTAAGTTAGCCCATACGGGGTATATATTAAACAAAAAAAGGCCGATTAAATACGTATATAATCTAGTTTGACAAAATTTTCTATAGAAATAAAATTTTGACAAAATTTTCTTTAGAAATGAAACCTTGACAAAATTTTCTATAGAAATAAAATGTTGACAAAATTTTCTATGGAAATAAAATTTTGACAAACATTTGTATAGAAATAAACTTTTGACAAAACTTTCTATAGAAATGAAATTTTGACAAAACTTTCTATAGTAATAAAATTTGACAAAATTTTCTATGGAAATAAAGTTTTGGTAGATTATTTTTGGCGATATGGACCAATTTTTGTGTAATAAGTCATCGGCTATATATAACTAAAGACCGATATGGACCAAGTTTTACATGGCTGTTAGAGGCCATGTATTGACAAAATGTACCAAATTTCAACCGTATCGGAAGACTTTTGCTCCTCCAAGAGGTTCCGGACGTCAAATCTGGGGACGGTTTATATGGGAACTATATATAATTATGGACCGATATGGACCAATTTTTGCATGGTTGTTAGAGACCATATACTAACACCATGTACCAAATTTCAACTGGATCGGATGAATTTTGCTCTTCCAAGAGGCTCCGGAGGTCAAATCTGGGGATCGGTTTATATGGGGGCTATATATAATTATGGACCGATATGGACCAATTTTTGCATGGTTATTAGAGGCCGTAAACTAACATCAGGTACCAAATTTCAACCGGATCGGATGAATTTTGCCCCTCCAAGAGGCTCCGGAGGTCAAATCTGGGGATCGGTTTATATGGGGGCTATATATAATTATGGACCGATATGGACCAATTTTTGCATGGTTGTTAAAAACCGTATACTAAGACCACGTACTAAATTTCAACCGGATCGGATGAATTTTGCTCCTCCAAGAGGCTCCGGTGGTCAAATCTGGGGATCGGTTTATATGGGGGCTATATATAATTATGGACCGATATGGACCAATTTTTGCATGGTTGTTAAAAACCGTATACTAAGACCACGTACTAAATTTCAACCGGATCGGATGAATTTTGCTCCTCCAAGAGGCTCCGGTGGTCAAATCTGGGGATCGGTTTATATGGGGGCTATATATAATTATGGACCGATATGGACCAATTTTTGCATGGTTGTTAGAGGCCGTATACTAACATCAGGTACCAAATTTCAACCGGATCGGATGAATTTTGCCCCTCCAAAAGTCTCCGGAGGTCAAATCTGGGGATCGGTTTATATGGGGGCTATATATAATTATGGACCGATATGGACCAATTTTTGCATGGTTGTTAGAGACCATATACTAACATCAGGTACCAAATTTCAATCGGATCGGATGAATTTTGCCCCTCCAAGAGGCTCCGGAGGTCAAATCTGGGGATCGGTTTATATGGGGGCTATATATAATTATGGACCGATATGGACCAATTTTTGCATGGTTGTTAGAGACCGTATACTAAGACCACGTACCAAATTTCAACCGGATCGGATGAATTTTGCTGCTCCGGGAGGCTCCCCAAGCCAAATTTGGGGATCGGTTTATATGGGGGCTATACGTAAACGTGGTCCGATATGGCCCATTTTCAATACCATCCGACCTACATCAATAACAACAACTTGTGCCAAGTTTCAAGTCGATAGCTTGTTTCGTTCGGAAGTTAGCGTGATTTCCACAGACGGACGGACAGCCGGACAGACGGACGGACGGACGGACAGACGGACGGACGGACGGACATGCTTAGATCGACTCAGAATTTCACCACGACCCAGAATATATATACTTTATGGGGTCTTAGAGCAATATTTCGATGTGTTACAAACGGAATGACAAAGTTAATATACCCCCATCCTACGGTGGAGGGTATAAAAAAAAAAAAAAAACCTTCCGAAGATGTTTTAAGAGGGGTATTAATATCGAGTTTAGCCGCTAAAATAGTGATTTTTTCACAATTACTTTTCTTTAATAAATCATTTTAAGGAATACAAACTTTGTGAAAATTTGCTTTTGGTTATTCCCCATCAAGTTATAATAAAATTTGCAGCAAATATGCATAATTTTATGCCCATTTTTACTGATATAGTTTTCACATTAGCGGCAAAACTCAAACTTAGTACTCACCATTATGAACCGCTATTCAAGTATACACCTTGATCAGTTTTAATGCTTTCGTCCAATTCGTTTTGATCAGTGATGTTTTTCACCTTTCAAAATATTAATATATGGAAGGAGTCTATTGCTTATTTCAGTTGTGCGTGCTTTTGTGAATTTAATACAAACGTTTTTAATGACATCTTTACTAAATTCAAAAATTCGACACTCATCGCCCGACTTTCCTACAGAATACCCTAAATAACAATATTAATTAAAAAATAATCAATACCAACTTCCTAACAATCAAATTCTATATTTGCCAATAAATTTAATTTCTTCGGCTCTTGACAGTCTAATCAAAATTTTTGTATCAATTAAACTTAATACTGTTCAAAATAAAAAAAGCACCAAAAGCACTAAATGAAAATGCCAGAAAGCACCAAGTTGGTGCTTTTTTTGAACAGGCACCAAAAAGGCAATTTGGTGCTTTTTAGAAATCAAAAAGCACTAAATTTGGTGCTAAAAGCACCAAATTGGCAACACTGATTCTAGATAATATTTTTTCAGGATGAGAAAAAAGAGAGTAGTGAGAGAAGGGAGTTGTGAGCGAATATGCATATGTTTCTCACAAGCACTTCTCTCACGAACCTGGATTGGCATGGTATGCAAAAAAGAAAACCGCTGTTAAATTCGTAAATGCATGAATTATGTATTTTTTCTAGAATAAACACTCGAGAAATGAAAAGAGATTTTGGTGCTATGATCAAGATTTCGGGTTTTCGAAAGTCAATTCAGAAACCAACTCTCTTCCCTTTAAAATGAAATATGAAGTCGTTCATTCTAAAGACAATTTCTCAGCTCAATTCTTTCATCATTTTATTTGTGTGAAATCAAATTTAAAGCATGTCCTCATATCTTCTGTGAACAATGCAACGAAACAAAAGACACGAGGAACCAAAACTTTATCCATTAATTACTCACACAACAACTTGTTTTCTGGATGACTTTTATTTAACCTCCTACTCATACCTCATCCCAGCACAATTCCACATCCCACTTTATTGGCAATTTCCTTTCAATTAGTTCAGGAATTCCAATAGCAAAGAGCTTCTCCATAGAGAGTATGTGGAGATGTTTGAATGGATCGACAAACATTCATGAATTTTGTTTTCCATCCAAACCAAACTCTAGACTGGCATCGAAATAAAATAATGAATAAATGAATGTGAATATGACGCAAAAAAAACGAACAAATAAAAAACATGTGGAGTTAACGCATGGATCTCCTGCTGGTGTGTTGTGTGAATTTAGTACAACCATCAATATCTATAATCCGGAAGCGCGTTGCATTAAGGAATGTGTGTGTGGAGACTATAATGCCACAACTTTTTGTTTTGTAGCCAATAGCATTGTTCTGCTGGTAGTGGTGGTTATATCAAAAACATCCTTCAACAATCCATCATGCATGAACTCTGTTGGCGATCTGGCGGCCAACGTTGGTGCTGCCACACCAAATTGCAGTCAGTGCCAGAGAACAATCAATAGCTCAGCTTGGGTTGTTGTTATTTTCGCATCAATGAAGAGTGGGCAGAGGAATGAAAGGATATTCATTTGCAAGGACTAACTTTTGTTTTTTTATCTTCTTCTTGGAATTGGCCGAAATTAATGAATAAATAATATGGACACAAAAAGTTGCTCAATTCGATTTTTCCGGTTTTGTTTTTTTGAGCTGACTGGCAACCATCGATAGGCAGACAACCCGATGAACAGACAACCGTGGTATATCCATACAACCATTAAGTGGAGTTTCGAATTGGAGGAATAAAAAATACTTTGTGCATATGTTTGAAGTTTAAGTGGTATCTGTGCGAAGTGTATATCAAGTAAAACGTTTTGTGGTCAGAGAAGGTCATACAGATTCTACTGCTGCGATTGAAAAGAAAATACAGTTAATTACGGATAATAAATTTTTTGTTGCAGCAATCAAAATGGAGGCTACAAGAGACAGGACAAACAAATACACAGTGTGGAAGGACATTCGCATCATCTAAGGTCAGACGAAACATTATCCTAATTTTAACAAGTGAACATAGGTAAGAACCTATTCCTCGAAGACGCGCTCACCCGCATGCATAGGGTCATGAGTTCTATTCCATTATTAAACGAACGCCAAAATGAAATCTTCTTCAAGGAAGGAGAAATTCCTCCATTAGTTCTCACTTATACTGGAAGTCCAAACGGAACCGCTTAATTGATAAGAGGACGGCCAATCGACCTGTAGGTTAGGTTAGGTTAGGTGGCAGCCCGATGTATCAGGCTCACTTAGACTATTCAGTCCATTGTGATACCACATTGGTGAACTTCTCTCTTATCACTGAGTGCTGCTCGATTCCATGTTAAGCTCAATGACAAGGGACCTCCTTTTTATAGCCGAGTCCGAACGGCGTTCCACATTGTAGTGAAACCACTTAGAGTAGCTTTGACCCCCTCAGAAATGTCACCAGCATTACTGAGGTGGGATAATCCACCGCTGAAAAACTTTTTGGTGTTCGGCCGAAGCAGGAATCGAACCCACGACCTTTTGTGTGCAAGGCGGGCCTGCTAACCATTGCACCACGGTGGCTCCCCGTAGGTCTTTTGAATTGTAGTTTTGTTCTTAGACAAGAAGTTAGTGTGCAGGGAGTGTTCTCCTGGAAGTGCCATAATTCCTGTGCTTTGCCCCCTGCACTTCATTAGGTGCCGGTGGGTTAGGAAGCCGCAGTGTTACCTCATGAAGAGCATTTTGGACTCATGCAGTAGATTCTATTCCGTTGTCTTACGAGTAGAGAGATATCCACCGCATTATTATGCCACGTTTGGGTCTCATTCATACTGGGAAACCAAACCGGGCCGCATAATCGATAAGGGGACGACAAATCGGCTTGTAGGTCTTTTGTCCTGAGGCTTTTTGCAGTCCTTGCAGTGAGTGACACCCTGTAGGTGCTGGTGGGTGATTTTGGAGCCATACCGCAGATGCTATTCCGGTGACTTAAAGTGACACCCAATGCAGTATTCTTCAACGTCTGGTTGTTCCTGCATTGGTCTCGCTTCTACTGAGAGTCCAAACCAGGCCGTATAATCGATAAGGGGAAATCTTCTTCAAGGAAGGAGAATTTCCTTCCTTGAAAACGGCTTCATTTCATTGCAAAAGGTTTCAATTCATGTGAAAATTATTCGTTTCAAAATTTGTTTAATATCTCATGTTTTATAACACCAATACCTCCCGAAACCATTTTTGGTGCTCGTCCTTTTTTTCAGATTTACCCCAAAATTATCATCCTAATGCCAACCAATGTTCCATGGTGGCACACTTAATTCTCACGTATCTTAATATGATGCAGCAACTCACGTCATATAGCAATAGCACTGGTTTTAGTCATGTCCAAAGAATTCTACCAAACTAAATACTAACCTTCACAATAATTACTCTCAATGAAATGAGATACCACTTAGAAACATCAACACAAGTAATTAGAAACAGTTTTCCCAATTTCCGTAACAGCATTAGAAACAAAAAATAGTATTCGCTTTAATTAAACAAAGGGAGAAATTTGTGTACGATGTACGTTGGTGCTATTGTTTCCACAACAAAAGCACTCAGAACCATAGAAACTATCAAAAAATAAATGTAAATAATTTCGGACATCATCAACATTTGATTTGAAAAAAAAGTTAAAAATTAGGGGTTTTAACACTGATGACATATGTAGTTAATTTGATGTAGACTTGAATATTTAAAACTTTAGATGGTTTAGATGGTACATAGAATTATAAATCGGAGGCAAGGCTATAGGTGCTTTGACTCAGAAAAAGAACAGTAATATAATGATGAACTAAGAAGCTAGATTCCATTTAGACGTCATATCTTCTAGCTCCGAAGATAGGGATTCAATTGTTAGGTCTGTAGGTATGACAGGACATCCGAATCTCCTCGTGATGTGAGACGAGGAACTCATTTCGGACATTCGTCCTACATTCCAGGAGAGATAACTATTTAAGAACCTAGAGTTGCCGAATCGAAGCTGTTGCAATGTGCAAACACTGACAGCACTCGTACTGGAAGTGCTCCTTAGGTGACTTTGAATGACATCTATCGCAATTCCCTGGGAGACATTTTGAATCGTCTGTAGTTTCTCCATTGCATTTCAGTGACGGCAGAAGTCTTGAAATATGCTGGGAATCAAGGGACGATCTATTAAGTCGCCACGATCCTGCCAGCCAACACCTTCAGGTATGTGTACCTATTCTCTTCCTTCTTCGAGGCCGTTTCCGTAAAAAAGATAATCTCACTCCAAGAATCTTTGGTTTCATGACAAGATGTATGCTCTGGTCGCAAAAGTTCACCCCTTTCTTCCTATATATAAAGTGGGTCGCCAAAGACAAATAAGAGAACTCAATTACATTGAGTTTCACTTATTGAGTTCTATTAGTTGAGTCCAGAATGAAGTAGTTATCAGATTTTTGGGTTGGCAGAACAGACTAATAGATGTCCCGTGATGTACAGCAAATGCTCACACATTGAACATTCAACTTGAATTGCAGGGTTCAGAAGTGAGAGGTAACTATTCAGGTACTTGGAGATGCAAGATCGTAGCTGAAATAAGAACCCTCCTCTCGTGGTTGCTGACCGATGGTGGTCTTCTACCCAGTGTAATATTGTACTGGTAGAAGAAATTACCTTCTGACCCACTACAATTTTTACGGCCTCTAATGACTCCCATATTCCGTCATCACTGTTACAGCCGATCAGATGATTAATTCCCTTTTGAAATCGAATCCAATCTCTTTGAAAGTGTGCTTTACTGGAAGTGACACAGTTCGGGTGATTTGCCCCCTCCACTTTATCATTTGAACTTATGCTGGAGATGCTCCTCTGGTGTCTTAAAGTGACTTCTAGCGCAGTATTCTGCAACGTCTGAAGGTCCCTCAATTATTTCTCCTGGAAGTACCACTATTCGGGTGCTTTGCCCCCTGCACACCAGTAATTGCCTGAGGGTGAGGAAGCCGCAGTATTGTCTCACGGAGAGCATTTCGGACTCACGCCGCAGATGCTATTCCGTTGTTTTTCAGTGACATCGAACTCAGTATTATGCAACGTCTGGTAGTTCCTCCATTGGAACAGATAACTTAAAATGGAAGTCCAAACGGGGCCGCATAGTCGATAAGGGGACGATAAATCGACTCGTAGGTATTTTGTATTCCTTGGCTTTTTGCAGTTACATCCTGCAGGTGCTGGTGGGTGAAGAGGTCGCAGTGTTGCCTCACGGAGAGCATTTGGGACTCATGCTGCAGATTCTATTCCGGTGACTTTGAGTGGCATCCAAAGCAGTGTTCTGCATGAGTGCGCAATGAGTGTTCTCCTGGAAGTGCTACGATTCAGGTGCTTTGCCCCTGCACTTCATTAGGTGCCGGTGAGTGAGGAAGCCGCAGTGTTGCCTCACGTGGCTTTTTGCAGTCCTTGGGCAAGAAGAAGCTCCTTCTTTCGTCTTCAGTGCGTAAGGCCCACTGCAGTGAGTTTCCTCCTGGAAGTGGCATGACCCCTATGAGTGCTGGTGGGTGAGGATGTCGCAGTGTTGCCTCACAGAGAGAGAGAGAGGTCTCATTCTGCAGATGCTATTCCTGGAACCACTGCGGGTGCTAGTGCGTAAGGATGTCGCAGTGTTGCCTCTCGGACCGTATTTTGGACTCCTGCCGCTGATGCTATCCCGGTGGCTTAGAGTGACATCCAACGCAGTGTCCTGCATCGTCTGGTGGTTCCTCCATTGGGTCTCTCATATACTGGGAGTCCAAACCGGGTCGCATAATCGATAAGGGGACGACCAATCGGCCCGTAAGACTTTAGTACTCCCGTGGCTTTTTGTAGTCCTTGGACAAGAAGTGCGCAAGGCCAACTGCATTGAGTGTTCTCCTGAAAGTGGCATGGTTCGAGTGATTTGGCCCCTGTGGGTGCTGGTGGGTGAGGATGTCGGAGTGTTTGTTTGCCTCACTGACTTATTCTGCAGATGCTATTCCGGTGGCTTAGAGTGACATCCAACGCAGTGTTTTGCGGTGAGTGTCCTTCTCGAAGTGCATGGTTCGGGTGATTTGGCCCCTGCGGGTCCTAGTGGGTGAGGATGTCGCAGTGTTGCCTCACGAACTGTATTTTGAACTGATTCTGCAGATGCTATTCCGGTGGCTTAGAGTGACATCTAACGCAGAGTTCTGCATTGTCTGGTGGTTCCTTCATTGTTTCTCCCTTATACTGGGAGTCCACTCGGGAACCGAATAATCGATAAATAGACGACTAATCGGCTCGTATGTCCCTCCGTGGGGTTTGAAGTCCTTGGAAAAGGAGGTGCTCGTTGTATCAACCCCAGTGTGTAGAACCGACTGAGTGTCGTAATTGCTCTCGATGTTTCTCTTCATGGCTCTTACAGATCTTCATTTGGATATCAAAGCAGCACATCATTTATAAATTTATAAGACAATATTTGCATTCAACATTTGGATTTCGATTTCTGAATACATTGCCTTGTTCCCACTCAGTTCCAGTATAGTTCTCCTCGCATTATTACTTACTCTGGGTCACATTTCCCAAAGTCTCCTTAATATGAATTTGTGATCAGTGTGCTTTGAGGCAATCAATGCATGGGCTTTTGGTCTTTCTTCACATTTATTTCACAATATTTATCATTTCTCCAAGGTCCTGAGTGAGAGAAAACCGTCATTAGACTCTTTGACCTCCTCCTTTACCTTTGATCCATAGAACGAGTGTAATTTATCCTTATATTTCCTGGTACTCAAATATCTGTCATTCCGTTGAAGTGGCAGCAATTACACGAGTATGAAGAAATAACTATTTTCCGCATAAGCTGCCAGAGAAAAAATATTGACAACAATAGAACAATTTGTTTGATCTTTCCGTCTGATATTCGCATTACTTAGCCAGGCATGGGCAGGTATGTATTAATTGCTTCATATCAGTTCTATACATGTACATATGGGAAGTGATGTGAGAGTGTATGTGAGTGTGCGAATGTGTCTATGTATTGTTATCCTGTTCGATATTCTTCTGTTCTTTTTATCAATTTAACTCCTGCCGTTTTATTATTTTCTACCACTTTGTTTTTGTGGAACCATGAACTCGCCTAGATTAAAAGGCTTTGCTGACAAAGCACTTTTTCGCAAAAAAAAAAATCCTTCCCTCAACTATGTTCCCACAAAAAACGTAATGGTTAAAGAGCATGGAGGCGTTAAAAGTTTCACCATCAAGCATATGAACTCTACATACCTATCAAAAAAGGCCCAAGGACTAACGAGAGAAAAAAGAAACGTTACAGAGTAACCTTTATTTTTGCTTTGTCCTCCCTCACCTCATCAAAGCCCCCCCATGGAAAACTGCAAGCTCGGTTAGAGATGTGTGTAGTAATGATTTTCGTAGACCAATCAAGTATTTGATTGATTACGTGACGATTGGAAACTATATTGGCCAATAGCAGCAGCAACAACAACAACGTCTTCTTGAAACCCCTCATTCACAAACTTTTTCAATGATTGTTTGTTCTCTACGATAGAAAAAAAAGCAAATAATACCAAATCAGGCGGCTAAGCCGACTTGCTTATACCCTAATCGGGAAATTTTCTAATTGTGAAAAAAAATAATTTAAATTCATGTAACTAAATTTTTCTTTTTCTATAGAAAATTTTGTCAAAATTTTATTTCTATAAAAAGTTTTGTCAAAATTTTATTTCTATAGAAAATTTTATCAAATGTTGTCAAAATTTTATTGCTATAGGAAATTTTGTCAAAATTTTATTGCTATAGAAAATTTTGTCAAAATTTTATTTCTGTAGAACATTTTGTCAAAATTTTATTTCTATAGACAATTTTGTCAAAATTTTATTTCTATAGAAAATTTTGTCAAAATTTTATTTCTATAGAAAATTTCGTCATTTTATTTCTATAGAAAATTTTGTAAAAATTTTATTACTATAGAAAATTTCGTCAAAATTTTATTTCTATAGAAAATTTTGTCAAAATTTTATTTCTATAGAAAGATTTGCCATAATTTTATTTCTATAGAAAGTTTTGTCAACATTTTATATCAATAGACGATTTTGTCAAACTTTATTTCTATAATAAATTTTGCCAAAATTTTGTTTATATAGAAAATGTTGTCAAAATTTTATATCAATAGGCGATTTTGTAAAAATTTTTATTTCTATCGTAAATTTTGCCAAAATTTTAATTCTATAGAAAATTTTGTCAAAATTTTATTTTTATAGAAATTTTTTTCAAAATTTTATTTATATAGAAAATTTTGTGAACATTTTATTTCTATAGAAAATTTTGTCAAATTTTTATTTCTTTTGAAAATTTTGTCAAGATTTTATTTCTATCGTAAAATTTGCCAAATTTTTATTTATATAGAAAATGTTACCAAAATTTTATTTATATAGAAAATTTTGTCAAAATTTTATTTCTATGGAAAATCTTGTCAACATTTTATCTATATAGAAAGTTTTGTCAAAATTTTACTTCCATAGAAATTTTTGTCAAAATTTAGAAAAACTTTATATCTATAAAAACTTTGTCAAAATTTTATCTCTATAGAAAATTTAGTCAATATTGTATCTCTATAGAAAATTTTGTCCAAATTTTATTTCTATCGAAAATTTTGTCAAAATTTTATTTCTATAGAAAATTTTGTCAAATTTTTATTTCTTTAGAAAATTTTGTCAAGATTTTATTTCTATAGAAAATTTTGTCAAAATTGTATTTCTATAGAAAATTTTGTCAATAATTTATTTCTATAGAAAATTTTGTCAAAAATTTATTTCTATAGAAAATTTTGTGAAAATTTTATTTCTATAGAAAATTTTGTGAAATTTTTATTCCTTTAACAAATTTTGTAAAAATTTTATTTCTATAGAAAATTTTGTCAAATTTTTATTTCTTTAGAAAATTTTGTCAAGATTTTATTTCTATAGAAAATTTTGTCAAAATTTTATTTCTATAGAAAATTTTGTCAAAATTGTATTTCTATAGAAAATTTTGACAAAATTTTATTTCTATAGAAAATTTTGTGAACATGTTATTTCTATAGAAAATTTTGTGAACATGTTATTTCTATAGAAAATTTTGTGAAAATTTTATTTATATAGAAAATTTTGTGAAAATTTTATTCCTTTAAGAAATTTTGTAAAAATTTTATTTCTATAGAAAATTTTGTCAACATTTTATTATACCCTCCACCGTAGGATGGGGGTATATTAACTTTGTCATTCCGTTTGTAACACATCGAAATATTGCTCTAAGACCCCATAAAGTATATATATTCTGGGTCGTGGTGAAATTCTGAGTCGATCTAAGCATGTCCGTCCGTCCGTCCGTCTGTCCGTCCGTCCGTCTGTCCGTCTGTCCGGCTGTCCGTCCGTCTGTGGAAATCACGCTAACTTCCGAACGAAACAAGCTATCGACTTGAAACTTGGCACAAGTTGTTGTTATTGATGTAGGTCGGATGGTATTGAAAATGGGCCATATCGGACCACGTTTACGTATAGCCCCCATATAAACCGATCCCCAAATTTGGCTTGGGGAGCCTCCCGGAGCAGCAAAATTCATCCGATCCGGTTGAAATTTGGTACGTGGTCTTAGTATACGGTCTCTAACAACCATGCAAAAATTGGTCCATATCGGTCCATAATTATATATAGCCCCCATATAAACCGATCCCCAGATTTGACCTCCGGAGCCTCTTGGAGGGGCAAAATTCATCCGATCCGATTGAAATTTGGTACCTGATGTTAGTATATGGTCTCTAACAACCATGCAAAAATTGGTCCATATCGGTCCATAATTATATATAGCCCCCATATAAACCGATCCCCAGATTTGACCTCCGGAGACTTTTGGAGGGGCAAAATTCATCCGATCCGGTTGAAATTTGGTACCTGATGTTAGTATACGGCCTCTAACAACCATGCAAAAATTGGTCCATATCGGTCCATAATTATATATAGCCCCCATATAAACCGATCCCCAGATTTGACCACCGGAGCCTCTTGGAGGAGCAAAATTCATCCGATCCGGTTGAAATTTAGTACGTGGTCTTAGTATACGGTTTTTAACAACCATGCAAAAATTGGTCCATATCGGTCCATAATTATATATAGCCCCCATATAAACCGATCCCCAGATTTGACCTCCGGAGCCTCTTGGAGGGGCAAAATTCATCCGATCCGGTTGAAATTTGGTACCTGATGTTAGTTTACGGCCTCTAATAACCATGCAAAAATTGGTCCATATCGGTCCATAATTATATATAGCCCCCATATAAACCGATCCCCAGATTTGACCTCCGGAGCCTCTTGGAAGAGCAAAATTCATCCGATCCAGTTGAAATTTGGTACATGGTGTTAGTATATGGTCTCTAACAACCATGCAAAAATTGGTCCATATCGGTCCATAATTATATATAGTTCCCATATAAACCGTCCCCAGATTTGACGTCCGGAACCTCTTGGAGGAGCAAAAGTCTTCCGATACGGTTGAAATTTGGTACATTTTGTCAATACATGGCCTCTAACAGCCATGTAAAACTTGGTCCATATCGGTCTTTAGTTATATATAGCCGATGACTTATTACACAAAAATTGGTCCATATCGCCAAAAATAATCTACCAAAACTTTATTTCCATAGAAAATTTTGTCAAATTTTATTACTATAGAAAGTTTTGTCAAAATTTCATTTCTATAGAAAGTTTTGTCAAAAGTTTATTTCTATACAAATGTTTGTCAAAATTTTATTTCCATAGAAAATTTTGTCAACATTTTATTTCTATAGAAAATTTTGTCAAGGTTTCATTTCTATAGAAAATTTTGTCAAAATTTTATTTCTATAGAAAATTTTGTCAAACTAGATTATATACGTATTTAATCGGCCTTTTTTTGTTTAATATATACCCCGTATGGGCTAACTTACAATTTAGAAGACAGTGTTAAAAAGTTTTACGATTCCTTGCCATCGGCAAGTGTTATCGCAACCCAAGTAATTCGATTGTGGATGACAGCCTTTAGTAGAAGTTCCTACGCAATCCATGGTGGAGGGTACATAAGATTCGGCCTGGCCGAACTTACGGCCGTATATACTTGTTTTTATAGAAAATTTTGTCAAATTTTTATTTCTATAGAAAATTTTGTCCAAATTTTATTTCTATCGAAAATTTTGTCAAAATTTTAACACAATTTTATTTCTATAGAAAATTTTGTCAAAATTTTATTTCTGTAGAATCTTTTGTCAAATTTTTATTTCTTTAGAAAATGTTATCAAGATTTTATTTCTATAGAAAATTTTGTCGAAATTGTATTTCTATAGAAAATTTTGTCAAAAATTTATTTCTATAGAAAATTTTGTGAAAATTTTATTTCTATAGAAAATTTTGTGAAATTTTTATTCCTTTAACAAATTTTGTCAAAATTTTATGTTTATAGAAAATTTTGTAAAAATTTTATTTCTATAGAAAATTTTGTCAAGATTTTATTTCTATCGTAAATTTTGCCAAAATTTTATTTATATAGAAAATTTTATTTATATAGAAAATTTTGTCAAAATTTGTTTTCTATAGAAAATTTTGTCAAAATTTTAACAAAATTTTATTTCTATAGAAAATTTTGTCAAATTTTTATTTCTTTAGAAAATTTTGCCAAGATTTTATTTCTATAAAAAATTTTGTCAAAATTTTATTTCTATAGAAAATTTTAAAAAAAATGTATTTCTATAGAAAATTTTAAAAAAATTTTATTTCTATAGAAAATTTATTTCTATAGAAAATTTTGTCAAAAATTTATTTCTATAGAAAATTTTGTCAAAAATTTATTTCTATAGAAAATTTTGTGAAAATTTTATTTCTATAGAAAATTTTGTGAAATTTTTATTCCTTTAACAAATTTTGTAAAAATTTTATTTTATAGAAAATTTTGTCAAAATTTTATGTTTATAGAAAAATTTGTCAAAATTTTATTTCTATAGAAAATTTTGTCATAACTTTATTTCTATAGAAAATTTTGTCAAAATTTTATTTCTACAGAAAATTTTGTCAAAATTTTATTTCTATAGAAATTTGTCAAAAATTTATTTCTATAGAAAATTTTGTCAAAATTGTATTTCTATAGAAAATTTTGTCATAACTTTATTTCTATAGAAAATTTTGTCAAAATTGTATTTCTATAGAAAATTTTATCAAAATTTTATTTCTATAGAAAATTTTGTCAAATTTTTATTTCTTTAGAAAATTTTGTCAAGATTTTATTTCTATAGAAAATTTTGTCAAAAATTTACTTCTATAGAAAATTTTTTTCAAAATTGTATTTCTATAGAAAATTTTGTGAAATTTTATTCCTTTAACAAATTTTGTAAAAATTTTATTTTATAGAAAATTTTGTCAAAATTTTATGTTTATAGAAAATTTTGTCAAAATTTTATTTCTATAGAAAATTTTGTCAAAATTTTATGTTTATAGAAAATTTTGCCAAAATTTTATTTCTATAGAAAATTTTGTCAAATTTCTATTTCTTTAGAAAATTTTGTCAAGATTTTATTTCTATAGAAAATTTTGTCAAAATTTAATTTCTATAGAAAATTTTGTCAAAATTTTATTTCTATAGAAAATTTTGTGAACATTTTATATCTATAGAAAATTTTGTTAACATTTTATTTCTATAGAAAATTTTGTGAAAATTTTATTCCATTAACAAATTTTGTAAAAATTTTATTTCTATAGAAAATTTTGTCAAAATTTTATTTTTATAGAAAATTTTGTCAAATTTTTATTTCTATAGATAATTATGTCAAAATTTTATTTCTACAAGAAAATTTTGTCAACATTTTATTTTTATAGAAAATTTTGTCGTAACTTTATTTCTATAGAAAATTTTGTCAAAATTTTATTTCTACAGAAAATTTGTCAAATTGATCATTGAAGTTAGTATATCCTGATGCAGGGTACAAAAAGAAATATGCAAGGAGCCAACAAAATCGTCCTTCCTGTTTCCTGCATTCATTTTACATACACATTCAAACTCTCTCTCTCTTTCTCACTCATTCTTTCCAATGTTCTGGTTAAACTGTGGACAAAAAATGGGAACCTGCCTGGGGCATAGAAACTAAAGGATCTAAGTAATACTATACACTAACA